>NC_052358.1:24988021-25187991 GCF_009727055.1 Benincasa hispida
AATGTCTCATTTTTCTCTTTTAGATTATCTAGCTCAATTAATAATTTATTATTTTCAAGAGCTAATTTAGCATTTTTCTTCCTAAGAGACATATATTTGCAACCTAGTTTTTCAAATTCAATTTTAACTTCATTATATGCATCAATGAGCTCATCAAAAGTAAGGTTTTCAGGACTTACCTCATCATCGTTGTCGTCGTCGTCTCCAAAAGCCATAAAGCATAGATTTGCTACTTCTTCCTCGTTTTCAGATTCGCTTTCATCGCTTTCGTCCCAAGTAGCTTTCATGGCCTTCTTGTTCTTCTTTGAAATGGTTTTTCTTTGAGGACAGTCCCACTTCACGTGTCTGGGCTTTTTGCATTCATAATAGATGATTGTATCTCTATTGCTCTTTTCTCCTTTGCCTTCTTGATTGTTAACTTTCTTTGAGAAGTTCCTTTTCCTAAAATGCTTTTTGAACTTCTTGGTCAAGTAAGAACTCCTCATCATTTAGTTCAGCTTAAGTTTCAAGGTCCTCTTGAACTTGAGTGGACTTTAATGCTATGCTCTTCTTCTTTTTGACATCTTCTTCCACATTGGTTCATGATTATCTCATGTGTCATGAGAAATCCAACGAGCTCCTTCAGTAGAAGTTTTGAGAGGTCTTTTGCTTCTTAGATCGCCGTCACCTTAGCTTCCCAACTCTTAGGTAATGATCTAAGAATTTTTCTCATATTTTCAGAGGTGGTATAAGATTTTCCTAATCCCTTCAAAGCATTAACAATATTAGTGAACCTAGTAAATATTTCAAATATAGTTTCATTTGCATCCATTTTAAACAATTCATAATTATGAACTAACATGCTAATCTTTGACTCTTTAACTTGATTAGTTCCTTCATGAGTTACTTCAAGCGTATCCCAAATTTCTTTAGCAGAATTACATGCAGAGACTCGATTAAACTCATCAGGACATAAAGCTAAAAAAAAACCGTTCATGGCTTTAGCATTAATAGAAAATTTCTTTTTATCTTCATCATTAAACTCTTTTTCTTCCTTAGGAATATCTTTATTATCAACTATCTTAGTAGGAATTAAAGGACCATTAGAAACAACTTCCCATAGATTATAGTCAATAGAAATCAAATAAATTCTCATCCTAGTTTTCCACCATGCATAATTATTTCCATCAAACAAAGGTGGCCTAGTGGTAGATTGACCTTCACCATACCCATTTATTCCGGTAGTTGTCATAAGCTCGAACAATTGAGTTTTTCGAAAAAGGAAGAGAATATAATAATTTTTTTTAAATATTTTTATAAAGAGAAATACTTTTCCAAAATTTAGATTTTAATCAAAAAGATTTCAAAGATTAAGAAGTATAAAAAAAATAATGGTTTTAATAACCAATTTTCAAAAAAAAAAATTCTATGAAAATGGCTTTTAAAACTCAAATTTTCAAACTTTTTGCAGAAATTAGAAAATTTTCAGATTTAATAAGATTAAAAAGACAGAATGTAAAATCAAGAAAAAAAAATTACAAAACCTTTTTGAAATAAGAAAACTGAGCTACCCGCTCTGATATTAATTGTAGGATCTAAATGCAACACTAGAGGAGGTGAATAGGGTTGACTACCAATTTTAAAAAAATAATTTTATCTTCAAACAATGCTCAATAAAGTTAACCCACTAATTTGATTAAAGAAAATTTATGTAAAACAAAACTTAAATCATGCAAGCTATGATAACTTCAAATTTATAGACAATTTAATCAAGGATAAATTTAAATAACACACTAAAAATTAAATCATGCAATTAGGAAAGATTAAAAAATAACTAAGACAAGAAGCAAAAATTGAAAACCAGAAATAAAAGAGAGAGAGGAAGAGAAAACACCGGAAATTATAGTGGTTCGGCAAATTGCCTACTCCACTTTCCAAGACTCCTTCTTGGGCATTTCACTAAGTGATCCTCTTGCAGGTGAGGACCAAACTGACACACAACCCTCTTTTTCTTAGGCTAAAGAGAAACCCAAGATCTTTTTTACTAATTCAGGATCAAATCAATTTCTTTTTTCTCACAACCCAAGGTGTACCCACACCTTAATACGATTCCCAAAAATTAAAAGAAAACCTCACAATATTACCTCTTGAGGGCAAAATACACAAGTTCAGCACTAAAAAAAAACTCACAAAAATAACTCTAGGCCAATTTAGGAGCAAGGAGGACAAGAATTTGAGAGTAGAGAGAATTGAGAGCTTAAGACTTATAGCTTTTTGATGTATCTATGAAGAGTAAAATCAAGTTGAATTTATAGGCGATGGAGATAAATTTTGGCCATTGGATATGATTGCAAATGAAGGGTGGAGATTGAATAAAAATAGAAAAGGAAAGAATTTGTAATTAAGAGAAGAATTGAAAAACTGGAATTATTGAGATTTGGAGAATAAAAAAGGATTTGAAGGATGACAATTTAGTAAGAAAATCAAATTTGAAAAAGCTGAAATTTGGTGAGAATTTGGAGAAAATTGGATCAGAAAATTAAAGGAAAATAAGAATGAAAATAAAAAAAAATAGCCGGATGAAATGAGCACCACACACACAGGGGAGAGGATTGAGCGTCACGCGCCGCATTCTATGAAGAACCCGCAGGCAGTGCGGCGTACGCGCACGTCCGCACGTGAAGCTGGGTGTCCACCACTTGTCATTATCTCATTCGTCCACGATCGCCACGTCATTGCCACATCATGTGCCATGTCATTACCACATCAGCAAAAAGTGACTGGTTGGAGCACCACATCATTCGCCACATCAGCTGCCACGAATATTGACCATTTGTGTGCCACATCAGCAAGGTGTCACGTGTCACTACCACTTTGGATTTCCTCTCCAATCTTCTTTTGCTTATAACTTTCTCGTTTGAACTCCGATTTGAGCGATTCAAATTGCGTTGTAATCGTCTTTCCGAGCTCTACAAGATACTGACTCTAAAACACTAAAAATGTTAGTACAAAAAATCTGAGTTTGTTATCATCAAAATACTTGGTTTGATTGAAGCCCTAAAGCTAACAGAGACTTCGTGCAATAAAGAAAAAATTGCATGGCTTGTTCGAGATCACTAAGTACGATGAGCAGCATACATGTTTTTATTCAGAATTGAGTCAAAGTCATGTGCAATTGGATTCATCAATGATTGCACTAGAGTTCTGTGATGCCGTAAGAGAAAAACCATCTATCGGCGTGGCACAACTGCAGTCCGACATCAAATCAAAGTTTGGATATCATGTTCCTTACCATAGGGTATGGGAGGGCAAAAGAAAAGTGTTGGCTAAAGTGTTCAGTGATTGGGATGAGTCTTACAAATTGTTACCAAGGTGGTTGTATATGGTTAAGCAGACCAATCCCGGAACACGTGTAGAATGGAGGGTGAAAGAAATGCTTACTAAAAACCATGTTATCCTAACTTCTGTATTTTGGGCATTTGGTCCTTGTATAGAAGCTTTTAATAAATGTCGACTGATAATTCAGATAGATGGTACACACTTGTATGGCAAATATCGAGGAAAATTGTTGATTTCTACATCAATTGACTCGAACGAGCATCTTCTTCCAATTGCATTTGTCGTTGCTGATGAAGAGTCCACAAACTCATGGGGATGGTTCTTGAAATACTTGAGAGAAATTGTAACACACGAAGAGGTGTGTTTAATTTCAGATCAACATGCTGGCATAATCGCAGCAATGAACAATCCAGCAAATGGGTGGACGGGACCAAAATGTCACCATCGTTTCTGCTTACGACATATCGTCAACAACTTTAATAAAAAGTACAAATTTAATACATTAAAAAATTATGTTTATCATGTCGGGTGTCAGTTTCAAATTCAAAAGTTCAATAAAGCAATTGAAGATATCAAAGGAATAAATTAGAGCAGACACATTGGTTTAGAGCAATGGACTCATGCACATGATGGAGGGTTTAGATATGGGTGGATGACGACAAATTTATCAGAGTGCATAAATGGCGTCCTCAAAAGAGCTCGAATGTTGCCTATAAATGCTCTTGCTCAAATAACATTCTTCAAGTGCGTGAATTATTTCGAGAAAAGAAGAGAAGAAATAAGGGATGCATTGGAGCTTCAAGATAAATACACCCGGTAATATTATTTCAAATATATATATATATTGTTATTAGCAATTTGTTTCAAGCATATTTTATAATACTAAGTGGAGTAAAAATTCAGATACGCACACGAGAAAATAAATAAATGGGCTGCAAGATCTAGTAAACATGAAGTATAATCATACGATCGATATGAAGGTGTGTTTCATGTGAAGACCGGATGTCATATCTCAATGCCAAAGGAGGAAATATTCAAATATTGAGGCTAAACAAGTCCAAGCGGTACTGTTCATGTAACAAGTGGCAAGCGTTCGGCATTCCATGCTCGCATTTTATGGTCGTTTGCTCACATTTTAACATGAACTACGAAGACTTTATTGAGGACTAATATAGATTGTCAACGTATGTTGAATGTTACTCTCCTCAATTTCAACCTGTACCACATGAAGATTACTAGATCACGCACTCTAATATGTCTGTCTTACATCCTGATTCATCGTTGTTGAGAAAACCTGGTGGCTCTAGATAGTTAGGGATTGAGAAATAAATATTTTTTTTTATTATATATTTAATTTATTGTATATTCAATTTTTTTATTGTAATCTATAAAGTTGTACATTGTTCTTTTAATTGAAAAATAAATACTTTTTTTATCATGTATATTTAATTAAGTGTAGATACTTTTATTGTAAATTCAATTCTTTTATTATAATTTATAAAGTTGTACGTTATTCTTTTAATTAAGTTGTACATTATTTAATTGAGAAATAAATAATTTTTTTATCATGTATATTTAATTTAGTTAATTAAGTTGTACATTATTCTTCTAATTGACAAATAAATATTTTTTTTTTCTTTCAGATCATGGCTTTAAACCCAGGACCTGTTAATCTCAATGTTTTGTACGACCAGTCCATTCATCGATCATCTATTGTATGGCGAGATCGTACTACTGGAGAAATATCTTGCAGGCATCAAGAGGCAGTTCTCCAGTGCACTATCCCACTCCACCCTCGAATACTATCGCTACTCCGCACATATGGATTCTATGGGGTTGCCATATTGGGATTTATTCAGTTGGACTGGCATCTGATCACAGTCTTGGTCGAGATGGAGGCATGAAACGCATACATTTCATATGTCTGTTGGAGAGTGTACTATCACTCTACAAGACATAGAAGTGTTATAGGGTTACCTGTTGACGGTGAGTCGGTCACTAGAGTGATACACGATGATTGGTCACAAGTTTGTCAACTATACCTCGGTGTGACCCCACCTACCGACAAAATTAAAGGATCGAGGTTAAGTTTGATATGGTTAAGAACACAATTTCATGAGCTCGCAGATGATGCAGACGAGAAAACCATCATAAGATATGCGCGAGCATATATACTACAAATGATGGGTGGAAGTCCGTTTTCTGACAAATCAAGTCATTTTGTTTACTTAATGTTCCTGCCACTATTAGCTAACCTCTATGATGTGGGGCGGCATTCGTGGGGTGGAGCATGTTTGGCATGGTTGTATAGACAACTGCAAAGCAACAAGACTTGAGGTTCGTGAGATAGCTGGGCCTCTCATACTTTTGCAACTATGGGCTTGGGAGCGATTTCCAACAATGGCTCCACAGCTACAACATGTCAATGACGCTCAGTTAGCTGGACGAGCCTACGGTTCTCAGTATGTTGTTTTAATTCAATTTAATTTTTATATCACTGATCTAGTTAATTTAGAATCTAAATTATCAATTTAAAAATTTAGGTGGAGAGACAAATTTTTTGTGACTAGGACAGCCACACATGTAGTCAGCCAGTACAGATACATGTTTGATCTGCTTCAACCTGATCAGGTACATTAACACTAAACCAAATTGATTATTTTATACACATTTTTATTGTATTTGTCTTTAATGTTCTCCAATATAATATTTTGTGTTTCAGGTTATTTGGGAGCCGTACAAAATTATTATGCATACTTTGCCCAATTTCTGTGCGAATGGTCAAAACATATGGCGAACGATGAGTCTTCTCATATGTTTTCACATTGGTGAGTGGCATCTTCCTGACAGGGTGATGAGACAATTCGGTTTTCAGTAGGATGTCCCATCGCCTTATAATACTGAACCCCTACGGCATGATATCGACTTAAGGACTGTAGATTGGTTCGAAAAAGTTGCACATTTGGTAGTGCGATGGCACTATCGTACAATGTTTATTGCAGTGGTGGTTTCTATTGAATAGTTTAACACGGATGTCACTCAAGACTACATTCATTGGTATAATAATATCACAAGGCGCTACGTCACTAGTCCGGAGCAGCTGTGAGTCATCTGGTAAATGAATGAATATTATCTAATTATTTTTAATTTAAATTTATTTTAAATATTAATCTTAAATTATTTTATAATTCATAGAGATCGAACAACAGTAGACTCCGTGATGTTGCGAATGATCCGAACCAGGTTCTTGTTATATGTTGTAAAAATCAAAGCTATATAGAGGAGATACATTATATGTACGATATACCTATTGTTCCTTCACCAGCTCCTAAACATAGAGGACCTGTTCGGGAAGAGGATGAGTTTGATGAGGTTGCCCATAATATGGAAGAGCATCCCCTGTGATGCAGACGCAAAGTCAAACTAATTATGTTAGTCCGATGATGATGATGCCAACATTTTGTTTGGGATATTATGACTCAGAGGCTGGTCCTTCATCTTCATACATGCATGGACATGGTCGGGGTCGTGGAGAGCATAATAAATATTTATATTATGAAGCGCCTATAGAGGTACTAGAGCAACATCAAGAAGAACCAGAGCAACCTCAAGTTCAAAGTCGACGACGACAACCAACTCGAAATCGACGACATCCGCCTTGTGGGACACATTGATTTTTGTAATTATTTTTATATAAATGAGATATTTTAATTTACGCTTTTTTAATTTTATGAGATATATTTTTTTTTAATTTTTCTTTTTAGAGTTAAGTTAAATAAAATAATAAAAATAATAAAATATTTTTAGAAATTATTTTTATAAAATGGA
Organism: Benincasa hispida; assembly: GCF_009727055.1. Lineage (NCBI taxonomy): Eukaryota > Viridiplantae > Streptophyta > Magnoliopsida > Cucurbitales > Cucurbitaceae > Benincasa > Benincasa hispida. The sequence goes on from NC_052358.1 coordinate 24,995,168, forward strand.
AAATTAAAAAAAATGAAGGCCAAATCTTCAAAATTCGACCTAGTTGGTCGAATTTTGAAGACTCGACACATTAAAAAAAAAAAGAAAAAAAAAAGAACAACCATATTTTTATAGATAGTTTCAAAACAACAATATTTTTATAATTTTTTTTTTTAAACAACAATATTATTTTAATTTTCCGTTTTCATTCTCTCATTAATGCATGGTATTTAATATAAATTTCATTTGCACTAAACTTAATTATATGAATCCAATTAACATAATTAATATTTGAATCATGCTCAAATATTTATTTCCTCTCAAATAAACTTTATATTATAATATATCAAATACATTATGTAACTATATCATATATAATTAAATTAAATTAATTATATTACATATAATTAATTCCCTCAATTAATTTGAACAATTCAAATTAATCCAAAATTGATTCTCATTTAATCCTTGTTGAGCTACAGAGGAGACCTCGTGGACCTGCAACTTAAAGCTCCAATGGTACTTAAATTATTAATTAAACTTCTTTAATTAAATTATTCAACATCCATTAACTGTTGGGCACTCTACTAAAGACCGACAACTACATTTTTTCCACTACAGATATATTTATATGTCCATTGAATATAACTAATCAACAGCGAGATGACCCTTCACAAATTACTCGTTAGTATAACTAGGCCAAAATTATCATTTTGCTCCTATACTTACATCTAACTCCTTAAGTACCACTGATCCCTCTAATGAACAATAAGTAATAGTCCAACTATGACCAAATCCCTCTCAGACCAGGAGAGGGTGTTGTGCCACATTGTTCAAGCTCCAGAATCAACCCTTAAGGGAGCAATTTATCTATTTACCTCAACGTTGGGGAAAGAATGAATTTCGTCTTGTGTAGCTATGTTCCCAGCTCTCCAATCAAACAAATCCACAAAATGGTAGGCTTGTTGAGTCGGCAATCTGGCCACTCTCACCCATACAAATCAAAGGACCGCCTTCATAGACGGGAGTCACAACTCACTCAGGATTCAGTTCATGTCACCTATGATCATTCTGGTGAAATATAAGTCTCAATTATTAACGGCGTTATATAATGAGACTAATCATTTCGTGGTTCGGTCTTATACAAACTCCTTTGTATAGAATACCCCCACTCACATGTCTCTATGTGAATGATCAGGATTAGATCATTTGTAGCACTTTACAACAATTTTAAGATCTACAAAGCGGGCTATATTTGTAGTGTCACCAGGATAAGGTATCCAGCCTTATCCATCTACTATAGACCATTTAGGTTATCACTTAAACGTGATCCACCTGTATGTCTCTACATATATGTTTAAGCTACAAAAGATAACCTTGGATGTTAGTTTATTGGATTATGGGTTTAATGCTACTAAATTCCAAATAAAACATCATCTCATATTTTATTAAATAAATAAAATATTTATACAATACAATTACAAACTACAGAACCCTACGAGATTTAAGGCATCAACCTCAACAGATATAAAGAGAAACCAATCATTTCATAGTTTGGTCTTGTATAAACTTTTTATATAGGATACCTCCACTCACATGTATCCACATGAACAATATGATACGTATTGTCTGTAACATTTACAACTCATGTAATAATTACAAAGTGAGTTGTATCCACAGTGTTACTAGGATAAGGCAACCAACCTTATCCTTTTACTCCATACCTTTTAGATTATAATTTGAACATGAACCACTTATATGTCTACTACTGTTCAAATGATATCATATAACCTTATATCTTAGTTTATTGGATTGAATAATGCAGTTTGAATGTCAAATAAAATACCTCTTATTTTTTATTAAATATATAAATTTTTTTTTTTACAAACTGCAAGATATATGAGATTTAGGACACCAGATCAATAATCTCCCACTTATCCTAAAGCGAGATGGGTGTACAGTATCAAATAAAACACAATAAACTAGGGTATACAATATACCCGATAAAATCTCCCACTTGCCCTGGATTAGATGACTTATATCCTGTAGACCCAGACTTTCTAGGTGACCCTAAAAAACTTTAACCGTGAGAGCAAATGGATCAGCAACATTGTGCTTCAAAGCAATCTTTGTGATGATCACATCTTCTCATCGTACAATTTCCCTAATGAGATCATATTTACACTCAATATGTTTTCCTTATTTGTGACTTTGAGGCTCATTGGAATTTACACGACACCACTATTATCATAATAAAGGGTGATGTGCAAGTTCATGTTTGGAATGTCCTCCAAATCCGTCAAGATTTTCTGAGCAAGAAAACTTCTTTAACAACTTCTTTAACATCCTTGCTTAATGCTACGCCATACTATAGCCCTTCATTCAAAGTAAACACTGATCTTGATGTGGATTTTCTAGAATCCTTATCAGTCTGAAAATTAGAGTCAATGTATCCTGTAAAGATCAAATCCTTAGCATTTAGTTTCTTGTTCTCCTAAGATACTTGAGAATAGATTTAATCGTTGTCCAGTGATCAAATCCTAGATTGGATTGATATTTGCTGACCATTCCCACTGCATGGCAGATGTCGAGCCTAGTACACAGCATGACATACATAAGGTTACCTATTATAGATGCATAAGGAATTTGTCTCATTTCCTTAACTTCGTAAGGTATCTTAGGACATTGTTCCTTAGATAAAATAATTTCATGCCTAAAAGGTAATAAACCTTTCTTAGAATCCTACAACGAATACCTGACAAGAATTTTGTCAATATATGATGCTTGAAACAATGCTAGTGACTTGTTCTTATGATACTTAATGATTTAAATCCTTAGAAAAAATTTTGCTTCACCAAAATATTTCATTGGTAATGACTAGCTAGCCATTTCTTGATTTTGGTCAGAAAATCTACATCATTCACAATGAGTAGGATATCATCCACATACAATATTAAGAAGCTACTAAATTGTTGATGATCTTCTTGTGAACACAAGGTTCATCAACATTTTGATCAAAGTTATAAGATTTGACCACAGTGTCAAACCTCATATTCCAAGATCGAAATACTTGTTTCAATCCATAAACGGACCAATTTAGTTTGCAAATCTTTTGCTTTTGACCTTGTTCAATGAATCCTTCTAGTTGAGACATGTAGATTATCTCATTAAGATTATCATTCAAAAAGGCAATATTGACATCCATTTGCCATATTTCATAGTCATAATATGTAGTAATGGACAAGAGATTCCGATAGATTTTAGCATAGCAACAGGCGAGAAAGTTTCCTTGTAGTCCACTCCCTCAACCTAGGTATAACCATTTGCTACTAATCTCGCCTAAAAGGTTTGTACCTTTCCATCTACACCTCTTTTTCTCTTATAGATCTACTTGCGACCTATAAGTTTAACCCAATTAGTTTTATCTACTAGTTGCCAAACATAATTGAAGTACATAGACTCCATTTCTAGATTTATGGCTTTAATCTACCCATCCTAGTCCACATCACCCATTGCCTATTTATAGGTCAATGGATCTTTAATATCATCTTGTATGACATCTTGAGTTTCTGTCAAACCCAAATAGTAAGTAGGTTGGGTTACAATCCTCCCACTATGTCGAGGCTCCCTCAACTTTTGAGTAGGATGTGTTTGACTAGATGAATCAATATCAACAACCCTTGCTGAAGTGCTTACCTCTTCAACAACTTTTGTTGAAGTTTCAGTAGTTTCTTTGGTAAGTTCATTTAATACAATTTTACTTATTGGTCTATGTTCTCTAATGTGATCTTCCTCTAAGAAAGTTCCATTTTTTGATACAAATACTTTATTCTCTTTTAGATCATAAAAGTGACCACCTCTCATTTCTTTGGAGTAGCCTACAAAGAGGCATAATTTTGAATGCGGTTCCAATTTCTTCGAGTTTGCCACAAACACATGTGCTGGACACCCCTAAATTCCGAGATTTCGTAAACTACTTTTGTGACCTCTCCATAATTCAAAAGGCGTTTCAGAAACACTCTTTGACGGAACTTGGTTCAAAATGTAACCTGCAGTTTCCACTGCATAACCCCAGAGAGATAGGTAGAGAAGCATAACTCATCATGGATCGAACCATGTCCAACAGAGTTATGTTTCTTCTTTCTGATACACCATTTTGTTGAGGTATACCAGGTACTAAAAGTTGAGATGTGATTCCATATTCTATCATATAGTTCTGGAATCCTATATCCATATACTCTCTACCTTAATCTGTTGAAGTGTTTTTATCTTTTTACCCAATAAATTCTCAACTTCAACCTTATACTCCTTGAAATTTTCAAATGTATCAGACTTATATTTCATCAGGTAAACATACCCATATCTAGAATAATTGTCAGCATATCTAGAATAATTGTCAGTAAAAATGACGAAGTATTCAAACCCTCCTCTTGTTTTGACACTCATCGGACCACAAAGGTCTGAATAGCTCAAAGGGTTCTTTGGCTCTATAACCTTTTCCAGAAAAAGGTCGTTTTAGCATTTTTCCTTCTAGACAAGATTCACATACTGGTAATGAATTTTCTTCTAATTCGTTTGGTAGTTCATTCTTAACCAACCTCTCAATCCTATTGAGCTTAATATGACCTAGTGTTAGATGCCAAAGATGAGCATTTTCTTTTGGAGAAACCTTTCTTCTTTTGTTTTGTGTTTTGAACATTTCAACATTATGGAGCATTTTACATACTAACAGTCTTAGTATATATAATTTATTTTCATTTATTATAGAATATATATCAACACCATTTTTCGAGACAAACATTTTATCACGAATAAAGGATATATTATAGGAATGTTCTAACAAACATGAAATTGAAATTAAGTTCCTCTTAAAATTAGAAACATTTGTCTAGCAATATAAACTTTGAATTGAAAAGTAATTTTAAGCTCCCAACTACAACCACCGAGACAACCTCCCATATTTCAACCCATAGAGACATCTCTCTAGCCTTCAGCTGCTTCCAAAAACTAGTTTCCTGTAAAGAAGTACAAACATGGTTAGTGGAACTTGAATCAAGTATTCAGCCATTATTATCATTTTCCACTAAACACATTTCTAAAATCAGTAAATCATATTTACCTTCTTTTTCCTTCTTCTTTTCAGTAGTACTTTAGGTAGTTACATTTCCAATGTCCATCCTCTTGCAATGAAAACAGGTTCCCTTTACAGTTTTCACCTTTTTGCCCTTGTGGGCGACAGCAGGTGGGATAGTTTTATTCTTCCCCTTACCATCTTTCTTCTTCTTCCATTTCTTAGAGCTAGTGGAACAAGGTGTGAACTTAGTCCCAAAGGTAGAATCCCTATGGAATTTTTTCAAGGAATTGGTAACATTTGCCTTTCCATAATGTCCTTTGACTTTCCTCAAGGACTCGCAAGTCTGCAACTCATTGAGAAGGGTGGTAAGATTATACTCAATCTTATTCATGACAGCATTGCTGCAAAACTGAAGATAAATCCTAGAATAAAGCTTACCTAGCTGGACTCGTCTATGACAACCCCGTTCATCTTAGCGATACTGAAGTGGACCATCATGTTAAGGACATGTTCCCTAATAGACGATCCCTCGTTCATTCGAGTGTTCAAGATGAACTTCAGAGCATTATATTTGAGACGTGTAGTCAATTGGCCCAACATCCCACGCAATGACTCCATGGTTCTCATGTGCAGTTATCATGAGCTCAAGCTTTGTGCTCAAGATTAGTCAAGCTTGCCAAAATATAGACCCTGGCCTTATCGTTGGCCTTAGTCCATTTTTCATGGGCTTCATGAATGTTTCGTGAAGCAGTGGGTCCAAGAACTAGAGGACATTCCTCTGTTAGGACGAATTTGAGATCGTCGATGACCATGACGGTGTTGATCATATTTTTTTCATGTTGCACAGTTTTCACTGTTTAATTTATCGGCGCCAAGTAAAGAAATAACCGCACTAGTCATGATTTAGACATGCAAAAATTCGTTTTAATCCAATCAGTTTAAAAAAAGAAATATGAACCTCAACATCATTTTTATTTTGCAATGATATTTCAATTATTTAGAATAAATGCCACCTCGAGGCAAACAGTTTCTCTTTCACTAAATTGAGACATTTTCAATCAAATATTACACCAGAATAACTCTTATTCCTATAATACTTAATTACTATTGATTTGGTCTAGAAATCATTAACTACCTTAATGTTTTCTTATAAGTGTAACCCTTCATTTTCAACTCTATAATCCCGCCCCAACCAGTCTACCTCAGGGTAAAACATAATTGGTGCAATAAATACGTATTCAGTTATGGTAACCAATGAATAAAATGAAAATTTGTTTCATTTTGCAAAAGTTCAAAAAAATTGGCATCGGTGTGAAAACGTAACGATCGTATAGTTTGAGAGCCTATACGATAGTCACTCATCGCCTAAACGATCGCACGCTAGTCCCTAAACGATCGCATAGTGTGCCGCGTTTTCTAAACGATCGTCTACCATTTACTAAACTATCGCTTAGTAAAACCTACACGATTGTGTAGCTTCTTCTAAACGATAAGCACTTAGCTATACAATAGCTCTTCTTCTCTCCCACTTATTTATCGTCTACACGATTCGCTCTTTCTCCAACCTCTACCAAATTCACCAAAGACCACTCTTTGGATTCTCACTCCGAGAATACCAAGGGCTCCATTTTGGTGGTGTCGTCCCTATTGCATTCACTTGTTCGTGACTGTTCTTGTTGCTGCCGTTCGTGTAGATGATCGTGCTGCTGCAGACGACTTGTTTGCTGGGCGATAGAGTTCGCATAGAGGTCTTCCACTGTGTAAGGGTTCCAAAGCTTGAAGAGGGTCTTCAACTGGTATGAGAACTCTTTCCCTTGTATTTTAGTATTCAAAGCATGCCTTTAATTAATGTGTTTTGCATAACTGTATGTTAAAATGTGTGTGTTGTATTTCGGTTACGATGAAATCAGAAAGATCCGAATGCGCTCATGGATGCTCTGCATTAAGAGTTCCTTTATGAAGAACCTAAGTTAATTCCTAAAACATTTGTGAATATTGTTAGTAACTCAAAACTGCAAATTAGTTTTTGAGTTGGTCTAGTCAATTCCTAGTTTCTAGGAAATAGTTGAAGTTATTTTTAGTTGTAGTCAAGTCTTAGTTCTTATTCTTGTGGAGTTAGTTGGATTAGTTGCTAACATTGTGGAATCTTTTTTTAGACTTAAGATATATATTTATATGGAGTTTTCTAGAATGAAATTTACACACTTCCCATTTTTCTCATTTCCCTCTCATTAGTTAGAACAACAGTGGTATCAGAGCCTTCAATTCTTAAGGGATCTGTGAGTGAGAATCAGTGAAATATCTCCGAGATAAATTGAGTAATACATCTGTGAGAGTTGCTAGAGATGGAATTAGGATCAAACAGTCTTTCTTCATTGGCTCCACCTGTGTTTAATGGTGAAAACTACCGAGCATGGGCTATCAGAATGCACGCCTACATGAAGGGTTGTGATTATTGGGAAGCAATTGAGCAAGACTATGAGATTGCTCCATTTCCTGATAACCCAACAATACATAAGATCAAGACTCACAAGGAGAGGGTCACCAGGAAGGCAAAAGCTCGAAGCTTGCTATATGCAGCTATGTCTCCCGCCATATTCAACAGAATTATAGCCTTGAAATCAACAAATGAGATCTGGAAGTTCCTCAAAAAGTGAGTATGAAGGTGATGAGAGGATTAAAGGCATGAAAGTGTTGAACTTGGTGCGAGAATTCGAGATAATGCAAATGAAGGATTCTGAGTCCATTAAATAGTACTCAGATAAGTTGATTGAGATTGTTAACAAGGCAAGAGCATTAGGAACCAATTTATCTAACAATAGATTGGTTCAGAAGATTCTAGTTTTAGTACCTAAGAGGTATGAAGCAACCATTGCTTCCTTAGAAAATACTAAAGACCTCTCAAACCTCAAGGTGATAGAAGTGGTTAGTGCTTTGCAAGCACAAGAGTAGAGGAGGTTGATGAGACAAGAAGGAAGCATTGAGAGGGCATTGAAAGCTAGAGTGCAAGCAAGGAGAAGGTGAAAAAGAGAAGAAGGGGAAAGGGAAGAAGGGAAGTGGCAGCAGTAGCTCATAGTCTGCTGCAAAGGATGCTGGTAATACATGCAAGCACTGTGGGAAGCAGAATCATCCACATTTCAGATGCTGGAGAAGGCCAGATATGAAGTGTAGAAGATGTCATTTATTGGGGCACGTTGAACGATTCTATAAGGAAACAAAAACTCAACAGCAAGAAGGAGCACTGTTATAGTACAGCAAGAAGAAGATCAACTCTTTGTGGCTACTTGTTTCTCATCAGTCACTCAATGTGATGGTTTGGTTGATAGTGGGTGTATTAATCACATGATAAGTGACAAAGAGTTGTTCAAGGACCTTGACAAGTCATTCAAGTTAAGGGTGAAGATAGGAAATGGTGAGTATCTAGAAGTAAAAGGGAAGGGCATAGTGTCAATAGAAAGTTGTGTTGGAACCAAGTTGATTACTGAAGTGTTATTTGTCCCTGAAATTGATCAAAACTTGTTAAGCGTTGGTCAATTAGTAGAGAAGGGATTCAAATTGTTGTTTGAAGAAGAAAAGTGCCTCATTTATGATTCCAATGGGAATGAATTACTCAAAATAAAGATGCAACACAAGAGTTTTTCGTTGGATCACTCGAGAAGGAGCAGATAGCTTTCAAGTGTTAAGAGAATGACACTGAGTTATGGCACAAGAGGTTGGGGCATTTTCATTAGAAAGGGTTGCAGTATCTATAGAAGAATGAGATGGCAGTAGGAGTACCAGTTCTGAAGAAGCTGAAAACAAACTACATAGCTTGTTTAATAGGGAAGCAAACAAGGCTGCCTTTCAAGAAGTCACGATGAAAAGTAACTAAAAAGTTGCAGCTCATCCACACTGACTTATGTGGACCTAACCAACTCTCTCACTAAATGGTAGCAGGTATTTCATCATCTTTATTGATGATTATACCAGAATGTGTTCGATATATTTCATGAAGCATAAGTTTGAAGTAGCTGAAGTGTTTCTGAAGTTTAAGAGATGGATTGATAATCAAAGTGGCTGTAAGATTCAAGTGGCGAGAATTGATAATGGAACTGAATATACATCGTAAAGGTTCAATTCCTTCTGTGAAGAAGCTGTGATAGAGCATCAGCTCACTGCTCCATATTTTCCACAGCAAAATGGAGTCAGTGAGAGGAAGAACAAGAGTATTATAGAAATGACAAGATGCTTATTGTATGAGAAAAACTTGCCAAAGAAATTTTGGGCTGAAGCAGCAAACACAACAGTCTTTTTATTGAATAGACTACCTACGAGGGTATTGGAGAAGAAGACACCTTATGAAGTTTGGTTTGATACTAAATCAAAACTGACAAATTTGAAGGTGTTTAGCTGCTTGTGTTTCTTTGTGTTCCACAGGTGAAGAGAGACAAGTTGAGTGAGAAGGCCGAACCAAGAATCTTTGTAGGTTATAGCATGGTGTTCAAAGCCTACAAGATCTATCAACCTCACATAGAGAAGATGATGATTAGCATAGATGTTCAGGTTTTGGAGGATGAGGAGTGGGACTGGACAGAAGAAGCAAAGGTGAAGCAACAAGAAGTCTCTCTGGATCCTGATGAATTAGTTGATGGTGCACTAGTTAGAAGGACTAGACTATTGAGAGAGGTGTATGAAAGAAGTAGTGTAGTTTCATTAGAGCCTGTAGACAGGAAAGTGATTAGAGATAAGAAGCTAAAAGTGATATGAATTGGATGGAGGCAATGAAGGAAGAGTTGAGTATGATAGAGAAAAACAATACATGGGAGCTGGTGGAGAAGCCTGCAGACAGGAAAGTGATTGGAGTCAAATGGATTTTCAAAACCAAATTGAACTCAGATGGCTCTATGAACAAGCTCAAGGCCAGGTTAGTGGTAAAAGGGTATGCACAAGTTTGGGGAATTGATTTTTCTGGGACTTTTGCACCAGCTGCAAGAATGGACACAATCAAGTTGCTACTAGTTGTGTCAACCCAGCATGGATGGAAGGTGTATTAGCTAGATGTGAAGTCAGCATTCCTAAATGGAGTGTTAGAAGAAGAGATCTATGTTGAGCAACCAGACGGATTCATCATACCAGGACAAGAGCAGAAGGTTTATTTGTTGAAGAAGGCTCTCTATGGGTTGAAGCAAGCTCCTAAGGCATGGTACAGCAAGATGGATGATCACTTGTTGAACCTGGGTTTTGTGAAGAATCCAAGTGAATCCAAACTCTATGTGAAGAAATCAAGTACTGCTATTGTGATTGTATCTCTCTATGTAGATGACTTGCTAGTGACAGGAAGTGATGATGTTCAGATAGAGATATTCAAGCAAAAAATGATGAAGGTGTTTGAGATGACTGATCTAGGTCTAATGCATTACTTCCTAGGTGTGGAGATTCAGCAAAGGCAAAATGAAATGCTCCTCTGTCAGAAGAAGTATGTAAGAGAGATATGGAGGAGTGTAAGAGTGTGAACACTCCAATGATTCAGAAGGAGAAGTTGCAAAAGGATGATGGAGAGGGACCTGCCGATGAGAATGTGTACAGAAGTCTAGTTGGATGCCTCATGTATCTCACACCCACTAGGCCTGACATTATGTACATTATAAATGTCTTATCTAGATTTCTTCACTATCCAAGCAAGAATCATATGGTTGCTGGAAAAAGGGTTATGAGATATCTAAAAGGCACGCTGTTTTTTGGGATCAAATTTAGTAAAGTTGAAAATTTTGTATTGCAAGGCTACTTAGATAGTGATTGGGTTGGGTCATTAGTTGATATGAAGAGCACCGCTAGCTATTGTTTCACTTTTGGCTTAGAGTATTTCTCATGGTGTTCAAAAAAGCAAGATATAGTAGCTTAGTCAACTACAGAAGCTGAGTTCATTGCAGCAACGACAGCAGTCACCCAAGCTGATTGGTTGAAGAAATTGATGCATGACTTGCATCTGAAGCAGAAAAAGTGTGTGAAGGTGTTTGTGGATAATCAAGCCACTCTAGCCATTTCATTGAATCCAGTTTTTCATGGAAGGACCAAACATTTTAAGATCAAGTATTATGTTCTAAGAGAGATGCAGAAGGAAGAAGAAGTGCAGCTGGTACATTGCAGCTCAGAAGAGCAAATAGCTGATATCTTCACTAAGTCTTTTTGTATGTCGTTTTCAAGCTCTTAGGAGCAAGTTAGGTGTTTGCAGTATTTGAGTTAGGAGGAGAATGTTAGTAACTCAAAACTTCAAATTAGTTTTTGAGTTTGTCTAGTCAATTCCTAGTTTCTAGGAAATAGTTGAAATTATTTTTAGTTGTAGTCAAGTCTAAGTTCTAGTTGCTAACATTGTGGAATCTATTTTTAGACTTAAGATATGTATTTATATGGAGTTTTCTAGAATGAAATTCACACACTTCCCGTTTTTCTCATTTCCCTCTCATTAGTTAGAACAACAAATATTTTGTATATACTATAGTATATTTTGTATATAACATAAAATATTTTATATAAATGCATTCTATGAATGTTATAAATGTCATTTCACTTATGTATGTTCAATTACTGAATATAAGATGGATGGTTAAGGAAGATTTTTATACTACTTTATGGTGTTATCTACATCAATTTTTGGTTGGCAACACTGTCGTTCTATTATTTCAATTAATAGCACAAGTACAAAGAATAAGTTTCTTGGGACATTGTTAACTGCCTGCACACCGGATGCTAATGATCAAATATTTCCATTACCGTTTTTGGTGGTTGATTCTGATAACAATTCTTCATGGCTTTGGTTTTGCACTCTTCAATCATACAATTAAATACATATCAAACCAAAAAGAAACATAGTTGTTCAAAACACAAACATGTTAAAAAAAATTGTATGCAAAATACAGAAAACAGACATTCTCATATAGATAATGCATAAACGAATCAAATTTTATACTAGATCGTTTGATCATTAAATGTGAAACTCGAAAATGTACCCTAAGATTTTCTAAAAGAAATGCCCACAAACTACATACTTGTATGTCAAAATCTATGAGTTTCTGGTTGAAAACAGATGGATTTCGAAAATAACTCCCCCCCTCCCTCAAAAAAAAACCTTTCATATTCAACGAAAACTCTCCCATCTTCAACCTTCCATATCCATCGAGAAACTCTTCTACTCACTCCAATCTCCAACATCTCAAATTAGTATGAGTCATTTAAATATCTTGTATTAACTAGACTCTTATCATAATTCGTCACATCTTGTACTAAAAGTAATAAAATCTCACATAAATACTTTGTAATAACTAAAAAATATTATGTACTAAAAATTTGTCAACTGATGCACAAATATACTACTCTCTATACTAAAACTTAAAGTAATGGCTTTCTACACTAAAACCTTCATAATAATATACTTAAAAGAAAAACACGTTGCATACCTACATGATGCGGATTCTGGCTGCCACCTTGTGCAATACAATTGAGGCTTCCAGTGATAGGGTCGAAAAATTGGTGTCCAAGATGTCGTCGTTGATTGACGAGGGGTGGGTGTTGTAGCCATGTTTTGAGACGGTTGTTATTTGGCCACGGTGCATATCCAGCTGTCGTCCTCGTCTATGAGGAAAATGAAGTCGATATTTTCCGAAAAATTGGAAATTTTGCCCAAGGCGCCGGAGATGAGAACATAAACAAAAATATATATATATAATCTAGAAACAGAGGTCTGATAAAAAATCTGGAGATAAAAGATATTTTTATTGGAGATATAAAACTGAAGATAAATTAAACTTTAAAAAATGTTTTAATTAATTAAAAAGATATAATCTTAAGTTTTCAAACATAAATCAAATCTCCAATCAAATTTATTTGTAAATATCTTTTCAAAGCTAACTAAAAATAGGTGTGATCACGTACATTCTATGTGAATTATGTAGGACATTTGTAGGGGTAAATATAGAAAAATCTGATGAGTGATGGATCCCTTCTCAAATACTAATGAACATGTTTCAGTAGATTCAAAAAATGATCATCTTTCAAAACTGCACCCACATTTTCTTGCAATTTCTTCGCGAAAAAAGAAAAAAAACAAAAAACAAAAAAACAATACAAAACTACTCTAGTCGTACCCAATTATTAAGGAATAAGGATTAAGCTTTGTGCGGAAAGAAGTAGCAAAGTCAAAGAAGCTTGAGATACTGCTTCCAACAAAAGCATAAACGAAGCAATTTCATGTGTTATCTAAAGACTACAGCTTTTAGAGTATAAAGGAAGAAAGAAGGAAAAGTTCTGAAAAGTTTGACAATAAAATAAAGGGTTTAATGGTCTTTTCATATACTAGTAAAATGTGACGAGTCTAAGAAATTTGTTTTTTTAGAAGAGTCCTATTTTCCAAATCAAAACTCAAAATTCCCCAATTCAATTCATATATAACAAAAACTCAAAATTACCCAATCCAATTCATATATAACAATAACATACAATTCATTATAATTAAATGGTCTTCTATATTTCCATAAACAATAGTATCTTTGGTCAAAATAAGTCTAGTTCAAACTAACGTAAAATTGGTATTTTTGATAAGGACAGAAATTAAATTCTCGCACCCACCATCGCATATATTGCAAAGAGAAAGACAAAAGGAAGTTATTTAGATAATATGATGTTCTAACATTTACATTAAACTACATATTTAGAGAAAACTAGGATAGTTTTCCTATTTAATTTAAGCAAATGAATAAAAATAGACATCATTCATTTGGAAATCAATTTTCTTTACTCAATTTTATTATTAAACCTATAATTTTGTTAAATTCTAACTTCCCTACAAAACCTTGAAAATCTACCAAAGGCATGTCAATATGTACATAGGTGAACTAGTTAAAGAATTATACCTAGACTAAAAGACTAAAAGTTCAAATTCTTAGTTCAGCTATATATATATATAGTGTCAAAATATCGATGCACAAAAAAAAATAGCTCTATACCATCATAAGAACCTCATGCAAAGCTTAGAAAAACACAACTCTAGGTAACAAAAACGTACAAAATGTTGTATATTTGACTTGAAAAGGCTTTATATAATTTAGTAAAAATAAATGTAATGAATGGGACTTGAACCAAAGTCTAAAGGAGATTGGAAGGTAGATTTACCATGGATGGGTTAGTGATTTTGATACTATACCAATTTTATATATATAAAAAGAGTGAGTCCTTTAAATCAATACTAAATCCGTCCTGGAATGGGAAGAGGATAATTTAGAGAATACAAAAATAAGATTTAATACTTGGGTAAAATATATTATGTACCCTCTTTCAATAAAAAATTGAGTGTAATTTTGTGACATAGAAAGACTACAAAAAGAATAAAGAAGAGGAAAATAGCATTCAAAATCAGCGGTTTGGGCGCATTCCCCATGCTTCCTCTACCTTGCTAACTCCGCTTCCTTGCATATGAAACAGAGTAGTGGTTGCATGTTCCTTTTTACATGACAAGCAAAGCAATCTCCATTTTCCATATAAATTAATTTTCTAATTCCCCTTCTTCAATAACAACCCCAAAATTCCCAAACTCTCTCTCTCCTACACTTTCTTCTTCTTCTTCTTCTTCTTCTTCTTCTTGTAGATGGGTGCTGTTGGGAACCTTCACAGCAAAGCAAGCAGCAGCAGAGGAAGGCCTTATGCTCTGATGTTGCTGATTGCATTTGGGGTAGCCTTGCTTGGAGTGATGCTCCTTCACAAGTTCAGAGAAAGGCGTATATGCAACCTTCTTCTCAAACGCACAGACCAAGACCTCCATTCTTTTCAACTCCTCTTCCAGGTATATCTTTCTTCCATGCATGCCTTATCTCTCTGTCCCAGGTAATTGAATTACTCTGTTTTGAATGAACAGAGGGAAAGAGATCGAAGCAAAGAATTGGAGAAGAAAAACGAAGACATGACATCATCGCTGTATTTGCTCCAAACCCAGAAGATGGAGCTTGATAGGAGGCTACTAGAGTTGCAATCCACCATCGACTCACTCAGAGACGACCAGAAAATCATAAACGTTGCACTCCAAGAAAAGCAGAGTGAGATCAAAGCGTTGAGACAGAAAGAAATTGAATCTGGAAATGAAAATCCTCAAGTGGTTGCTTTAACGCAAAGCCTCAAGCAAAAGGAAGATGAGTTAGAGGACTTGAGACATCGACTTGAGTCTCTTGGAACTGTGACTGCCGATGATCCATCAGATTCAGACCCACGTGTGGATTCAACAATGTCTGAAGAACCCAAGGTGCAATTGCTTGAATCGAGCGGTGGTAAAGGAGAAGAGACTGAATCAATGGATAATAACAGAGGTGACAGTAAATCAACGAGCTTTCGTGAGGGAAGAACTTCAAGGAGTAATGAGATTGGAACTCAGAAGTTAGAGGAAACCCACGAAAGAAGGGAGATGGAGGGAGAGGAAAGGCAGAAGCAAGAGAACTTGGGAGACGAAGGTGAAAATGTCAATGGGAGGCAAGCTGATGGCGAGGAGACTAAAATTACGAACGATAATAAGGAGAAAAATGCTGAGGACTCTGAAGGAGTTGAAAATGGGAGAGCTGATAAGATTCCAAGGAGTGGGATGAAGATGAAAACAGAAACAGGCAAATATGGGAATACACGGAAGATTAGAGGAAAAAGATGGAGATACATCGCCAAAAGGAGGACGGTGGATAATGGATGGAGACTGATATCGAAGAAAATGAACAACAGAAATTTGGATGACGGTGCAGTCATTAGCACAACCCATAGGAAGTTCATCGAGGGGGCGGTGGAGAAAATGAAAGAGGAACACGCAGAGGAAGCGAAAATGAAAGAGGAGCACGCAGAGGAAGTGAAACAAAGTCTGATGGAAAAGGAAAACAAAATGTTAAAACAAGAAAATTTGAATTCAGAAAACGGCAACACTTTGAGAGAGCAAAATGGGAACGAGGACATGGGAGATGGTAGCATTAAGCAAAACCCAGGTGAAGAGATGGAGCAAAAAGAATCGAAAAGCGAAGAAAAACAAGAACCAGAACAAGCTGCAATGGAATCCAACGAAGAGGGTAAAGAAGAAGAAGAATACAAGGAAGAGGCTGAGTCAGAGTTTTAAATTGAATGCCCAACTGGAAAATGTTTCATCTTTCGATTATTTGAGTAGGCAAATGGGTGTGTTGTGTAGCTGTGTTAGTTGTGTTGTAGTGCATAAAGCTTCCTGGACAATGTTACTAAATTACAAGTAATCGAACCAAGATTAAGCGTTAAATGAATCACACTAAAGAAAGCAATTAACTGATTACTCAAAAATTCTTTGTTCAATCTTTATAACTCAAGGACACAATTGTACAACCTATTAGAACAGATCCTGTTCAAGTAAGGTCGTAAAATGCTTCGTGATTGGGTCGTAAAATGCTTCGTTCAATCACAAAGTCCGAACCACAAATGCCCTCCCTTCAAATTCAATGAATGAGTTTGTTGGGGCTTAAGTGATGGTAAAATTGTATTATTAGATGTAGGACTTCGGTGCATGAAACAACCAAAATGTCTAAGAAAAATAACTACAAGATAGGATCATATGCTAGTCTGAGAAACAATTTCAGATTGAAATGAAATCCGCAGACGCATGAGGTCCAAGGAAATACATTATTACGGAGAGTACACTTCAGAACAATCGGAAAATGTCCACAGCTCAGCTCATTGTGATGCTTCCACAATTTTCTGAAAACAGAGGGCAATAAATTAGGAGAGAAATAAAAAACTCGCTGAGAAAAGTATACATGTGCAAATAAAAGTTCGATTATGATAGATCTAGGCTGCTGTACTACGCCAGCTATATGCTGTTACGAGTTTCAAATACTCCATGTATAATTGTGATCCAAATGATCCATAAAACTAGACATAGAAAAGCAGACGATAAAAACATGATGAGCTATTAAGAGAGAGAAATCAGGTAGATGTTTTTCATTCTTCAGCTGAGCTCCATTCACCTCATAATATAACGCCACCGACTTGCTAAGAAGGCAACAAAAGGAGCCTCAAAATATTAGAATCTAATTTCTCTGAACAAACATAAATTTGAAACCTTGTATTATGTTTTCATGTATTCCAGAGTATTCCAGAAGAGATCAACATTTACCTATTTCCATTTCATCTTACAAGCTAATGTAGAATTTACCAAATGAATAAACTTTATGAAGGTAAAACTAAGGGGAGCACAAAGTTAACACTTTTAAGATGCCATTCCCCCCTCCGAAATAAGAGGCATAAATAAATTGTTCTCAGAAGTTAATCTTGTAAACAACTCATAACCGTTCCATGACTACCAAATATGATTTCATTTAACATCATCTGTAAATAATTGCAAGTGGTTTGAAGTGTAAAAAGCGCACAGACAATAAGTGCAGAAGTACCTCGTCCTTCTTTCCTTTGCCCCTGGTAAAGAACTTGTACCCTCCAAAGAAGAGTAGGCCCCATCCCGATAGAGAGACAATCACGAACTGCAAATGTCAGAACAGGTTCCATTAGCTCATTAGTAAATATTATTTGAAAGAGAAGACGAAACCACTATCTATTAAAGACGGCACAACTATGATAATTAGGTCATTGTTTACTAATTATTTATTCTCCACGACAAGAACACCTATGAGAAGAGGGCACTCGTGGTTTATCAATTCTTGAACGGGCATTCTACATAAGATTCATAAGTTTCAAAGCAAAACTAATTAATTTAATGTGGTAAAATTTTCAACTTCAAAGCCTATGCAAGGTAACGAGAACAAGTAATACAGTAATAGCTTCATTTAGCTCTAGGCATTCCAAATTTTAGCTGAATTAATAAAACTAGTCCAATACAACACCACAAGTGACTGATGAAACTACATAAAATATGGAGTACGAAAAGAACTTTTAATCAACAAAATCAAGTATTTTATTGAGTTGATTATAAATAAGAGTTTCTGCTAGAAAGTCTAAAAAGGTCATCATCTCATTCTTAAATCCTCCTAATTGATGAGAGAAAATAGGAAGAACAAAAAAGAAAAAGATCGAGAAGAAAATGAAAAGAAAAAGAAGCTAGAAGTTTCATATGAGAAAATAAGTCTCACATGCTCTTCCTTCCATTTAGATGGGCTCATGGGATCTTGCCAGCAGTTAACCTTCGGTGATCCATGGTGATCTGCAAATATCAACAAAGAGAGTCAAACTTACAAGAATAAGGTTATTTGTTCATCTTTTGATGCTTCCTTTCTTTTCCTTTAACGTTTGATTATTCGTTCATCTTTCTCCCACAACAAACATTACAAAAGGAAATACAAACGGAGTTCAAATGCATGCGTAGAGTGTAGTCCTGTAAATAAACCCTGAAAGTTAAATTTTAAAGAAAACTATATATCCGAGTATGAGTAATTTTACTAATCATCAGCTGACTGTCCTGTGCATAGGTGGCTTTCAACGTTCCATTCAGTATGCAGATTATTCTTTGGAAACTATTGTATCTTTACTAAATGCCAGGTAGTCATGTGTGGTGTCGACATATATCGTTAAAATTAGCAAACAAAATTTTTGCAATTTTTTATAGTAACTGTTTTCATGGAGAAAGTGAAAGAATACAGGAGCAAACCCACGAGAGAAAGGGATCCAGCTAAGAAAACCAAAATTATAATGTTTTTAAAACATAACAACGATCTTCATCAAACACTCAACGAAGTGGTGGTGGAGTGCAAGTAATAATGCAATGCCTGCATTTCCATTATGATTATTATTTATATCTCTTCATTGTATTTCAATTTACCAATGTTTCCTTGTTAAAACTTCACCATCAAAGCTATAGCAACAGTCCCCAGTTGAACCAAATGATAAGGTAATAAGTTGTTAGAAAAATATAATTTCAAAATTTCTACATCTTGGAAATTTTCCGTTGCCGAAACGAGTTAAATTAATAGAGTTCAGTATGCTTCATACCCATTTTGATTATAGCCCCCTCATCTAAGAATAATAATGAAATCTCCTCATAGGGAATCTGGGTTGTCCAATTACGTAAAATGCATCCGAAAAACTAAACAAATTCGCACCTTTTCAAGATCCTTAGATCAATGCATACCTTAAAATAATAACGAGCCAAACCTAAAAACAGAACTTGGGGGAAAAAAGATATAACCACGATTCCCATTTGAAATGAAACTCCAAAAAATCCAGAGACCATAGAAGATTGAACAAACCGGAAAATGAAATAAGTCCAAGCGGATGATCTAAATTCATAAAAATGAGATCGGGAGATGAAACCTACCGGCAGCCCCAGCGAGACCGCGCCTGTGAATAAGGGTGGCGGTTGACTGAGGAGAGGAGACTCGAGTTAGGGCTCTGGCTTGACGAACTGCAGCAGCCGCTAAGGTAGCCATGGATTCAGATTTTCTTCCCTACAGAGAGAGAGAGATCAATGACGCTGATACGGCGAAACGGAAACAAGAAATAGAGACCTGAGCGCTTCCAAACAATCACAAGCACATATAGACGACGCCGTATTAGCTTCTTTAGCTTTTTTTTTTTCTTCTCTCCCTTTTTTAATTTTGATATTTTTTTTTAGGTCAGTCCCAATGAAAATTTCAGTTAAAATATTTTTATTTTTCACGACTAAATAAGAGTTCACTCAAAAAGTATGTATGCTAGAGCAGAAATCACGACAGAAATAACTAAAAATTGTTGTAAAATTGAGGGAAAAAGATGGTAAACGGCAACATGAATACCAAGATATTATAATATTAAAATTTAAAAATAAAGTAATAATAACTAAAATTAGAAAATTATGAAAATAGAAATAATGAAAATAGGAAAGGATAGAGTTATGGAATTTCTCTTTAATTTTCTCACCAACTCTTGCATTTCTTCATCCACCAAATGTCACCAGGTAAATTGACAGATAGAAAGTGCATTACATGAACACTAATAGGTAATCTTGAGATACGTGAACAACACAAAGGATAATGGAGAAGTGACACTTGGTCTTTGGAGACTAAGAATAGGCATCTAAATTACACCTTTTTGTAATATTTATAATACTCGGGATGTCCATTATATATATGTGTGTGGGATATGCTTCATTATAACCTTACTCGGAAAAACCCAATGAGAAAAACCCTAGTGAAGGAAAAAAAAATAGTACATATTTCATATATTTTATAATCCTAAGAATATAACATATTTACTCCCCCTCATGAAAATATCACTTAAGATCTCTAAGTCGCAACATTCCAATTTTTCAAAGGTTGTGGTTGATAATAATTTTGTAAATAAGTCTACTAAGTTATCCTTTGAACAAATTTGTTGTACAATGATGTCACCATTTTCTTTAAGATCATAAGTGTAGAAAAGTTTCGGTGAAATATAATTTGTTCTATCTCATTTATTATATCCTCCTTTGATTTGGGTTATGCAAATTGTGTTGTCTTCGTATAATATTGTTGGAAGGTTTTTATTATAAGATAAGCCACATGTTCCATGAATTTGTTGAGCCATTAATATTAGTCATACCCATTCTCGACTAGCCTCATGAATTGCAAGAATTTCAGTATGATTTAAGGAAGAAGCTGTTATGGTCCGTTTCATTTATCGCCATGATATAATATTTCCTCCACATGTGAATAGATAACCTGTTTGAGATCTAGCTTTGTGTGGACCAGATAAATATCTAGAATTTGCATAACCAACTAGAACAAAATTTGATTTATTTGAATAAAACAAACTAACGGGCGGGCATTTCCATCCATTTCTATAGAGCAAAGGGGAAGCTCGCAGAGCTTTCTCAACGTTTTAAAAGGGAGACGAGGCTTTTATCCCAAACACTCCTTACTGCACACACAAACAAAAAACAGAAAGCACCGCACCCTATTAGGTTGATAGGGAAAACTAAGGCCTTACCTTTATATACAAAGGGCGCTCCAGGGCTTTACTAATAGTTTCGAAAGTCAAGGGGCTTGAAAGCTTACCTTATTATTATTATCGATCGTTCCTTAAAGATAACGTGGTATATGCTTAATTCCATTCCAAATATTTTTTTGTTGGAGAAGAACTATATCTAACTAATAAATTTATTGAAAATGCAATACTTGGTCTTGTATTATTAGCAAGATACATAAGTGCACCAATTGCACTAAGATATGGTACTTCAAGACCAAAAAGTTATTCATTATCATCTTGAAGTCGAAATATATCTTTCTTTATATCTAACGAATGGACTTCTATTGGAATGTTCAATAGATGTGCTTTATTTTACTCTGCTTTAATATTTATCCATGTAATTTTTTTTCAAAATTTTTCCTTCATAAGTTAACTAATGAACAAATATCCCATCAGTTAAATGCTCAATTTGCAAATCGAGACAAAATTTTATTTTTTTCGATATCTTTCATCTCAAATTCTTTCTTAAGATATTATATTGTCTTTGAAAGCTCTTCAGAAGCTTCAATTATATTTAAATCATTGACGTATACAGTTATAATAACAAATCTGACTATGATTTCTTTATAAAAACACACGGACATATTGGATTATTTTGATATCTTTCTTTTAACAAATATCCACTCAAGCGATTGTACCATATTCGTCCTGATTGTTTCAATCCATATAGTGATCTTTGTAACTTTATTGAATATAATTCCTGGGAATTTGATTTATATGTTTTAAATATCTTAAATCCTTTTAGGATTCTCATATAAATGTCATTATCAAGAGATCCATATAAATATATCGTGATAACATCCATAAGATGCATGTCCAAATTTTCTTACACAATCAAACCAATTAAAAATATTAGTGTAATTACATCCACCACGGGAAAGTACACCTCCTTATAATCAATACTAGGTCTTTGTGAAAAACCTTATACAACCAATCTTGCTTTATATCTTGTGACCTCAATATTTTCATTTCTTTTCCTTACAAATACCCATTTATGTCCCACAGATTGATACCTTCTGGTGTTCGAACTATTGGTCCAAAAACTTGACATTTTGAAAGTGATTTTAATTTTTTCTCGATTACTTCTTTCCACTGAAGTCAATCTTTTCTATGTTGACATTCTTCAACGAATTTTGGTTCAGGATCCTCATTTTAAGATATAATATCAAGAGCAACATTATACGCAAAAATATTGTCAATAACTACATGAGTCCAGTTTCATCTTTGATAAGGAAATAATTGGTAATGATTAGTTGAAGTATTAAATGGGTTACTTCCAAACTAAGCTTCCAAATAGAATTTAAGAGTTGCATCCCTTTAAGCATCAAAGCCACCAAGAGTTACAATTATTCTTAAAATCCAAATTCATCCTCTATAATGAATTATGGAGCAATTTAATTTAATGTATTTATATTTATGAGGTAGTTGAAAGGATATTAGATGAATTTAGACAATTAGATAAAAGGTTGTGACCTTCAGTTTTTTCAATTAGTATAAATATATATGTACTTTTGTTATTTGAAAATATAATTGGAATTGAACTTTGAATAAATTTTCATTATAGAGTTTAGTCTCTAAAGCTTTATGTTTTCTTTGTATTTTTGTATTTTGAATGCATGTTTTTAGAACTTTCAATTTAGTTTGATCAATTAGATTGAGGAGAGTTCAAAATCTTGAAGTTAGGAATAAGTTATGCTTTCTTGATCATCGATCAATCTTCCAAGCCAAATTTGTTTTAACTTTCTAGGGTTGTTATCATTTTGTTTATTAGGAGTTATTCTTATTATCATTGTGGGGGTTCACCTGGAATAGGGGGTTCTCATACGTGTTTGAGTGAACTACTTTATCATTTGGTATTAAAGCTTTGGCTCTAAACAGATTATATCTTTCCTTATTTTTCGTTCTATCTCAGTTTTTTTTTCTTCCATATTTCAAATTATCCATCTCTTTTCTTGTGATTTTACATATTCTCTTGTTTTTTTTCATACTTTATTGTATTTGCTGTAAAATTTAAAAAAACAAGAGCATATGGACAATCTAAGAAAAGAGATGAATAGTTTGAATATGGAAGAAAGAAAACTGAGATGGAACGAAAAATAAGAAAAGATATAGTCTGTTTAGAGTCAAAGCTCTGATATCAAATGATAAAGGAAACTTATGCAACTATATATGAGAACCTTATATTCCAGGTGAACCTCCACAATGATAATAAGAAACCCCCTAATAAACAAAATGATAACAACCTCAAGAAAGCTAAAACAAATTTGGCTTGAAAGATTAATCGATGATCAAGAAGAAAGAAGAACTTATTCTTAACTTCAAGATTTCGAACTCTGCATAATCTAATTGATCAAACTAGATTGAAAGATCTAAAAACGTGCATTCTAAACACAAGAATACAAAGAAAGCATAATGATAAGAAGCTGACCAGAAGAACATGAAGTTTTACAAGAGAAAAACGAAGTTTAACAAGCTCAATCCAGCTCAATCGAAGCTCATGCTGAAAATTCAAGGAAGAGCTTTCAAAGTCAATCAAATCATGAGGCAATCATTATGCTCCAAAAATCAATGATGAGCTACAGTTAAAGACTTCTAGAAGGATTAAATGCTTGCTTTGAAGATAAGTTTCCAGCCAATGGTGAAGAGTTGCAACCAATGAAGCTCCAAGAGTCATTTGGTCATCCAAAAGCAATCATGAATCTAAAACTTCAGATTCATTTACATGATTAACGTCCCATATATTTAATTAATATTATGAATTTACATTTATTAGAGTAGTTGAAAGAGTATTGGATGAATATAGCCAATATAGGTGAAAGGTTGCATCCTTTCATGGTGTCTATTCAATTAGTTTAAATAGGGTTGTAATCTCCACATTTGAAAACAGGACTTTGAATTTAAATGAAATTTCGTTAGAGTTTATTCTCTCAAGCTTTATGCTTTTCTTTGTATTCTTGTGTTTAGAATGCATGATTTAGGACTTTCAATCTAGTTTGATCAATTAGATTGTGGAGAGTTCGAAATCTTGAAGTTAGGAACAAGTTCTCCTTTCTTCTAGATCATGATCATTTTTCAAGCCACAGTGATGATAGTTTTTGGAAGAATATTCGAGAAAGTTTGGCCGAATTACATAATTTGATGGATTATATATCTCAACTGAATGAAGAGTTGAAGTTGCATGAACAAGTAAGAAAAAACCAAGTCAACCAATCTATTCCAAGTCTAGAATAACTTGAATCAGAATCTCGTTCACTCCTGATTATCCAATACTTGAACATGAGTAACCAGGTTCAAAATGATAGAGATCATTCTCAAGTCGATGTGGAAGATATCAATGGTGAGGTTGTTGAGGTGAATGTGGAGGGATTTGGATTATGTGTTGAAAATAAAGTCATAAAAAAATCTATAGAGAAAAGAAAAGTGACTCGGGAAATAGAGAAATGTGAGGAGCAAGAAGTGACTAAAAAAATAGAGAAAATGAAGAAGCTGGAAAAGAAAAGAGTAAGATTGAGAAAAGGTATTCAAGTGAGAAAAATCATGAGAGTGAGATTGGTTTTTAAACTAACTTTATTTCCTATTATTTTTCGTATGTTATTGGTTTTAATGAGATGATGATTATAAAGTTGCTTTACAAGACGATCTAAAGATTCAAGGACGATTCTTCTTGGAGAAAGGGAGAATGATAAGGAAATAATTGGTAATAATTAGCTAAAGTATTAAATAAATTACTGCCAAGTTGAGCTTCCAAGTAGAGTTGAAAAATTGCATCCCTTCTAAGCTGACCTTCCAAATAGAGAAAGGGAGAATGATAAGGAAAGAGAAGGGCAAACTTGAAATATATGAAAAATCTAAAACCTAAATGGTGAGTATGTATCATATATGCAATTAATTTTAAAAGGTATATATTAGTAGATATTTTGACTAATTGGGTGCTTTGTTATAATTTTCCTTTTTGAAATTTTTTTAAGGTTTTCGAATTTAATTTTTATATTTTAATTTAAATAGTTGATAGTAAGAGAAAAAACAAACTTATAATATTTGCATTTATAATAAGGAAACTTTAAAATAAAAACTAATCACTTTTATAAGAAATAAAAACCTATTTCTAATATATTTATAACTCATATTTAACTTTCTTAAAAAAAAATAAAAAATAAAGGCCCTCCAATCTAAATCTGAATCCTGCTCAAAAGTTTAAAAATAAATACTCACCTAAGATGATAAGAGAAAAAAGAAACAACGGAAAAAAATAACATATTTTAAACAAATAAAAACATAAGCGTGATACCTAGATACTTCTAGTTCTAAAAAAAAATATTGAAGTAAAAAATTGTAATGCATGTCTAAGAGTTGGGAAAAAAAACTTAAAATGTTAATGGAAAAAACCAAAAAAAATATGGCAATGATGCTTAAAGAATTTTTTTTAAAAAAATACTCTACACAAAAAATTCCATAAAGACTTAAGGAGTGGACTAACGAAATTAAAAAAAAAAAAAAAAAGAGGAGATATCAGATGTAACTAAAGTTTATCTTAACTGTTTAATTTATTGGGAAATTTTAGATTTGAAATCCTAAACT
The DNA here is from genome assembly GCF_009727055.1 of Benincasa hispida. Taxonomy (NCBI): domain Eukaryota; kingdom Viridiplantae; phylum Streptophyta; class Magnoliopsida; order Cucurbitales; family Cucurbitaceae; genus Benincasa; species Benincasa hispida. The sequence continues at coordinate 25,020,747 of NC_052358.1, forward strand.
GATTTTACAAATAGAATATAAAAAAATCTAGTGAAGATATTAATTAGAGATAAAATGTGATTATATATATATATATATATTCTGAGGATTTTTATTAAGTGTGATCTTGAAAAATAGGGAAAATTTTGAATTTATATTCTTTTTTTATTTAGGTGTGATTAGTATCACGACTTTTTTTTTTTACTATGTGATTCTCAAAATTAGGGATTTTTTTTTAAATTTTTATCATCCAATTTTCCTCGTGTTATCTATTCACTATATAATTATTTTTTAGTTTGTATGTAAAAAAAAGCTTAAATTAAATGAAAATAAATATAAAAAATATTCCACTTCATCTACCTTCGTCCGATCCACTCCACTTGATTGATAACGACAATTGATGGAAAGTCGTGGAGTTGCAAAAAGAAAAAAAAAAAACATTGATTCGAATAAGGAAAAAATATTAAAAACCCAAAAAACCAAACAAACAATGTAAATATCTCAAACATACAAAAAATGGAGAAAAGCATGGAGCTATAAAAAGAAAAAAAAATCTTATTAAAATCAAAAAACAAAGAAAGAGATACCTTGAAAAATTGAGACGATTTATAAAGAAAAATTTAGATTCAAACTTTAATTCTGTTTGATCTAGGAGAAAAAAAATCAAGACTAAAATCTTTTTTTAACATGATAAAACTATTTTTTAACATGATCAAAGTATTATTTAAAAATAAATATGAAAAAAAAATAAGATTTTAATGTGATAATGCTTTAAAACCAAGTAGAGGAAATTTAGATTCAATTTTTAATTCAATTTGATATTTAAATTGAATCTCAGAAAAAAAAATCGAGATTAAAATCAATTTATTTTTTAAATCTTCTTGATGCCAAGAAAAATAGGGTTTTTTTACTAAAAATATTATATATTCTCTTTGACGTGGATGCCAAAATATTTATTTGCATGTGTAATTAGAAAATTTTAAAATAAAAGTAAACCACATTAATCAGAATTAAAAACCTATTTCTAATATATCTATAATATCTAAATCCATGGATTTAAATCTCAATCTCAATAAAAGGATAAAAAGTTAATTAAATTGAAATAAATATAAAGAGGAAAAAGGAAGAGAGGATGTTTGTACTTCTTCTTCACCTAATTTATGATTACACTCGTTAAAAAAAATAAAGTTAGAAATTTAAAGAACAGAAAAATAGTTAAGGTGGAGAAAAAAAACCAACGGACCACAAATATAAGAAAAATTGGAGAAAATGTCTACCTATGGAGGTAGAAAAAGAAGAAAACAAAATCAATGAAATATTAAAAAATAATTAAAAAAGAAAAAAAAGATACCTTCAACATAGTTCAATCGAGTTGCAGAAAAAAAACACATGTTAACAAAATAAGAAAGATACCTTAGAAAATTGAGGAAAAGTGAAGAGAAAAGGAAGAGGGGATACATAGTGAAAACAAGAGTTTAACTTAGAAAATTTAGATTTGAAATTTTAAAAAATCAATTTAGACTTGTTATTTGTGATTTTTAATGATACCAAAATCTACAAAATTATCAGACATCTAAAATTAACACGTGAATATATATATATATATATATATAATGATACCAAAATCTACAAATCAAATATACCAAAATATACAATTTTTATCAAAATTTGGCTATTTTATGTAAATAGTTTTTTTTTTTAAATTCCCTAAAAAAACATGTGTGATATTTTAAAATTAATTTTATAGACACGAATTGAAAGTTGAACCCGAGTAAAAAATACATATCCTAAAAGTGTATATTATTAACTTATTTAACTTGAGTTATCTTTTGTAACCATGTCCCGTTCCATCCAAGGCCGGCACTCCATTGGCACTTTCACTGATGCTCATCTCTCCAATTGGCAACTCTTCTTAAACTTCAAGGCCAAAATTAGAAACAATGAGTACATTTAATAGGCAAAATAATAAAAACTGTTCTTCAAGAAACTCAAGTACACGTCCCTACTCTTTCATTGATTAAAGTTAAAAACATATATTTGCATTAGGGGAAAAGAAATCGAAAAGCATTTATTCACTAGATTAATATAGAGATGTAATTACACTAATCTCAGACTTTTCACAGCCTAATCACACACTCATCTTTCCTATGTAATGGAGAGACACACATCTAACTAATTAGAATTCTGTACATGAATGTTCCTGAATCCACCTATCATAATCAATGGTAAAACAAGTCATGTAATGGAAGCTTCTTCATTTTGTTCTTGCAGCTGCAAATGATGTTGCCTTGTTTTCATTTGAATTATAGCACCTTTCAAACTCATTTCTTCCATCTACCATACACAAGAAACAACTAAATTAACAAACAGAAACACTAAAAACACAAAAAAGCCAATTGATATACACACCCACTAACCCAGTGTAAGTTGATGAGGATGTGTTTGGTTTAATAGTTTCAAAGCATATTTTTAACAGTTTTTATCGGAAGAGTCTAAATAGAAATCGTCTAACACTCTCCATCAACTTGTAAGCTTGAAATATGTAGAACACCCAAAGATCCAACAAGTGAAAATCAATATTAGTTAAGAAGGAAATAACGTGATAGAGTTTTAAACATATGACTTCGTCGATCAACATACCAAGTGATTTAAGATGATCTAACAAAAAACAATATGAGGCAGTTATATGTCTTATTCTTCTTCTTCATACCTCTAGTGCTGATATGGTTTTTTGGAGTTCAAGTACCTCCTCTAAAAGCAATCTCTCTTGTATGACCACTCTTGCTAATTCTGAAAGCAAAGAAGCAGTTTCCGTGGCCTGTATAAATCACAGCTCATTTTAAACACTCAGAGAATTCTATTATGAACATAGAGATATATGTATGATGAGGACTTTTACCACTGGCGCATATATAGTCATCATGGACTTCATAGAGATTGCAACATCAGAAGCTTGTCTGAATGCCATGGAGATTGTTTGAGCATCAATCTGTATGTAGCATTAGCAATGATTTAGAAACTTCACTTTAACAAACAAGAGAAAGTTTCAATTACTTATTATTTTTCTTTTTTACCTTTGCACCTTCAATGAGTGGCACCCTGCAGATAACAGAATGTAAACAATCTTTGGTCATTGAAAGTGCAGTTAAATGTTGTCTTTCCATAGTTCCCCAGCTTTCTAATGGCTTCAGCTGCAAAAGAAACCCAATAAATTTTAGTGATGAAATTCCATATTAGAAATGGGGGAGAGTGTTATTTCACTTCACATTCACTTACTTGAGAAAGGAGAATTAAGTTCGACTTGAATTGGAGTTTTTCTTTCTGGAGCTGCAACTTCTTTTGTTGCACTGAATGCTGCAATTTAGCAATATCATGCCAAGCACTAGCCAAATTTTTCTGTAAAAAGAAGAAGCCCGGGCCCTGTTGTTAGATTAAGCCTATGGTTATTGGTTTACCCACATGATGTTTCGATCAATGTTAAGCAATCTTTACCTCTACTAAATTAGCCAAGTTTTCACTAGCAGAATGAGCTTTAGCGTTGGCAAAACGCCACTGTACCAATCGATTATGAAACATTCTAAGCTGATGAACATTATCTGAAACTGCAGGCCCTATAGGAGATGTTGTTGTGGTAGAAATCGAAAATTTTCTGCTCTTGAACAAATCCAATCCCAAGTTAAGCAACTTCTCCATACCCGTTGCGCCTTTTGATGGGGTTCTTGCAGGTTTTAAACTAGAAAACGACATCGGTTTTTCTTTGCTCTCCACCGACATCGGCGGCGAACCTGACCGTCCAGGCGATAACGCCCACTGCGACATTGAATTCCCATGTCCCGAAATTGAATTAGCTCGTTGAAATGGGTTTTTTCCCGAAGTTTTCTTTGCCGTTGGAGAACCCTCGAATGAAACAGGAGTTGGGAGGCTTGAATCTGAAGACCCCCTTCGAAGCCTTCGTGATGGTACATCATTCATATACTTGGAAGGGACTATTAGACCCGATTTCCGGCAGATTACAGTCGGCGTTTTTTCCAGCATCATCGGAGACCCAATGTCGTTGTAATCGGATTCTAAGTCGAAACTGTTCTTGAAATTGTCTGATCGTCTTCTTGATGACCTTCCAAACAGAGCATTCTCATCCACTGACAGTCTCCCAGATTCCAAACTCTGTACTGGTAATTTCGAAGACAAAGAGCTTACGTTCTTCCCCTGTATTTTCCCGCAATATCTCAAAGAACCCCCAATAATGGGTCTATCGTTTTCTTTGGCGCATTCATTTTCCGGTTCGAGATTACTCAACTCTCTGGAACTTCTCTGTTTATTGAGTGACGGATTGCCAGTGAATTTCTCGTCCTCCAATCGTTCATTTCCAAGATGATCAGCCAGAGTATCGAATCTCTTAGAAGTAGAGGAGGAAGAAGGCCAAAGTCCATGAACGAATAAGGACCCTTCTTGGCTTCGGTGCTTACGAGCATCGAATGAACCCCCTCTTGATCTCCGATGAGTGGGGGAAAGAGGTTGAGTGGGAGACGACGACGACGGAGCGGTGGTGGTGTCAGTTGCAGAGGCCGGCGAGAGAAATCGGGAACTTACCTCACGAGATTTGGGTCTTCTGGGTCTCCGAATCTGATCGGAAACCAGTGTTTGATTGTCATTCTTCATGGTTTCATGAACGCCGGCAACTTTGCTCCGTATTTGAGGAGGAAAAGGGAGTTAGTTACGAAGAGAAAATCATTTAACAGAATCGGATTTATCGTTTTCAGTTCCTTGAGGATTCCGTCAAAAGGCAAAAAAGAATGTTGAATTGGGAGGGAGAGGAGATCGCAACGGAATGGATGCGGTTAGAAATTTGAATTTTATTGGAGGATTATGAGAGAATGAAACGAAGCTTCGTTTCGTTTTGTAATCGTTGTAGGAGGAGGATTTTGTAGTCTGCCGGCTCCTGCAGTTGCTCAGTAGACTACGTGGCTGTGTGACACCTGTCATGTACATAAACAAGAAAATTGGAAGCTTACTAACTATATAACGAGAGAAACACACATTTTAATGGACCAACCCAACATATATTATATATCTTTAATTATCATTGAGGTTTTAAATGTCCATGTCAATCAAAATATCGAGATCTTAATTTTACTTAAATAAAGATAAAATATCCATATTATAGATATTTATAGAAAAGATATAAAATCAAAAAATGAAAAATAAATTTAAATTAGTAAATTAATGTATAATAATTTTTAAATAAGTTAACATGTCTATTATTTATATTTGTGACATTTTATTGTTTATTTTTTATATTTTGTCAGTTTTTATATAATAGAAATATTGATTTTTCTCATGTCAATGTCAAACACATGAAAATGTAAAAATATCCATATCCACAAAAATTTAATATTAGGATTATACCTCATTACTTCAATTTTGAAATATGTTTCAATTGTATTGTTGATTTTGGTCTCATTTTATAATTATTTGGTCATTTATTTTTTGTTTTTAAAATTTAGCTTGTTCTGCACACCAAATATTTAAAATGATTTTTATTATTACTAAACAATTATGTAAATTTTTAGTCTAAATTCAAAAACAAAACAAGTATTTGATTTTTTTAAAAACTTTGTTTGGCTTTTGAAACCACATACAAAAAGTAGATTAGGTGTCAAAGAAACTCATTGATACAAATAGTGTTTATATGGTTACTTTTTCTAAATAAAAGAGCCAAACGACTATAAAAAACTCAATTCTAAATGCAAAAACATTATTGAAAACTATGCTTCAGGCACGCAGAATTTAAGACAGACATTTAATATCTTTCATACGATTTCTCTTTTTTAAAACACAATATATAATTTTTAGAAAACTTTAAAACCATATGACATGAATTTTCTAATATGCTCTAACCTCCCTACTGGTGGGAACTTTATACCTGAGAGATGGACACTAAAAATATGGTCTGGTTATTTAATATACTAAATTTTTACTATTAATTGCATTAAGTATTAAATATAAATATATTATTTAGATTTAATAAATTTTAACAAATATATTTACAATTGATATTTTATGTTATCTTAACCATATAATATAANATAATTTATATTTATTTAATTATTTTTATTAATAAATAAAATAAAATAATTAATGTTCAATTAAAAAAATATTCATTTATTGATATTTTAAGTGATTAAATTATTAATTCATATAGCACTATATTAAATAATGCTAAATTTAATTTATGACTGTATTACTTGTTCTCTTACATTAATTAAACGATTATTTAGTTTTGGTTTCTATATACAAAATTGGTAAATCAAAGACTTATATCTAATTTTCAGACATGATGCACAGACATTTAATATCAATACTCATGACACAATATCTACGTCCTTAGTTGTTTAGTTGTTAAAACTTGTCTTGTTTTTTAAAACATGGTAAAAAGTGTATAATACAATATATAAATTTATGGGATGAAAATATTATTTTTAGGCTAATTTTCATCAACATTTCTACACGTGGATAGATTCAATACAACATCAACGTAGGTAAATCATCCATTTTCATTATATCATAAAAAATTAGATAAAAAACATAAAAAAGAAGGAACAAACTATTGTTAATATGAATATAATATTAAATAATAGGATAATCAACAAATATTACTGAAAATATTTTCAAATATAACAAAATGTCACTTCCTATCAATGATAGACAATTATAGAAATGGATAGACATCTATCAATATCAGTGATAGACACTAATAGTTGCTATCGGTGTCTACCATTGATAGCCAACATGAGCGCAGCTCAACTGACATAGTACTTATACTTTTATCTAGACAATGACATTTTGCTATATTTGTAAATGAATTAATTTATTTTCCTATATTTGAAAACAATAATTAATCATAAACATTTTAATATATTCCAAAAGTGTCCAATGTGTATTTATTATTATTTTTTTAACTTTTTAAATAAATTTTCAAAAATATATATCAACTCATTGATATTTTGCAAAATTGAGATTCGATATTTCTATCAACATCAACATTTTAATCCTTTATTTTTTTAGACTTGAAAAGGTTTTATCTTTATTTTTAAACTTTAAAGTTATCTAAAAATACTCTTGAAATTGTTTAAAAACAATATCTTTTTAGTTAAAATTGATATTAAAAATTGACATGATAGATGGTGTATATAAATTAAGAAGTTTATGCAACATTATGTATGACTATGTAAAAGATTTAGGATACCATTATTTCGTTTCAAAAATACATTATTAAGTTCATTTCTATAATCAATTTTTTACATCAGCTACCACACTAATTTAAATACATGATATCGTAAATGATAAATATGGGTCTTTCAAATTTTATCACTTTAGACATCGCATCAATCTCAATCTTATTTCAAAGGAAAAAAAAAACCCTCAAAAGTGTTTTTTTTAAGGCAAATATTAAAATTTAACGATGAAAATCATACTTTTTTAAAGAGGAATTTAACTGAAATCTATTTCACAAATTTGAATATTTTCCATTAACTTACCCTATAATAATAGAATATGGTGTTAGCGTAAACACTTTCAATTTAAAATTGGTGGATGTCACCAACACTCCAATTCACCTCTCTACTTACCATTTTGCAAAATTTTCTCTCTGTTTGCTGCTTTCTCCAATTACTTCATTTTTTGGTTAATTTCTTGAATCAACCAAGGGCTTCTAGCGTTGATGCAAAGTCATCGTTCGCTTGTTTCTTTGGCTTTTCCCATACTAATCTTATTCTTAAGTAGATAGCAACTAGAGATGTATAATATATATATTACAATACAAGCTTCACAATTTGCTAAAAGTTGAATAAAATTAGGACGAATTTTAAAAGGTTCAAAACAAATCTAAAAATTAATTGAAATTTCATTGGCAATACAGCTCGTAAATAAGGTTGTTTGTAAAACGTTATATAAATTTTTCAGTGTAATTTTGTATTTGACCCTTAAATACAATTTTATAATATAACTCTTTTCAAACTATTTTTAATATTCCATTTTCTTTCTCTCTCTCTCAACTCTTGTTTAATTTCTCTCTCTAAATCTCCCTCCCATCTTCTTAGCAACAACAATGTGCTCCCTTCTTTGTATTTTGCCTTGACGATGGTAATAATAACAATGAATGGAGTTGTTTCTTCTTTCTTTACAACGTACATCAATGAGTGGCAAATATGAAATTTTTTTAGGCACCTAACGAAATTAGTGTAGAGGGCAAGAGTGAAAAAAATGAGCAAGAACTAGAGCAAGTGTGAGAAAGTAAGCAAGAACCATAGCAAGTGCTAGAAAATGAGCTAAACTAAAACAAGAGCGAGAAAAAAAATCGAGGAAAAGGTTGGCGACGCTAGCAAAAGCTTAGAAAGTTTTGTTTTGAAATAGCCGATCAAATTTTACTTTTAAAAAACGGTAAGGTCATCTATACAAGAATTTCTAAAAAATGGTCATACAACCTTGGCACAACAATGAATATCATACGCGCTAATTTCACTTATAAATCTATAAGGTGGTGTTAAGTTGATTATTATTGTTAGTAATTATAATTTAGGAGTTATAATTGAGTGCTTCACCAAGTTCAAGTTGGGCCCAAAGAGCGCCTTTTAAGTCTTCTGTTTCACTTTTTATCAAGGTTTAAAATACCAAGTCTAAGTGAAACTATAGTAAGGAAAAAAAATTGTAGCACAGCCTTGATTTTCAGTTTTCCATCGTTGCAAATTCAATTTACTAAAACGCTAATAAATCAGAGTATGCAATCCATGTGAGACCTCAATATATCTATCCTTGGTTGTGTTGTAATTAGTAATAATGCAGGAGCAATGAGTGAAAAACCAAAGACTGGGAGAAGAAGAAATGAGTGAAAGTGAGAAACAGCCAATCAAATAGGGAATGAAATATGTATCCATCAATACAGTATACTAACTGGAAGTGCAGACTTCCCAAGAACAAAACTTCCAAATTCAAATAAGTCAGAATGCCCATTCCTGGGAGCATCAGTGCTACACTTTTACTGATACAAAGATAGAATCAATGGCTGTTAATGGCACATGAAAAAAAATTGGTCTACTGTTGTTCACTCTAACCTATAAGGACAGAAATTATCTTCAAGAACATCAGATCAACTATCTATTATCAACGATCTGTGCCACAACAGGAAACTGAATATTGAAATATTCATGTTACAGCAACTTGGCATGCTTGATTTGTGCTAAAATGGTACGTCCATGCACCATGTCCCCAAAATTTTCTGATGTTCTTAAACAACAATCTTCACTGGGGAATACAATATTTATGTTCATATAATCAATGGAAATTGCAGCTTTGCAATAGAGGATGAGTATAATCAACGTATTTCTCCCAAAGGGGCTTGTACTTCTCTATCCCAATCTTAAGCCATGGCTTTGAGTTACCATTAAAGTGAAGAACAGCCCCCTTTTCAATCATCTGAGGATCAACATTTGTGTAGCCCAATCCTAACACATGCCACGAGGGATCCAATGGTTCTGTCAACCCATAGAATGTAAGCAGTCCAGGTGGTAGCGTCCCAAGTTTCCATAGTGTACGGTCTACATTCTTTTCCTGCCAATAATGATAAATGCCGGTAACATTTCTCTTCCTCCACTCTACCAAGTCGAAAATATTCATTCCGAATGCCCATCCACAAGCATCTGGATCAAAATGTTCCCTGATAAGAGGGTGGGAGTAGTTCAAGTACTTATGATATCTGTGAAAGGTCTCCATGCATGTCTCAACAGCTCCATTTACGTTACCATTCAAATCGATGCTGAAAAGATCAGAAACATCTCTCTGGACCACAACATCATCATCAAGAAATATAACTTTTTTAAGCACAGGAAAAACTTCTGGAATATAAAACCTGAGATGGTTGAGCATTGAAAGATACTTGGGATTCCGAAACTTGATGGGAGTCCGATTGTCGCCACCATTACCTGAAAAATAGTAGTTCTGAGTATCCGAGTCCTGGAGTTGCTTGAGTACTGGGACATAGGAAGCATTTAACCAGCTAAAATTCTCAAACATTTGAACATCCACAGTCACCCTTCTAAAATTATTCATTGAAAACCATGCCTTCATTGCTGCATAATTGACCTCATCAGTTACGAGATGGAAAACAATCCTATCAGGATTTTTTGAATTCAAAGCAGTCGAGTTGACAACAACTGAAGTGGCCAGAATGTTGTCAGAGAATACACAGAAATGGTAGAGATCATTATCTTTAAGTTTCATATCTATTTGCTTCTCTTCACTGAGCTTCCTCTGTAAATTTAAGTTTCTAAACCATTCAGTGGTCAGACGAACACCAAGGCAGTACAGACTTTTGGGAACTTCTTCAGCAGCAATCTGTCCATATTTTGAACTTTTGTCACTAACTGAGCTCATTTGCTCATCAAGAGTCTGGATTTTAGCTTTCAGCCTCATGATCATGGTTGCACTATCATAATGAAGTTGCTGGGCTTGGTAGAGCAACAGTGCCATGTCACGTATTGCAGTTTCTGCTTCTGTAATCCTCAGAGGTGCTCTCCTGGTAGCAGCATTTGAGAGGAGGATCTGCGAATTCCGGATTTGGGCACTTAATTCCCAAGCAAACTGAAGATTGCTGCTCTCTTTTGCAATCACAACAAATGCTTTTGCTAGAGAAATTTGGTCACTGAGTTGCCGAGCAATAGAGCTGGGGTTCAACATTTCTTCAGTAATATTGAGGCCTTCCATAATTCTTTCATGTCTATATGATCTCTACATAATGGTGCAGAAAATATTAAAATTTAGCAAATAGCTGGCGCTGTAGCAGCAACAATTCAAAAGCCTAATTTAACCAATACGTTATACACAATGGGAAAGAAAGCAAATTATTCTAATAAATACAAATATCGTTATAACTCGAGATGCCACATGGAAATATGGACCATTTAAGTGTTGAATGCAAGTAAGTTTGTTAGAAGGAAATAGATATAAACAAAGTGAGCTGGGGTACAGGAAGTAGTAAAACAATTGCATAGGTTTTTTTTTTCTTTTCTTCTTCTTCTTCTTCTTCTTTTTTTTAAATCCTATTTGACTGTTCTTTTACGGCAATATCAAATTTTTGAAGTTTCTTGAAATGGTTCCTGTCACCTAGTCCCACATTGACCTGCCATTTTTTTAATATCCCAAATACACCGAGACAAACTAGCTTCAAAGCCAGATAATAAGGGACATGAGATCAAATATGAAGTTACTTAAAAACAGATCACAAAGAAAAAAAATCAAGATGTAACACGACGCAAAGTTAGATCATAGATGGCACCTCTATTTGTCAAATTACACGACATAAATCAACAAAACCCCATGAACTACACAAGGTAGCAGGGAAGAAATGAAGAATAACCCATGAATTTCATAGCACTTAGGAGCGAATTTCAGTATATAACAATTCATAGACGATTGTAAGAATAACAAGAGCAGCAATCGGCATTCTAATTGAACCCCATCCCACATTTTCCTCAATATATATAGACCAAATTAGGGGAGAAAGATATAAAAGAAAACGGATCTTTACCCTTGCTAAGACGGGCCTGGTGGACTCAATCTGACTCCCTTTGCTGAGAATGAAAATGAAGAGCAAAACAGCAACAAAACACAGAGTCCACCAAAAGGCGTTGGATAATCTTCTCCTGGCAGGCCTTCGGAAATCCGGGGGCCTCCGCCTCATTCTGTGGTTGGATTTCCGAATACAGTTTTGATTCTTGAATGGGGGGAAAGTATTGGAGGAATGAAGTGAATCTGATCAGTAGCGGAGTTGAAAATTGGGAGTGGGTATTTCAGATCCCGAAATGAAGGCGATGAATGTATGGAAATATGGGGATGGGGGATAGGGCTAAAGCTCTGTGGCAGAAATCTTTGGTCAGAAAGACTCCATCTTTGGTGCGATCGATCACTGGAAAACAAGGAAGCAATAAAGCAAAGCTGTGGGGAGTACGCACACAGTTGAATTTTTAATTGCTACCAACAAGCTCGGACTCCCCGACGGTGAATCTTGTCGTCTCATTCGTGTTCTAACCCCCACCCAGCCATTCTATCAGTTCTCTTCGAATAATAATAATTATTAAATAAATAATATATATTTTTGGAACAAGAGTATAAAATAAAATAAAATAAAATTCTTCAAATCGTAACTTCGTGAACATAACATAAACTTGTAAAATCATTGAGCATGGTTGTGCAAATCTAACTAGCATATAATATGTGCTATGTGGTTTAAATTTTTTCTACTCTTATTCTACTAAAAATTCAAATATGGTTAATATATTATTTTAAACAATACACATACACAACTCTTAATTTCTAATGAAAATTTGTAATGGATGACAAATTTAAAAACTAATATTTGAGGTGTGTCTTCGCCATGAAAAATTGTAAATATGACAAAACCCTCAAATTTATTTATTTTTTGTTTATTCCATATTCCAATTTTTCCCTTTTAATAAATTCACTTTTTTTTTTTTTTTTTTGTATATCAATCAATTAATATAGCACATTTAAAGTATATTAGTTGTGTATTTTCTTCCTTTGATTTGTATACTTTTTGTATTTTTTGTTTGCAACAATATGAGTTATTATCCAATTTAATTTTTATATTTGCTACATTCTTTTTATCCCTTTTGTAGTTTTTTTCTTTTTAAATAATGTTCTTTTTTTTTTTTTTCATTTTTAAGTACAAAGGTACAATAGATCGGGGAGATTCAACCTAAATCTCACTAACATTCAATTTAGTATACTCATTTTGACAATTTGGTCGTGTTTGGAATAACTAGAGAAAAAGTGTTTTTCAAAGAAATCATTTTAATGATTTTTTCTAAAACACTTAAATAATTAGTAATTTTCAACCGTTCAAGTGTATCAAATGTCTATCAAACAAGTGTATTAGGTGTATCAAGTGTAGTATGTGGATTGAGTTTCTTTTTTTACTATTTTTACAAAACAATAAGTCTAGACTATGAGCTTAATTTTTTAATTTATTTTGCCAAATATGAAGCCCATTTTTAATAGTGTAGTTAAGTAGATAAAAGCATAAATTACCATTTCAAAAGTCGAATTCAATCTACAATGTCATCTCACTGCAACTAATTTGTGTTGGCTTACATAAATTAGTTATATTAGAATATAAATTATGTACTATTTTGATTTAAAATTTTCAATATGTATATTTATATATTATTTTAAATTTAAATTTTATGAGGCACATTCTTAAGAAACATGAAATAAGAAATACAAATTTTATCAAATAGATTTTTAGTTTCTAAAAAATGTGCTCAATTTTTAGAAATGTTTCTTGAATTTGATACACAATAAAATCTATTAAACGATAAAAGAAAATTATTTTTCGTTATTTCTTTAAAAATGGAAAACAAAAACCAGAATAAAGGAACCATAACATTATCAAACAAACTAAATGGCTACGAATTTCAAAAGGAATTTTTTAAAAATGTTGGTGGAGTTGAGTTAGTATATTATACCAACTCAACTCAACTCATGTTGGTGAGCTAAACACCCCATATATTTATATAATATTTTTAATTTTTATATCTTAACCGTTTTTTTTTTAAAAACCCAACTCTCCCTTCTTCCCATGTTTTCAACGGCTCTACTCATCGACCATTGTCATACTCCAAAAACTAACTTCGGGCTCCGACAACCACCTCCAATGAAAACTCCTCGACAACTCCGGGCTCCGAAAACCACCTCCGATGATATTTCCGACGACGAAATCCAGACTCCGACAACCACCTCTGATGACGGCTCCGACAACCAACTCTGAGCTCCGATAACCTTCGCGCAATCAACTCCGACAACTAATTCTGGCCTCCAACAACTACCTTTGGTGACCCAACTCCGACGACCACCTTCGTGTTACCAACTTCGATCACCAATTGGCTCCAACAATAAACTCCGATGACCAACTCTGACAACCACCTTCGTAGGCTCCGACAACCACCTCCGACTACGAACTTCGATGAAAATCACCTTCGATGATCATCTTTGAGCGAGCAACTCTGACGACCAACTCGAGGCTTCGACAACCACCTTAGATGATAAACTCTGACAACCAACTCTAATACCACCTTCATGTGACTAACTTCGTGCTTTGACAATCACCTCCGACTACAATCTCCAGTGAAAATCATCTTCGATGATCAACTTCGACAACCATTTTTGTCCGACCAACTCTGAGATTCGAAAACCACCTCCGATGATAAACTTCGACAACCAACTCCAATACACCTTCATGTGACCAACTTCAGGCTCCGACAACCACCTCCGACTACAAACTCCAGCAAAAATCATCTTTGATAATCAACTTCGACAATCACTTCCGACTACTATAAGATTGCTGACTGTTAAAGTATGTTGTAGGGTTGTTGATTATATAAAAAAATATTATTTTGTCTACATTAAATGCAATATTTATACGTAATGAATTCATATATCAAATGAGTGTTAAGAATATTAGAAAAAAAGTATGTATGTAGTTGAAAAGTATGTAACATATAACAAAAAAAAAAAAAAAACCATAAAATAAAAATTTTTTCCTAGAACATTTTCCAGTAAGAATTTGTGGGAAATAGAGATTTGTTCTTTGATGATCCTCCAAATTTAGAGGAAACGAAAGTGAAACTATTGAAGAAATGTGGTGACATTCCATTGCTTATTACTAAGATGAGGGAGATTTAATTAAAAAAAGTCATGACATAGTAAAAATATAAAGCAACCATAGGGAGAAGAAGAAAAAGAAGAAGATGATAATGAAATTCATGGAGAAAAATTAGCTAGAATCAAATGTTTTGATTTCGCTTTAGTTTCTCATTTTATTTAACCATATTTCTACTAGAAATGTAATACGTTAATTGTTGTTCATTGTCCAAAAAAGAAAGAAAGAAAGAAAGAAAAGTTTTAAAAATTAAAAGAAAAAAATGCAATCTATATTTTATTCAAACAAAGATGGGTAGAATTATTGAATAAAAAAGTTTCAAAACAAAATTAGTAATCATAAAAACATATTATTTAGAGTTCAAAAAACTGCATCAGATACTCAAACATGTGAACTCAACTATGCACCATAAATACAGATATATGAACTTAGACCAAATAACTCTGTACCCCAAATACAGACATATGAACTCTACAGATATATGAACTTCACAGACATCTGAACTGTAGACATCTTATCTCAACTCAGCGCCCCAAACAACCCCTATAAGAGGTCGCAGGTTGGTCTTATATATATTTTATAATTTTTTTTTTAGTTTTATAGAGTTTACATCTATTTTCTTTCATTTTTTTAATAATATAATTCTTTTTTAGTTATATGTAGTTGAAATTTGAGATTTCTTTTTTCATGTTTTATAATATTAGATTTCTTGTTTAAATCCTGAAAATAAGAAAGAAATTGACTACTATGTAAACCACCTACGTTTGAGGGATAGTGTACCCAAGAAAGACAACTTCATTAATATCAATGATAAACAATTATAACATAGTACTTATTTGTAATGATAACACAATTATAGTGACTCTCCAACAGCTTTATCACTCAACTGTACACCTAGGCTCCCCCTAGGTTTGATACTCCCTCTCACGAAAACTTAGGCTCCATCTACATGAAGGGATCGAATCCCGAGTGGAAGCGTGTGAACGCTTTCATTTCGATTTTTCGGTTTAAATGAAACAAAATCAGTACATAAAACAGAACCAACACATTGGATAAACATATTATAAACCAACATGCTAATTGAAAAGTAAAAAGGGGAAAAAAATATCACATACCTTCGTCGATTCCCTAACTCTTTACGATTTCCTCGTCATCTTCTTCAGAACGATTCTCCAACGAACAATGGACACCACCACAAGTGAGACCTGATTATTCTCTTAGGAATCCAAAGGGGAGGATAGTGGTCTCTACACATTGGATGAGGAAGAATAATAGTGAATATGGAGAAGAGAAAATTTGAGAGGAGATTAATTTGGAGGCTAGAGTTTCATTTCATCAAATGAATTTCCTTACCCTAATTTGGACAAAATAACAAATTTATATGGAGACCTTCTCCATAGCTTTCTATTTAATTAATTAGTCCATTAATTAAATAACAATATTGAATCTAATTTAATAGATATTTAATTAATTAATAAACATCATATGTTTATTTGCCTCCACCTCTCAAAATTAGTAAATTAATTCTTCATGAATCAAATTCATAAGAATTTAATACTTGAATCCTATTCAAATATTTCTCTCTTAATTATGGATCGGGTTTATAATTAACCATATCATATTAATCTCATTAATATGTTATTCTATCAATTGATTTGAATAATCTAAATCATCCCTCTTTTCCTTTAGTGAGCTAACAAGGGGACCTTATGAACATACAAATTAGAAGTTTCAATGATATGAGGTTAATTAATTAAACCTACCGGGTACTTGTTGTAGATATATTTCTGTGTCCACCGATAACTACACTATTCGCACTGTAGATATATTTCTGTGTCCACCGATATAAACAATAACAACAAGTTAGTCCTTCACGAGTGTCCATAACACCAATTGGGTCAAATTATTATTTTACCCTTGGGTTACCTCTGTATCCTTAAGTACCAGTGCTCCTTTAATGGACAACCTATTTATGGTTCAACTAATAAACAAAAACTCCTCCCGAGCCAATGATAGAGTAGGACACCTTTGTTTAAGTCTCAGAGACATCACTTAAGGGAACACTCGTCTACTTACCCTAAAGTCAGGAAGGAGTGAATTCCATCTTGTATTATTATGTTCCCAGCTCTTCATTCGGCATTATCCCCATAATGGTAGGCTTATTGAGTCGGCGAACTGGCCACCCTCACCCATATAAATCAAAAGAAAATCCCTCATGAATAGGAGTTTATAATACACTCAGGATTAAGACTAAGTTGCCTAGGTTATCCAATCGAAATGGAAATCAAACTAGTCAACGACATTACATCTAGTGGTCACTATTTCGCAGTCTGGTCTTACACAAACTCATTGCATAGGATACCCTCACTCGCATATCATCTACATAAACGTGTTGGATCATTGCGTTTGTATCAAATACAAAGTGGGTTGTATCCATAGTGTCACCAGGATGAGGTACCCAGCCTTATCCCTATACTATAGACCCTTTAGGCTGTTTTTTTTTTTAACATTGATCCCTATATGTCTCCATACACAATTCAAGACTCATAAGAAAACTCTGGATGTTAGTTTATTGGATTTCGGGTTATTAAGACAAAATATAATGCAACATAATCAATAACATTTATTGAATTAACATTGATAACTTTATTGCTGACGATCAATTGATAGCATTTACTATCTACGAGTTTTAGGTCATAAAACCCAACACTAAGTAGTAGTATCGGTGAAGAATTTCTTAGGTTTTCCCTAAGATCAAGACCCCCTCTTTATAAGGCTCGAACTCTCCTCAAGTCATGAAATTTCTTCTCATTTGAATTGTATCTTTTACTCGAATGGCTTAGGCTTCTCTTAAGCTTTGAGAATCCCTTCTCATATGAATCACGATACACAGAAAGTAAACAGATCAAAGTATGTCTCCAAGTGATGCAACTCTCTCCTTCTTACACGACTGATACACTTACAATGTTGCTCTCATAAAGACAAAATGACCAACTCGAACTAGAGAATCAATTGTCCTATAAATATGCACAATGGAAACACATATGAGCAATCCTAACTTCTATAGTAGTTGCACATTGAAAAAGGAAAAGAATCAGCAAATAATGATGTAGAAGGAAAAACCTGATAAGGAAAGTATTGGATTTAATATCCTAAATCTCGTATATCTTGTAGTTTTATTTTGAAAAACAAATTATTTATTTAATAAAATAAGAGGTATTTTACTTAACATTTAGACTGCATTAATTCGATCCAATAAACTAAGATCCAAGATTATGTGATGACACTTGAACAGTATATGGTAGACATACAAATGTTTCATGTTCAAGTTATAACCTCGGTAAATGGATAAGGTTGGGTGTCTTATCCTAGTAACACTGCGGATACGACTCACTTTATAATTGTTAAATGATTTATAAATGTTACAAACAATATGAACCATATTGTTCATATGGAGACAAGTGAGTAGGGGTATCTTGTATAAAGAGTTATACAAGACCAAACCGTGAAATGATTGGTTTCTCTTTATAACACCATTACTTGAAGAAACCAATATTCACTAGGATGACCATAGGTGACTTGACCTCAATCCTGAGTGAGTTGTGAACTCATATTTATAAGGGCAATCCTTTGATCTGTATGGGTGAGAGTGATCATGTTAACCAACTTAACAAGCCTACCATTTTGGGGATTTGTCCCAGTAGGGAATTGGGAACACACCTGCACAAAAAGAAATTTACTCCTTCCTGATCATAGAGAAAGTAGATAAATTGCTCCCTTAATAGTTAATTGCGGCTCTGAACAATGAGGCCTCAACCTTTTACTGGCTCGAGAGGTGTTAGTTTATAGTCAAACTATAAATTGTTTGTTCTCTAGAGAAATCATTGATACTTAAGGAGTTAGATGTAACTACGAGGGTAAAACGATATATTGATCCAGCTATGCTATGAGCAATTTGTGAAGGGTCGACTCTGTTGGGGTTGATGTCCTAAATCTTGTAGTGTCCTATAGTTTCTAAACATTGTTGAACAAACTCATTATGTATTTAATAAGATATTTGATATTTTATTCATTGTCTATAAAATATATGATATTTTAGTTGCATTAACCACAAACCAATAAAATAACATCCAAGGTTATCTTTGTAACTTAAACATGTATGCGGAGACATACAGGTGGATCATGTTTAAGTGATAACCTAAATGGTCTGTAGTAGATGGACAAGGCTGGGTACCTTATCATGGCGACACTACGAGTATGCTCGCTTTGTAGGTGTTACAATTGTTGTAAAGTACTACAAATGATCTAATCTTGATCATTTATGTATTAGAAATGCGAGCGGGGATATTCCATACAAAGGATTTTATATAAGATCAGACCACGAAATGTTTAGTCTCATTATATAACACCATTCATAATAGAGATTTACATTTCACCAGGATGACCATAGGTAACATGACCGGAATCCTGAGTGAGTTGTGAATTCTTGCCTATGAGGGTGATCATTTGATTTGTATGGGTGAGAGTGGCCAGATTGTCGACTCAACAAGCCTACCATTTTGAGAATTTTTTAGAATAATAACTCCACTGTCAACGCAATGGGGAAACCCATGTTGATAAGAGTTAAGTTGTGAAAGGCACTTACCCGTAATTAGATGTCCGCATGACACACGTGGGGGCAAACCAAAACGAAGGTAAGTCACCAGGATCAACGCATAAGCGCAACTCCTCTATCGGGCACAAGCCAAATCAAGTAAGACAAGAGTTGAGTTGAATATGGAACGCAACCGAAGTTGGATGCCCGCATGACATATGTGGGGGTAAGCCAAAACGAAGAGCATAAGTAGGTTCAACGCCGCATGTGAATAAGTAATCGCAAGTTTTGAATTATTTTGAATGGATGCATTCTCAAAAGCTAAACGCAAAGTTGCAGTGAATGAATAAAATGTTTTTTAGCAAAGGCTTGCCGGATCTAAACTTAGAAAAGATCTTTTTGAAGAATCAGCCAAAGTGGAGGAGAGCATTGCGGCGATGGTTAGAGGTATGAGTAAATCATATTCTAAGAAACTGGTCATCGCAAAGGAAAGCAAGAAGGTGAGTTAAGAATTTCTTGAGTATAACGCATGCTTGAGGACAAACATGATTCTAAGTTTGGGGGTGTGATGACATGCAGAAATGCATGTCATCTTAGGCCTTTTATTTAGAATTATGAGGGCTGTTAAGCATAATATGCGGCAATTATNGAGGGTGATCATTTGATTTGTATGGGTGAGAGTGGCCAGATTGTCGACTCAACAAGCCTACCATTTTGAGGATTCATCTGATTAGGGAGCTGGGAACACCGCTACGCAAGATGGAATTCACTCCTTTTCTGAGGCAGGGGTAAGTAGATAAATTGCTCCCTTAAAGGCTGATTCCGGGTCTTGAACAATGTGGCGACACACCTTCTCCTAGCACGAGAGTGGTTTAGTCATAATAGGACTATGATCTATTGTTCATTAGAGAAATTAGTGGTATTTAAGGAGTTAGATATAACTATAGGGGCAAAACGGTAATTTTGCCTAGCTGTACTTACGAGGAATCTGTGAAGGGTTATCGTACTGTTAACAATGGACACCGAAATATATCTATAGTGTGAAGAGTTCATTTGTCGGTCTTTAGTGGAGTGCTCGACAGTTAACGGATGGTGAATAATGTAATTAAAGAGTTTAATTAATTATTCATGTACCGTTGGAGCTTTAAGCTACAGATCCATGAGGTCCCCTTGGTAGCTCAATAGGATTTAGTTTAGAATCAATTTTTGGATTAATTGAATTGTTCAAATTAATAGAAGGATTTAATTATATATGATATAATTAAATTGTTTCGATTATATGTGATATAATTGTCATAATGTATTTGATAAATTATAGCTTAATGGGAGGAAATAAATATTTTAGTGAGATTCATATATATTTTCTATGAATGGAATTCATAGTTGTTAAATTTAATATAAATATGATTTATATTAAATGTCATATTATAGAGAAAAGAAACCATAGTTTATATTGTCTGTGATACAATATTAAAACTATAGATTATATGTTATATTTGATATAACATATAAGTTAATACATATATTTATATATAGGATAAGTTAGTTATCATATTTATATTTATATTATTATTATTATTTTGATAATAAGGAAGGGAGTCATAACCCCCTTCCCCATCTTTTCTCTCCACCCACATTTTAGTGGTTGGTGGTTATTTTTTATGGCAAGGACAATAAAAGAAAAAAATGTTTTTCTTCTTCTTCTATGATTGCAAGTTGGTTGAACGATTGAGAGAAAGACAGAAGTGTTTTGTGTCTTTGAGTTTTGGGTGAAAGTTCTCAATCTTCTTCCTCCCCATTAAACTTTTCCCTCTTAACCAAAATAGTCAGAGGCCACTCCTGGATTCTCACCCTGAGAATACCAAGGTATCCATTGTGGTAGTGTTTTATCTTGAAGAAGGTCTTCAAGAAGTTCGTAATCCGTTCAGGGAAAATGTGAAGAAAAAGGTCTTCAAATGCGAGGTTTCTTGAAACCCTTTTTCTTTTAAAGCATGTTGTAATTTAGTTTTAAATGCATATCTTATTACTTGTTTACCGTAAATCTTTGTATTCAATAAATTATGGAATTTAGTCGATCTGCTTCCGCTCAAGGTTCTCTCATTAGAGATCCTTCAATTGGTATCAGAGCTAGGTTGTAGGTTTCTGATTCCAAATTCCATTCTTGTATTGAATTGTTTTACAATAATGGTGGATTTTATAATCTGCATTCTATTTATGTGATGAATGGTTGTGGATGAATTCGTTGATGGATGTTTCAGGATAGAACTCTCTGTTTAAGGCTTTCTTTAATTTACAAATTTGGTTTGTAAAGGCCCCTGCATTCATTTTTGGGCATTATTTTTGCAATCGAGTTTGTAATATCAAAGTTTGAGTCACTCGTGATGTTTCGGGTTGCTTCAAAGAAGGGTTGCAGAGCATTGTTTCGATGGAGAAGACGAAACAAAGGTTCCAGATTGTGTAGCTAGAGCTAAATGATCGGGTAGCTCTTGTTATGCAATCAGGTAGCTTTTACTACACGATCATGTAGCATTTGCTAAACGATCGCATAGCTAATGCTACACGATCATGTAGAGTTTGCTATACAATCATGTTGCATTTGCTAGAAGATCACTTAGTCACTTGCTGAATGATCGCACGGTCTTTAGTTGTTTAACGCATGGTTTCCAACTACACGATCGCGTAGACTTTCATGCTCATCGCATAGTCATTAGCTTCACGATCACATAGTCTTTCATGCTCATTGTTTAGATGCTAGACGCATGGTTCTTTTGCTACACGATCAGCTGCAAGGTGGTTCGATTTGAGCGGTTCAAGACCCGGTTCACCTGTTCCGAACTGGTTGACTCAAATTTTGTAATAGTTAGGCATTTGTTTTTTCTTTTTAGAGAGGTCCTATCCCAGTCCATCAACTTTTAGAATAAATATACATGCGATGTATGTTTTATATTATATGTCATAATGTATGTCATATAGTTTTAAAATCCACCATAGATTATGCATATATGTTCATGCATTATTTTATATTATAAGTGTTATAATATATGAATATGCATGATTTAAATTACACAAAGCATGCTCATGCATCATATAGTATAAGTGTTATATATATGGTTGAATGAATGTATGGAATGTATGCTATATCATGATTCATTACTTAGTTATATAAATGTTATATATTTAGTAATGAATGAATATTGCATGAAGCATGATATTATCTTAGGTTAATTTATAAATGTTATAATTAACTAAAGTATGTCTAGCATGCAATGGTTGGTTTTTTAATTGTTTTATTATTTATAATTGTTATAATTAAATGAAATTAGAATTAAACTCAATAATAAAGAGTTGCATGCAAACCTTAGGCTATAATTATTTTTTAAAATTTCTTTAAAATATGAATGAGATAGACCTAAGATCACATTAATGAGATTAGAAATCTAAGTTTAATCTTTTAATCGGTTTAATAGGATTAAATTGATTCTTAATAAAAATAATAAATATGTAACAAATGTATCTACAAGGGACCTTTTGTTTAAGGCGGGTTCTAGCTAGGCTGGGGTACTTAAGTCGATGGAAATGTCGCATCCCTACCTGGGAACTTAACTGGAAAGGTGAATTAGATAGATTTGTTACATGCATGCAAGTTTGATAAAAGTTTATTAAAGAGTTTAATGAGACTTCGATCAAAATTTTTTAATCATCAAAGACAAGAATTGTTTTTGAGCAAATTAAACAAAAACTTAGATAAAATCAGTAGCCAGAGTTTCCTAAGTAAATTAACCTTAGGTAGAACATTTAGTGGGAGGAAAATGGGGTATATGATACTTCATTTTAACCTCTACACGTTTTTGCCTAAAAGTTCATACCTTGATATCTACTCTCGCCCTTGAGGCACCATAGGTGTCCCCATACAGATGGCATTTGGGTAGGTCAATATCAAGGTGAATGGAGAGAGTGTTTATAGTAATTGGGAGCGGGACGTGTAATAGCACATCCCTCGGTCTCTCTCATTAGGTTAAATAAAGTTTCATGCATCGCCTCGTGGAATCGTGGGTGTCCCCCTAAAGGATGGTTGTATTGCATGACACTCTATTTAATCTCCATAAATGGATAGGGTTACTTTAGTTTCATGTTCCAATCGGCTTTTCCCTACGGTGGGCTCATTAGGGTGGAACTCTAGAACCTAAAATGAGAGGTTACACTTACACACAACTGTTAAGGATGTTAGCAAATTCTGGACCGAATAATGGTGACTATTAGTTACAGTGACAAGGAGTTGTTTCTATCTAATTGTTGAGAATGTCTCATTTCAGTGAAAGGACACTTGATCACCTTACGATGACTTTTGTCCTACCTCACTGAAGCATCATTGCAAGATAGATGTCACTTAGGGTACACTAGACTATTTTGCTAAAAAATTGATTGGTTTTCTTAAAAGTGGTTCAATGCAAGTAGACTAAAATAAGTTTGTTCTTTTTCAGCAATTCATTAAAATGGCTACCGCTACTCTAAGTTTACTAGCTGCTGATAAATTAACGGGTGAAAACTGCACTAGTTGGAAAAACACAATCAATACTATTTTGATCATCGATGATCTTCGCTTTGTCCTAATGGAGGAGTGTCCTCCTCTTCCATCTGCCAATGCTCCTCGAAACATTCTAGAAGCATATGAGCGCTGAACAAGGGCAAACGAAAAGGCCTGAGCATATATCTTGGTAATCCTTAATGAAGTCTTGGCCAAGAAGCATAAGCTCATGCTCACAGCCCATGAGATCATGGAGTCCATGAGGTGAATGTTCGGACAACCGTCTGCACAGCTCAGGCATGACGCTCTCAAGTACATCTTCAATGCTCGTATGCTAGAAGGGGCATCTATTCGAGAACATATTCTCAACATAAGGATCCACTTCAACGTGGAGGAGATGAACGGATCAAGCATCGATGAGGCCAATTAGGTTAGCATAATACTGGAAGCTTTACCTGAAAGTTTCTTGCACTTCCGTAGCAATGCTGTTTTGAATAGGATTGACTACAACCTAACAACCATGCTCAACGAGCTACAAACCTTCCAATCATTGTTAAAAAGCAAGGAGAAGAAGGGTGAAGCAAATGTTGCTTCATCTTCTAAAAATTTCCACAAAGGTTCAACCTCTGGAACTAAGTCTATACCTTCTTCCTCTGGTACTAAAAAGTGGAAGAAGAAAAAGGGTTGAAAGGGGAAGGCTACTAACCTAGTAGTTGCTGCGAATAAAGGTAGACAACCCATCAAGGCTGACAAAGAAAAATATTTCCACTGCAACCAAAATGGGCATTGGAGGAGGAACTGCCCCAGATATTTGACAGAAAAGAAGACCAAACAAGGAAAATATGATTTGCTTGTATTGGAAATTGTTTAGTGAAAAATGATGATTATGCTTGGATTATTGACTCTGGGGCCACTAACCATGTTTGTTCTTCATTTTAGGGAATTAGTTCCTGGTGGCAACTAGATGCTGGTGAGATGACGATGCAAGTTGGAACCGGACACGTCGTCTCAGCTGTGGCAGTGGGAGGTCTCCGGTTGACTTTACAGAACAAATTTCTTATTTTAAAAGATGTATTTGTAGTTCCTAATTTAAAAAGGAACTTAGTTTCTGTAAAGTGGTTGTTAGAACATTATTATTATATCAATTTTTCCTTTAATAAAGTGTTTATTACAAAGAATGGTGTTTGATATTTGTTATGCAAAACTGGAAAATAATTTGTATGTGCTAAGGCCGTTAGCAACAAATGCCCTCCATAACACAGAGATATTTAAAACTGTAGTAACTCAACATAAAAGACTTAGAATTTCTCCTAAGGAAAAGACCCAACTTTAGCACCTAAGTCTAGGACACATCAATCTCAATAGGATTAAGATGTTGGTGAAGAATGGACTTCTAAGTGAGTTAAAAAAAAAATTCTTTACCTGTGTGTGAGTCATGCCTTAAAGGCAAGATGACTAAGAGACTTTTTACTAGAAAAGGTCATAGGGCCAAAGAACCTTTAGAACTAGTACATTTAGACCTCTGTGGTCTGATGAATGTAAAAGCTAAGGGAGGTTACGAATATTTCATCACTTTTACTGATGATTATTCAAAATATGGGTAAGTTTATTTAATGCAACATAAGTCTGAATCTTTTGAAAAGTTCAAAGAATTCAAGGTTGAAGTTGAAAATGCATTAAATAGAATGATTAAAACATTTCGATCTGACTGAGGTGGAGAGTTTATGGATTTAACATTCTAGAACTATGTGATAGATCATGGAATTGTATCCTAACTCTTAGCACCTAGTATACCTCAGCAAAATGGTGTATCAGAAAGGAGAAATCGAACCCTGTTGGACATGGTTCGGTCTACGATATGTTACGCTTTCTTACCTGACTCTTTTTGAAGTTATGCAGTAGAGACTGCAACATACATCCTGAACTGTGTTCCCTCTAAAAGTGTTGCCAGAACACCTTTGGAGTTATGGAATGGTCGTAAAGCTAGTTTACGTCATTTCAGAATCTAAGGTTGCCCAGCACATGTGCTTGAGGTTAATCCTAAGAAATTGGAACCACGTTCAAGGTTGTGCCTATTTGTAGGCCACCCCAAGGGAACGAGAGGTGGTTACTTTTTTCATCCTAAAGAATTCATAATATTTGTATCGAAAAATGCTACTTTTCTTGAGGAAGGCCACATAAGGGAGCACATGCCCAGAAGTAAGATTGTGTTGAATGAGATTTCCAAAGAAACTACTGAATCTTCAACAAGAGTTGTTGAAAAATCTAGTACCTCAACAAGAGTTGTTGAAGTAGGTTCATCTAGTAGGTCAAATCTACCTCAAGTGTTGAGGGAACCTCGATGTAGTGGGAGGGTTGCGGACCCACCTATTCGCTATATGGGTTTAATTGAAATCTTGGCTATGGTAGCTGATGACGAAGTTGAGGGTCCATTGTCTTACAAGAAGGCAACAGAGGATATTGACAGAGATAAATGGATCAAAGCCATGGATTTTGAAATGGAGTCTATGTACTTCAATTTCGTATGGATCTTATAGATTAACCTGATGGGGTTAAACCTATAGGTTGTAAATGGATCTACAAGAGAAAACATGGTGTTGATGGGAAGGTATAAACCTTCAAGGCTAGATTGGTGGCAAAAGGTTATACCCAGGTTGAGGGAGTTGACATGAGGAGACTTTCTCGCATGTTGCCATGCTTAAGTTTATCTGGATCCTCCTATCCATTGCCTCATATTATGACTATGAGATTTGGCAAATGGATGTCAAAACTGCTTTTCTGAATGGCAATCTTGAGGAGACCATTTACATGATGCAGCTCGAGGGATTCATAACCCAAGGTTCAGAGCAAAAGGTTTGCAAGGTTAATTGGTATATTTCTTGACTAAAACAAGCTTCTCGATCTTGGAACATAAGGTTTGATATTGCGATCAAATCTTATGAATTTGATCAAAATGTTGATGAACCTTGTGTAGACAAGAAAATCATCAACAGTTTAGTAGTTTTTCTAGTGTTGTATGTAGATGATATCCTACTCATTGGAAATGATGTAGGTTTACTGACTATAGTTAAGAACTGGCTAACGATCTAATTATAAATGAAAGATTTAGGAGAGGCTCACTTTGTTCTGGGTATATAGATCTTTCGAGATTGAAAGAACAAAATGCTAGCTCTGTCTCAAGCATCGTATATTGACAAGATGCTTGTCAAATATTCGATGTAGAACTCCAAGAGGGGCTCATTTTGTTTCAGGCACGGTGTTACATTGTCTAAGGAACAATGTCCTAAGACACCTCAAGAGGTTGAGAAGATGAGATGGATCCCCTATACATTTGTTATAGGCAGCTTGATGTATGCGATGTTATGTACTAGACCTGACATCTGCTATGCAGTGGGGATAGTCAGTAGATATCAATCTAATCCAGTATTAGATCATTGGACAGCCGTTAAAAATATTCTCAAGTATCTACAGAGAACGAGGGACTACATGCTTGTGTATGGTTCAAAGGATTTGATCCTTACAGGATACACAAACTCTGATTTTCGGACTAATAAGGATTCTAAGAAATCCATATCAATATCAGTGTTCATTCTTAACAGAGGAGCAGTAGTATGGAAAAGCACCAAGCAAGGGTGCATCACTGACTCCACCATGAAGGATGAGTATGTAGCAGCTTGTGAAGCTACTAAGGAAGTCGTTTGGCTTAGGAAATTCTTGACTGATCTGGAAGTTGTGGCTAATTCCCGAGAACTTAGGAGTCACATGCACGACAAGCATATAGAGCGGAAGTATCATCTCATCCGAGAGATTGTGCATTGAGGGGACATGATTGTCACGCAGATAGCTTCGGAGCACAACAATGTTGATCCGTTTACAAAGGCCTTCATGGCTACAGTGTTTGAGGGTCACCTGCAGAGTATGGGTCTATGGGACAGGCCATGTCTGGACTAGAGCAAGTGGGAGATATTGTAATGGGCGTGTTATTCCTTAGTTTATTATTTATGTACTTTGTATTTTGATTATCTTGTACACCCCACTAGCTTTAGGTCAAGTGGGAGATATTTGAGATTGATGCCCTAAACTCATAGGGTCTTATAGTTTGTAAACATTGTTGAACTCATTATGTATTTATTAAAATATTTGATATTTTATTCATTGTCTATAAAATATATAGTATTTTAGTTGCATTAACCACAAAACAATAAACTAACATCCAATGTTATCTTTTTAACTTACATGTATGTGGAGATATACGGGTGGATCATGTTTAAGTGATAACCTAAATGGTCTATAGTAGATGGATAAGGCTGGGTACCTTATCCTGGTGACACTACAATATGACCTACTTTTTAGGTGTTGCAATTGTTGTAAAGTGCTACAAATGATCTGATCCTGATCATTCATGTATTAGATATGCGAGCGGGGATATTCTATACAAAGGAGTTTGTATAAGATCGGACCACGAAATGTTTAGTCTCATTATATAACACCGTTCATAATAGAGACTTACATTTCACCAAGATGACCATAGGTAACATGACCTAAATCCTGAGTGAGTTGTGAACTCCTGCCTATGAGAGTGATCCTTTGATTTGTATGGGTGAGAGTGGCCAGATCACCAACTCAACAAGCCTGCCATTTTGGGGATTCGTCTGATTAGGGAGCTGGAAACATCGCTATACAAGATGAAATTCACTCATTCTCCGAGGTAGGGGTAAGTAGATAAATTGCTCCTTTAAGGGTCGATTCCAGGTCTTGAACAATGTGGCACCACACCCTTGTTGGGATTGGTGTCCTAATTCTCCTGAAGTCTTGTTGTTTTGTAAAGATACACATTGTTAAATGAATAAAATAAGTGTTATTTAATTATGACATTTACTCATATCCAATAAAAAAAGCTCCTTGATTATCTTATGTAAACTTAAGCATATATATGTGATATACAAGTGGATTATACCTTAAGTGATAACCTAAATCGTTCTGTAGTATAAGGATTAAGGTGGGATACCTGATCTTGGTGACACTACGGATACAGTCCGCTTTGTAGAGGTTTGCAAGTGTTGTAAACTACTACAGATGGTAGATCCTGATCATTCATGTGGAGACATGGAGCGGGGGTGTCTTATACAAAGAGTTTGTATAAGACTTAGACCACGAGATGACTAAACTCTGTATATAACACCGTTGATACTAGAGACTTGCATCTTACCTAAACGACCATAGGTGACACAACCTCAATCTTGAGTATTTTGAGAACTCTTGCATTTGAGGGTGGTCCTTTGATTAGTATGGGTGAGAGTGGCCAGATTGCCAATTCAACATGCCTACCTTTTAGGGGACTTGTCTGATCTGGGAGCTGGGAACTCAATCCACAAGATGGAATTCACTCCTTTCCTGAAGCAGGGATAAGTAGAGAGATTGCTCCCTTAAGGGCTGATTTCGGGACTTGAACATAGTGGCCACTGTTGGGGTTTGTGCCTTAAAGTCTCGTGTCTAGTAGTTTGTAAACAACTTTGTATGAACATTTGTGATGTATAATATAAATGATATTTACTTCACTACTTGACTTTGCACATTTAGATTTTACCACAAACCAATAAACATAAAATCTCTAATTATCTATATGTGACTCAAGTATGTATGTGGTGACATACAAATGGGTCATGTCTTGAGTGATAACCAAAATGGTTTATAGTATATGGATATAGGAGGGAAACCTTATCCTGGCAACGCTACGGATGCGGCCTACTTTATGGAATGATCATAAGTGTTGTGACTTGTCACAGATGATCCGATCTTGATCATTCATGTGGGGGACATGCGAGTGGGGGAGTCTATACAAAGAGTTTATATAAGACCTGACCATGAAATGTTAACGTCTTGTTATATAACACCGTTCATAACTGAGACTTCACTTCACTAGGATGACCATAGGTAACATGACCTTAATCTAGTGGTTGCGGAACTCCTGCTATTGAGGGCGGTCTTTTGATTTGCATGGGTGCGAGTGGCCAGAATGCCGACTCAAACCTACCATTTTGGGGATTCGTCTGATTTTGG
Source organism: Benincasa hispida (assembly GCF_009727055.1). Taxonomy (NCBI): domain Eukaryota; kingdom Viridiplantae; phylum Streptophyta; class Magnoliopsida; order Cucurbitales; family Cucurbitaceae; genus Benincasa; species Benincasa hispida. The sequence continues at coordinate 25,050,636 of NC_052358.1, forward strand.
AGCGGGAACTCAGTTACACAAGATGAAATTCACTCCTTCCCAAAGGCAGGGGTAAGTAAATAAATAGCTTCCTTAAGGGCTGATTCCGGGGCTTGAACGATGTAGCGCCACACACCTTCTCTTGGCCCGAGAAGTGTTCACACATAGTTGGACTATGTTGTATTGTTCATTAGAGGAATCAGTTGTACTTAAGGAGTGAGATGTAACTACAGGGGCAAAACGATAATTTGGCTCAACTGTACTTACGAGCATCTATGAAGGGTCATCGTACTGATGATTGGTTACATCCAATAGACATAGAAATACATCTATGGCAAGAAGAGTTCAACTGTCGATCTTTAGTGGAATGCCTGGCAGTTAAGGATGGTGGATATCATGACTAAAGAGTTTAGTCAGCTATTCACGTACCGTTGGAGCTTGAGCCATAGGTCCATAAGGTCCCCTTGGTAGCTTGGATACAAGTAGAGAGTCAGTTTTTGGGTTAATTTGAAATGTTCAAATTGACAAAGAGGAGTTCGATTATATATGATATAATTGAACGAGTTAATTAAATATGATATAATTAACTTTATGTATGAGATAAATTAATTTAGAGGAAATTGGATATAAATATGATTTATATCTAGTAGAGGAAAAAATATTATAATTAATATTTGATATTAATTTATAAGTTATGAATATGATAAGATCACATTAATTGGACGGTTTTAAAGGAAATGGGAAGGCACCTCTTCGTTTAAAATAACGAACGAGTGCATTATAAATAGCAGACGGTATGTTGATCTCGGTGTTTGCAGGTGTTGTGAAAAATATAGTGTCATTGTTTAGAAAATGAGTGCCTATACGATAGGATTGCACGATCGCTTACATATATGATATTGCTAAGCGATTGCATACCGATTACACCCTCGCGTGCTATTATCTAGATGATCGTTTACCATTTTCCTAAGCGATTGTTTAGCTCCTGGTATTTACTAAACGATAGTATAGACGATCGCTTAGTTTTTCCTACGCAATCGTATTGGACGATCGCTCACCCTTTTCCTACACGATCATATAGACGATCGTTTACCTTGTCCTACACGATCGTATAGACGATCGTTTACTTCTACTACACGATTGTATATTTCACCTAAACGATCAAGCATTCTGTCTATACGATAGATGACCTCTTCTCCCACTTGCTTGATCATTGTGTACGGTTGCTCTTCCTCCTTCCCTCTACCAAATTCGAATAAAGCCCACACTTTGGATTCTCACTCCAAGAATACCGAGGTCTCTAAGTGGTGTTGTCTTCTCCAATTCCTTCTGTTCAAGGTAGACGGTTGGGCTTCAGACTCAAGAAATATTCATCTGGTATGATTTCTTGATTCCTTTAGCATTATGAAAGTATGTTTGAATATATATGCTGTAATTCTATCACAATGAATTAGAAAGATCCACTTCCGCTCGTAGGTACTCTTGAGTAAGAGTTCCTTCAGCCACAACTTCTCTTTGGAAGAGAAGACTCAGTCATAGTAGGACTATGACTTATGTTCATTAGAGGGATCAGAGGGACTTAAGGAGACAGATGTAACTATAGGGGCATAACGGTTATTGGCCCAGTTGTACTTATGAGCAATCTGTGAAGGGTTGTTGCATTGCTGATTGGTTAAGATGGACACATAATATATTTGTGGTAAGAAGAGTTCAACTGTCGGTCTTTAGTGGAGTGTCTGATAGTTAATGGATGGTGGATCCAGTGACTAAAGAGTTCAGTCAGTTATTTATGTACCATTGGAGCTTCGGAGCTACAGGTCTATGAGGTTCCCTTGGTAGCTTGGATTCAGTTGAGGATCAATTCTTGGTGTTGATTTGAAATGTTCAAATTGACAAGAGGTATTTTGATTATATATGATATAATCGATATGATGTATAAGATATATCTAGTGGAAGATTGATGTAAATAAGATTTATATTAAGTACCATAGAATAGAAAAAGGAATATGTTTATATGTTTCATGAGATGAAATAATTAAAACTATGGGTTATACATATAGTATGATAAGTTAGTTATCATTTATATTTATAATAATATTAATTATTGGATAAATTAATACTTTTTCTTTTAAATAACCAAAGTAATGGGTGGTTATTGGATCATGGTAACCGTGAGTTTAAAAGGAAAGTGGTTTCCTATTTTGAAAAGAAGTTTTTACAAACGTTAAAAAGTTTTTTGAGTTTTTTCTCTCACGCAAAAAGAAACTCACGTTAGTTGTCAAGTAAATACATATTTACTAAACGACGGCTGGGTGAGCTAAACGATCGTGCAGGTGCAAGTTAAACGATCGTGCAGTATTTACTAAACGGTCGCATAGTTTTGCTAGACGATCGCTGGCCCAAGGTAAACGATCGTGTAGAGTCTGTAGGTGACAGACCGAGCTAAACGATAGACTAAACGATCGCTTAGCTTTATCTAAACGATTGGGTATCGGCCTATGCGATAGATCTCCGCCTTCTCCCACTTGCCCAGTCGTGTACGCGATCATTGTTTCCTCCTTCGTTTGCCTCATACCAAGTCCGAACAGAGCCCACCCTCTGCATTCTCACACCGAGAATACCAAGGTCACCTTGTTGGTGGTGTCAGACTCAACTCGACACTGTCGAGGTCTTCTAGAGGCCGTTGTGGTGCTATGGAGGTCGTTCGCTATTATGGAGGAGTTCGTGACCGAGGAGATCGTTGAGGACGAGCGCAGAGTGTTCGTGCTGTGTTCGTTCATTGTTGCGGTCGTGTAGATCGGACGTTCAAGGTTGCTGTTGTTCGAGCGGTCGTGCGCATCGAAGCGTAGAGACGCTTTTGCATTTGTGCGTTCAGTTTTCCTTTGTACATTTGAGTTGTTCATGCTATAATTTCTGCATTTGAATTGTATAACCATTTGTTTGAAGTCGATTGTAAATGTTATGTTAATTCATGATTGTAATTTGGAATAGTCTTATTCTGCTGCTCATGGAAATCTCGAGTTCTAATTTCCTTCAACCCTCTCTTGGCTCGAGAGGGGTTTAGTCATAGTAGGACTATGATCTATTGTTCATTAAAGGGATTAGTGGTACTTAAGGAGTTGGATGTAACTACAGGGGCAAAATGGTAATTTGGCCTAGCTGTACTTACAAGGAATTTGTGAAGGGTCATCGTACTATTGATTGGTTATATCCAATGGATACAGAAATATATTTGTAGTGCGAAGAGTGTAGTTGTCGGTCTTTAGTGGAGTGCTCGACAGTTAACGGATTGTGAATAATGTAATTAAAGAGTTTAATTCATTATTCATGTACCGTTGGAGTTTCAAGCTATAGGTCTATGAGATCCCCTTGGTAGCTCAACAAGATTTAGTTGAGAATCAATTTTTGGATTAATTTTGAATTGTTCAAATTAATAGAGGGATTTAATTATATATAATAATTGTTATAATGTATTTGATACATTATAGCTTAATGTGAGGAAATAAATATTTGAATAAGATTCAAATATATTTTCTATGAATGAGATTCATAGTTGTTAAATTTAATATAAATATGATTTATATTAAATGCCATATTATAGAGAAAAGAAACCATATTTTATATTGTATGTGATACAATATTAAAACTATAGGTTATATGTTATATTTGATATAACATATAATTTAATATATATATATATATATATAATATGATAAGTTAGTTATCATATTTATATTTATATTATTATTATTTTGATAATAAGGAAGAAAGTTACAATTCTCTTCCCCATTTTTTCTCACCACCCACATTAGTGGGTGGTGGTTATTTTTTATGGCAAGGACAATAAAAGAAAAAATGTTTTTCTTCTTCTTCTACGTTTGCAAGTTGGTTGAACGATTAAGAGAAAGACAGAAGTGTTTTGTGTCTTTGAGTTTTGGGTGAAAGTTCTCAATCTTCTTCCTCCACATTAAACTTTTCTCTTTTAACTAAAATAGTCAAAGCGCGCCACTTCTGGGTTCTCACCTTGAGAATATCAAGGTATCCATTATGGTAATGTCTGGCTTTATTTCGAGTTTTATCTTGAAGAAGGTCTTCAAGAAGTTCGTGATCTGTTCAAGGAAAACGTGAAAAAAAAGGTCTTCAAAGGTGAGGTTTCTTGAAACCCTTTTTCTTTTAAAGTATGCTGTAATTTAGTTTTAAATGCATATCTTATTGCTTGTTTACTGTAAAATCTTTATATTCAATAAATTATGGAATTTGGTCGATCTACTTTCACTCAAGGTTTTCTCATTAGAGATTTTTCAGACTCACTGTTGACTGGTTATATTTATGGGCACAAAAATATATTTGCAGTGCAAAGGGTATAACTATCGATCTTTAATGGAGTGATCGGTAGATAATGAATATTGATTAATTTTATTAAAGAGTTTAATAGTTAATATCATATCATCGAAACTTCTAATTTATAGGTTCATAAGGTTCCCTTATTAGCTCGCTAAAGATAGTAGTGAGGAATGATTTGAATTGTTCAAATTACTTAAAGGAATTTATATTAATAAGATTAATATATAGTGTATTCTTATACATTATAGAATATGGTTAATTATAGATATGATCTATAATCCAAACCATATATGAGAGATATATTTGAATATTAAATTAATATAAGTTGGATTTATATAGAATTATAGTATAAGAAAGATGTATGCATATAAATATGTGATATTTATATGTTATTAATTAACTCTATATTAAATATGATTTATTATATAATTATTTAATTTATATGTTAATTGATTAATTAATTGTTAATTAATCAATTAACAAATGATGGAGAGTGGAAAGCTTGGAGAGGAGGTTACCCTTTCCCTATAAATATACCATTATAATCCATTTAGGGTAATGGTTTTCATTTTGTGAATTTAATCTAGGCTCCACTCTCATATTCTTTCCACTCTCTTTATTCTATTCTCTCAAGAATATTCCCCCAACCTTCCTTCTCTCTTCCAAGGTGTTAGAGCCCACATATCTAGCTCCTTGGAATCATAGAGCATAATAGGGAAACTCTTGCAGTGGGGTCTTTGTTCATTGAGAGGTTCGAGTTTGTTTGTGACCAAAAGGAAAGGAAAACGGGAATAAGAAAAATCTTCAATCCTCATTAAAAGAATGTATATTTAATGTTTATCCTATGTTTGTATGATTTAGTTAACTGATTTTGTGTTTTATAAAACCGATTTTCAAATTGAACAGCGATCACATATTTCATCAAGTTTGTTAGAGACAAACCACTCAAACTGAGCTATGAAGACTTAGTCATCTAGTCCGTATGATGTCGTTAGTTCAACTTAACCCAAAACAAATAGAATTTGTAAAACACGCACAACTACTAATACTAACACGTACACTACTACAAAAGTGGGCTTCAATGTTGGTTTAAAACTCACATTGTAGGGGTACAATGTCGGTTGACAACTGGTATTAAAGATCATGTTATAAAATGTCTTTAATATCAATTTTAAACCGACATTATAGATGACCAAGATGTCAATGCCAATTATCTTCAATGTCAGTTTTCAACTAACATTGAAACCGTTTTCAATGTCGATTTTCAACCGATATTGAATATTATCTTCAATGTCGGTTTTTCACCTACTTTTTGTTAGTAATTGTTCGATATTAAATGTCTGTCACTGTTTTTTTATTATATGTTATATTATATATATATATATTGCTTGCGCACGTGCAAATCAATAGTATTTCTCGTTTACTTGTACATGCACAAAATAAAATCTTAATTGCTTGTATGTATACAACAATAAACAAAAATTAACTAATTCACAACAAATAAAATGATAAATTGTTTAACTAAGTAATCTATCAACAAGTTACATTGATATTGATACATAGAGTTCAAAAGTCTAAAGTTTGAGAGAGCTGGTTGTCTACTCTGGAGGATTTGAATTAGTCCAAATTTATAACAAAAAACCTTCCACAAGTTAGAGATTTTTCAAGGACCAAAACTATAGTTTGACATCTAAAGAAGAAAAAAAATGTCTCTATTTGAGATCTAAAGAAAGAAAGAAAAAAACCCACAAAGCTCAAGTACATAATGTGTTGGATCTAGGGTTCCCCAAGGAAAAGCATAAAAAGGCTGTGATACCAAATCTTTACTCCTTTGTTGTACCTGCAAAACAAGAAAACTCAATAGTTGAATAAATGGAAGACAACCCATTAAGAAAAATATAGACCCAATTTCTAAGCCCTAAAAAAATCAAAGATAGACCTTACTTGGATGGGTCTTGTAAAGATTGAAATTGTATATCTTTCAACCTTGAGAACTGATGGCCATGATGAAGATTGTAACTAAGTCTAGCAGGCAAGAGAGAAATTAATCATTCACTCATGTGCTTCAAAGAACTACCAGAATTACGAAAAAATAAATATTCAACACTTCATAAAACAAATCCAACAAAACTTGATAAAAACTAACCAACTGTATTCAATGGCAACTAAAGCAAACTAAACTAATACCTATTACAAGTTTTTAACTAAAAAAAACTAATTAAGAACCAACTTAAATTTAGAATAGATTCAAATTCCAAATATTCAAAATAACCAAAATTCACCCAAGGCCCCCCATACCCACCTGACTTCCTATGTACACAAACTCACAAGGTAACATCTTATACTTTCTAAAAACAAGGTCATCGATGTTCCTCTAAGCGTGCTTTATATAAAACCACATAAATGATAACATGCTCTTCAACATTAACCATACATATGTTCAAACAACTCCACAACATGCTCATATTTCCCAAGTCACAAAATAACATTTCAGTCTGTTTTACATATTAAAATCAACACAAGGAACATCCTTGCAAAATAACATATATGAATCTCAGACATATTTATGAACTCAAGCTAACCAATATTAAATTTTATACATGTTTAAAAGCACATTATAAAATCTTAAAACTGATGTATGAGAAAATAACTCATATCACCAGGGGTCAAGTCAATGACAGATTGACATGCTTATTGTACATATTAGAGTAAAGGAACTGCTATAATAACGATGACAAATATACCTGCAAAGTTTGTTTCACCAACATATAATTTACCTTTGTGAAACAGGCCTCAAATTAATATTTGTCAAGCAAACTTTCAAACACAGACAACACATATACAATGGAACTATCTATCACCAACATATAATTTACCTTTGTGCTCACAAAAAGCAATTCCTCTCCCAATCCGTTCTTCCAAGAAACCACCTAAGCCCCATACAAAAACACCTAGCCAAAATGGTATTCGCATAGAATGAATCACTACAAAAATAACACATGTACATAAACAAACATTAAAATCAATTTCTCCCCTTTTGTTTTCCACTTTTTGACTAATGGGAAATGGAATAGAGTCGAGCCATTCAAGAAGTTGTAATATTGCAAATAAAGTAAACAATACTATACTTAACTCTTTATAAACCGAATGATCACTTGTAAAAGAACACCAAATGCTCGAACCTTTTGTAGTTAATGGAACGTTACAAAATTACTGTTTGTTTTCCAACTAAATTTAACTTTGTCATAGAATGCTTTGCCCAAATTCACAAAATAAAGCTGAGATGCAATGGAAGACTTCTTAAAAATCAAGTCCAATGAGCACATGAATCAAATGAAATCAGTGATTTCACATAAAATTCCTTTAATATTGAACTAAAAAGAGGAATTACATCAATACCTTGAAAAGTCGACAACAAAGACTCCAATGCAAAATAATCAATCTTAAATTTGGAGATTTGCTCTACGATTATAAGTTCGACAATATTTCTTGTTGTTTTGTATAATTGTCTGTGTCGAGAGAACATAATTTTTTTTAACAAACACATATGAAATAGAGAAGCTGAGAAAAAGGGAGAAAAGAAAGAGAAAATAATAGATACAGCAACAATAATCGTGGAATTAACATATCTAATTTTTTTTTTTTAAAAAAAAAGGAAAAAAATGAGGAAATGCACACACATATAAATGTACATTTTTTGAGATGCACACATATGAATATACATTTTTAGGGTCCAAGATACATCTGAAACCATAAACTATAAAGGAAAAAAAAAAAAGAATCAACAAATTGAAAAAATACACAATATTAGACCAAAATTATAACTCAATAACACAAAGAAATCCCAAAGATAAAACATCACGTAAAAAAGAAGTTGAATACCACCAAATCTGAAGATAAAAAGGGAATACCAAACATGCACATGGATTTTGTCCATGAAAATCGATGGTTGAATATGACAGGAATATACATAATTACAACATAAATACCCACTATCACCTTACACTACATTTGGAGAGAAATAAGATATCATCATCCAACACTTAATTAAGACACTCCTAAAATTATAGATTCAAGTTCTCAAAGTTAGAACTCAGTTTGAAACCTTAATAAAAAAAAACTTAAATAGTGTTTAGAACGATTAATCTTACCTACGATGACCTTGAACCCCAATCCGAACACTTCAAATCAAGTCTAGACTACAGACAAAGCATATCCAAGGGTTAAAAGAGCATCTAAATTTAATTGGGGTAGCTTTAAATGGATTTCTTCAATCTAAAACTCACCAAAAAAGGCTTGGACTCTTGCTGAAAAGTGTTCGAACGGTTATGAATCTGTTTCAAAATTGTGAATACAAGCTTCCAAGCATTAGAGACAAATCTAAAGGACTTTAAGCTAGTCCGAAAAGAAATTTAGAGTCATTAACCTGCCAAAAAACCAAAACTACAAACAAGGTGAAAATTGTAGTCGTTCAGAAAAACAAAAGTGTAGTCATTCCTGAGATAGTGAAATACAATTCGTTCGCAACCTTGGTTGAAAAAGTATTCAGAAAGAGAAAACTTATCCAAAGAAACCTTAAACTTCAATCTGAACACCTCAAATCAAGCCTAAAATACAAACAAGGAAAAACAAAGAGTTAAAAGCTAATTTACACCATTTAGACTTGGTTCCAAAGGCTCTAAACATAGCTATAACGCTTAACACTCACCAAAATAGGCTTGGGTCCATGCTGAAGAGTGTTCAAATAACTCTGAAGCCATTCCAAATCTACAATTAAAAGCTTCCAGGCGTTAGAGACCAATATAAAGAACCTTAAACTATTTCAAAAAGGGATTTAGACTTATATACCCACTGGATCAGACCCAAAACGACCCAAAACCTCGTTGGTTGGTGTTTGAACTCACTTGATCCTGTATATTTGGAGGAATTGGGAAGTGGGTAATTCAAATCCTTGTCAAAATTCAATGGGTAAGTGACAAAACACACCAAATAGGGAAAAATGCTACTAATGGTATGCCTTGTGTTGAGTGGGTAGCTGCTTCATGGTTGTCAAATGTCACGACGTCGTGGGTTGGCCTTCGTGAATGTCGTTCGTGGTTGTAGGCTGCATCAGATTTGAAGATGGTTGCTTGTACTGCACATATCACTGAACAAACACCGTAATCATATCTCTCTGGTGGTTGTTGGTCGCTACAGGTCGTGGGTGTGCTGGTCGAGCTGCAACAACGCACAAAGGGGAAGTTGGAATACAGAAACATGCTGCGAAAGATAACAGGATCATTAAGTATTCTAATTCCTTAATCTTGACATCAAAATAAGCATGTTCATAGAGAATTAAAAGGGTTTCAACACATACCTTTAAAGATCTTCTTTAAACACGAATTTGAGCTGCAATCTTCTTCTATCCTTGTTGTGGACCACCACTAGAGCTTTCCTACTATTCTCTAGGAGCCTTAGATTGAGTTGTGAGACTCAAAACAAGCTTGAACTTAGGGAATTGGAGGAGAGGCTTTCCAGCTTGTTGAAGAACAACTTCTTCAACCTTCAAAAACTCAGCAATTTAACAATTGCATAAGCTTTTCCACTCAATCAAGAGTGGTTTTATTACATGACTCTCATGCAAACTGATCACTTGAAGTGATTTTAGCTATTCCTTGAATTGTGGTGGAATTATCTGTAAGAAGGTGACTAACCTTCTTGCTTGAAAATGGGAAAATCCCACATTTGGATTTTCCCATTTTCAATTTCCTTCTTTTTTAAAAAAAAAAAATTAAAATTTATTTTCAAAATCAAAACTTTTTCCAACTTTAATTATTTAATTAAAATTGAAATTTTATTAATTTTACAAAAATTAATTCAATAATTAATTTTTCTAATAAAATTAATAATTAATAATTAATTNAATAATTAATTAAATAATTTAATGAATTCTATTAATTTAATATCAAATATTAACTTAATTTGTCATCAAATCCATCACCATGAATCCCATTCATGAAATTAATATTTAAATCATACTTAAATTGATTTTCCAATCATGTTTAATTCCAAATTAAACGTATAATTATATTACATATAATTACTAATTCTCTTAATTTGAATTTGAATGTTTCAATTAAATTTATCATACTATTCTAAGACTAATTCGTTTGTGAGCTAGTAGGAAGACCTAATGGACCTACAGATCATGGGCTCCAATGATCCAAGATTAATTGGGTAAGCTCTTTACACCGAATTAGCCCTCATTCGTTAACTATCGGGTCACTCCACTAAAGCCCAGTAGTTGCACTCCCCTCACTGTAGATATATTGTGTCCACTCGATATAACCATAATTAGTAAGTTAACCCTTCGTAGGTTGTTTGTAATAACGACTGGGTCAAAAGGCTGTTTTACCCCCGAGATTACCTCTTTTTCCTTAAGTCCCACTGGTCCTCTAATGAACAATTAGTTTGTGATCTGATCATCACGCCGAGTTCCTCTCGAGCCAATGAGAGGTTGGGGTTCCTTGTTCAAGACTCGGAGTCAGCACATAAGGAACAACCTTTCTATTATCTCTAAAAGTGGGTAGGAGTGAATTCCGTCTTGCACCTTATATCCTCAGCTATCTACCCGATCTTACCCCTGAAATGGTAGGCTTATTGAGCCAACACTGTTGAGCTAACTCTCACCCATGCAAATCTAAGGATAATTCCAAGTAAACATGAGTTCATAGTTAGCTCAGAATTAAAGGCAAGTTACCTAGGTCATCGTTTTGAAATAGTCAGTCTTAAATAGTAAACAACGTTATAAAGTAAGAGTGACTTATTTTTTGGTTTGATCTTATATAAACTCATTGCACATGACGCCCCCACTCCTCATGTCACCACATGAACGAATCGGGATCAATTCGTTTATAACACTTTACAACTCCTTGTAACAACTACAGAGTGGGTCGCATCCAATAGTGTTACCAGAATAAGGCACCCAACCTTATTCATATATTATAGATCATTTTCACTATTTACTCAAACCTGATCCACTCTTATGTCTCCACATAAAGTTTAAGTACTCATGTAGTATTCATGGATCTTTTGGTTTATTGGATTTATTTCTAAAAAGAAATAAGCAATTCATATATTCAATAACAACTTTATCAATTAACAGAATGATTTTATCGTTTACAAACCACGAGTTTTAGGACATAAAACCCAACAAATTCCCACTTGAACTAAAACTCTAGTGGTAACATATATATAAATACAATAAGTTTTTGAGTTTTATAGAGAGTTTGCCTTTAGTGGTAACATACATATGTATATGTATCATACATACATATAAATACAATGAGTTTTTGGTAACATACAAACTCAATTAACAGAATGAGTTTGCCTTTATAGTTTGTATTTATATGTATCACATACAATGAGTTATTTATATGTAGTTATATTTAATGCTTTGGGGCATCACATACCCATGGTTTGCCTTTGGGTATCACATATCCATCCTTAGGTATCACATACCCATGGGTTTTTCTCCCACTTACCCTAGGATATACAACCCGTGGTCCTAGTCTCACTAGGTGATCCTCAAACACTTTAGCCGAGAGGATCTCTGTAAACATATTAGTATCCAACGGACTTCGATTCAAAACAATATAGGAAATGCACCTTATTTCCACAACTTCTTGTTTCTTGATACTGCCACCAAGACTTGATGACTTGAGTTTCCACTAAACCCATATAATGGTTAGGTTGTCATACATTCGTCCCACTACATCGAGGTACCCTCAACTCTTTGAGTAAGATGCATCTGACTTGTCCAAACAACTTTTGTTTCAATGTTAGCTATAATCAATAACTCTGATTGATATACACTTTGCTTTTTATGGAAACTAAATAATATATGGTGATCTTGTATACTTTACTAAGAAAAATTTATAATTTGTCAACACAAACACTTGATTTTCTCTTACTTGAAGAATATACTACTCTTGGGTTGTCTACAGATAGGCATGTCATCTGAACAATATTCCAATACTTAAGGGTTCGACACTAACACATGTGCCGATCTATTTCATATTTCTAAACTATGTAAACATCTTTTACATATCATAAATAGCTTTTGTGAGCTCTCCATATCTCATATGTAGTTTCAGAAACACCTTAAAAAGGAATGACGTTCAAAACAATTAAGGCAACTAGATGTAGAGAATTGTCACTAGATTTCATATTCTATCAAAATAGCCTTGAAAATCTTTGATTCTCTGTACTCTCTACTTCAATCTCATCGAAGTGTTTTGCTTATTTTACCTAACAAGTTTTATACACCTTGAATCTTTCAAGTTTTCTAAACTTACAACATAGGTAAATACAACTATACTTTAGAATAACTATTGAAATATTTATACCCTTCCTTATGTTTTAACATTCACCAGATCACAAAGATCTGAATGTATAAGCTTTTAAGGGTTATTTGGTTCTTTTAATCATCTTATCTTCAAGATAAGACACACATAGAGTTAAAAGATTTGTCTTCATACTTATTTAGATGACCACTTTTAATCTTCTTAGTCTCATTAAGACATGATATGACAATGATCTTAATTACCAAAGATAAGTACCATAATACATCTTTTACCTTATTATTTTTCAGCCGTTTTAAATATCTAAATATTTGAAATGGCTTGAACTTTGGTTGGTTTTAACAGAAGTTGTTTTATAGTAGAACAAATATAAAATGTAACTTTTGGTAATAAACATTTCATTTATAACAAAAGATTATATACAATATGTCATTTACAAAAGATAAAACAACTTTTATTACAATAATAAAAGTAATCGGATTCATCTTTTGTCAGCAACTCCAAAATCTCCCATTAGTCTTTTTGAGATATTCTCCCATGTTCACAACTGGAGCATTATCTCATTGCAAGCAATCTCCAGGAACTAGTTTTCTTGTTTTGCTTTCTCCGCTTTTTTCTCTGCAAGGTATTGTAAGCAGTTTCTCTTCCAGTGCTCGTCCTTCCTGCAGTAGGAACATTTTCCTTTGTTTGCAGCTTTGGCCTTGCCTTTGTTGCCAGTAGAAATTTTATTTTTCCTTTTCCCCTTGTTCTTATTCATGGGAATACTATTCTTCTTAGAAGAAGAAGCAACATCGGCCTTTTTAGAGGACAATCCTCTTTTCTTAACAACGGCAACATTTACCTCCATTTCTTGTCCTTTTGTTCTCCAAATGGACTGAAAATCATGTAGCTCATTGAGAAGTGTAATCAGGTTGTATTCTATCTTGTTCATTAACGCATTGATGTGAAATTGCAAGAAGCTATTCGAAAGAGACTCTAGAATAAAACCGACTTGGCTTCTTTCATCTACGACAACTCCGTTTACCTCTACCACATTGAAATGAACCATCAAGTCCAGGACATATTATCTAACAGAGGCCCCTTCTTTCATTCGGCAGTTGTAAACATATTTGATAGCATCATGCCACAGGGAGAAGGATGGTTGTCCAAACATCCCACGTAGAGATTCCATAATCTCCTTGATACATGCTTTCGTGTTTCTTAGCCAAGACATCAGATATGTTGGCAAGAATGTAGACATAGTTTTTCTCATTCGCCTCTGTCATTTTTTGTATGCATCCCGAACAGTTCGGTTTGCATTTGAGCTTGGGATGGGAGGACACTCCTCTGTCAAAACGAATCTTAAATCGCCTATCACCAGTATTGTGTTCAAATTTGATTTCCATGTAGCATAATTGTCCCCAATTAATTTATTTGAAGCCAATAATTGTAATAATGAATTAGTCATTCTGAGAATATAAACAAATTCTTTGTTAGTGAATTACTTTTAAACCTAATCATGTTTTAGCAAAGTAATAATGTACCCAAATTTCATTATTTTTGCAACGATACTATAGTGAGTCAGAATAAGTGCTACCGAGAGCAGTCAAATACTCCTTCACTAAAGCAAGACATTTTTGACTAAATACTATCTCCAGAATAACTCATATTCGATAATCATTTAGCTACCGTTTTTTTTGTCAAAACTTACTAACACTCTAGTAATTTCATAAGTATAAACCTCCATTTACAGACCTCAGAGGTCAACCCCAACGATTCTACTGAATTGGAAAGTCAAGGTTGGAAAACGAGCTAAGAAATCCTATCTATTTCTGGAGTTTGAGTTGTTCCGAATCCTATGTTACAACCCTCCGAGGGGATAGCCGTCGTTAAACGACTAGCAAGAGCCACCTAAAGCTAGCCAGCAGGTGCAACATAGGAATCTTTCAGTCCAAACAAATGGAAGAGATCGCAGGATGTGTTGACACATATCCTTCACCTACTTACTATAAACTACTTCCCCCATTCACCTTGATCTTGACCTATACAAACACTTTTCGAATGGAGCAGTCAAGGTATAATCGACACGAAGCTTTATATGGACCTCACGGTGTGAATTTTCTAGGGATGTGAGAGTTGAAATCAATATATCGTATATTTGATTTTACATTGAACAACTTCCCTTCATTCAACTTGATCTTGATCCCATGTAAACAATTTCCAATGGAGTAGTCGAGGTATAATTGACACGAAATATTGCACAGATCTCACGGTATGAACATCTTAGGACTTGAGATTTAAAATCAAAACATCACTTTTGATTTTACTGTGAACAACTTCCCCTATTCACCTAGATCTTGATTCATGCAAACACTTTCTGAATGGANAAAGTAAAAGTAAAACAAGAATTGATATGAAATTTTGGTAATGAAATTAATGAGAAAGAGTATGAAAGAAATTATGCGAGAATTTCAATGGAAAATGGATCTTGGAGATTTTATGTAGATTAACCTAATTCTATCACATACTTAATTGATTTCAAGCAATTCAATTGTTCTGTAGTTCATTAATGCTAAGCCCTAATGCCTTAATTATCCAATTAAACTAAATTGGTCAGTTAACGCTAATTTAGTTTATAAATTTTTCCTAAAGATATTTCACATTTAATTCCTAAATTGCATGAATTATTGGGTTTTCTTAACTATGACATTCTTGAAATTAAGAAGACTAAAATCAAGATTGAATAATTTGAATGTTTTAAACTAGTAAATATTTTCAAGAAAATATGAAAAAGTCCAAATTCTCATTCAAGATTACTAGTTCTTGCAACCTAATTACAAATTTGTTATAGAGCTATGTAATTTTATATATAAAAACCTATAAAAATTAAGTTGTCAATTCAATCTTTAAAAGATTTTACTCAAATTTCAGCAAGAACATTCAAGAACAATAAATTGTAAGAATAAATTAAAAGAAAATCCTCAAGAATTGATTAATCAAACATAATCCCTAAGATAAAAGAACTTACCTACTTATGAAGTGGCAAAATATTCAAGAAATCCATTGAGTCTTGCAAGAATTTGTACAAAGATTGAAGAAAATTAGGAAAATCTCTCTAAAAAATAGAGATAAAAGCTCTCAAAATTATAAAAAAGGGTTTCTCTTGTAAAAATGGCTGAAAAATTGCTTTTACACAGATGTTGAAGGGTTGCAGCATTGGTAGGAAATGTTGCAACGCTCCCTTGCATAGGCGCACGCATTTATTTATCTTTCTGTCAAAACTCATAGCATTACAACTCTGTTTTTTAGCATTGCAATGCTGTTGTATATTAGCATTCTGCCTTGACCTTTTAATGATAGGCAAAATATGGCAAACAACAGAAATCTACTTTTAATGACGCACAAAAGATGTCGGTTGGCAAAAAACTGCACATCTTCATATTTTCTTCATTCTTTTCTTCTATTCCTTTGATCCATTGATCGATTTTGGCTTCTTTGGCTATATATTTTTGTCTTTTTTGCTCCCATTTCATCGAATTTTGTTGTAATGACTCTAAAATGCTCTCGGGACTATTTTACCTATAAAATTGGCATATTAAGCAAATTAATAGTATAAAATCCATATTAAGCAAATTAATAGTACAAAATTGTGGGAGTTAACATGTAAAATATAATTCTTTTCAAGACTTATCAAAATACCCCCAACTTATCTCATAATCGTCCTGAGCAAGTAAAATTGAAAACATACATTCAGTCAAATTATGAATCACTTAATTGTTTATTCATTTGTTTATTCATTCAATTTGTTTATATGCTCACTTGACTTACACAAATATTTGATTCTTAACTCTTTTCTTAACAATCAAGGAAGTATTGATCAAGCATTTAAAAAATTAGAATTTACTAACAATCAACTGAGACTTGTTTTTTAAAAGAAAATTCTTTTTCTAGCAAAATCATGAAAGAAGTAGTGCAAAGTTTTAGTTTATTTAAGAGTCTAAGGCTAGTGAAAAGGTTCTATCTGACTCTCAATTCTTCTTTGCCTTACAATAGCTCAGTTATTGGTCTAAGATATACCTAAACTTGTAAAAAAAAAAAAAAAAAAAAAAAAAAAAAAAAATTTTATAAACTCATGCACACAGATCTTAATTGACATTTATTTTACCTAGAGGGATAGTTTTTACACTCCGACGGTCGGAAAACTATCACTCTTTTCTTTGTGGGTTCATAATAGACACGATGGAGGTAAGCTACTTTTCACCTCTATCCATGCACACACACACGTGTTAGTAAAAGTTATGTTATTTTGCAAGATTGCTTTATTTTTTTAAAATTTTTTTTTTATATGC
Source organism: Benincasa hispida (assembly GCF_009727055.1). Lineage (NCBI taxonomy): Eukaryota > Viridiplantae > Streptophyta > Magnoliopsida > Cucurbitales > Cucurbitaceae > Benincasa > Benincasa hispida. The sequence continues at coordinate 25,067,629 of NC_052358.1, forward strand.
TAGAAATTTTTTTTTAGTAGGCTCTATTTTATTCTTTTTATCTAGACTTGCTTCTAAAATAAGTTGGTTGTTCTAAAGACCAAAAGTTGTCCTATTGGGGTAACAAAGAAAATCAAGTAGAAATGACATTTCTAAAAGTCTAAGATTCTAAATAAACATAAAATTAAGGCATTCGAGTCTTTATGAAATTAAAAGGAAAAGAATTTTTCATTTGAAACAAATATTGCAAAATTTTGTTAGAAAATTTTAAAATGTCTAAAATTTTGTTTGTATCTTTGCTAAAACGAGTGTGTCATCAAAATTTTCATCGAAAAGAAAGAAATGATTGTGTAGAAATCTAGAATATAAAAAAAATGAAAGCGATTCTTTTATTTTGTGTTTTCATGCATTCATTTAATCATGCATTTATTCATTTATAGCAAAATAGTATTTGGAGCATAAAAAAGAAATCATGATTCACAATCTCAAAGTCATCATCATAGAGCCACAAACATATAATCAAGAAATCAAAATATCAAAATGACAAAATTTAAATCTAACTCGAGCTCAGATGCTCGAGGATTTCAGACATGCATTTATATATTATTATAGAGCAAAAGTTTTAGTAAGGCTCATTTTTCTAAGAAAAAATATCAAAATTATACAAACAATGTTTTCCATCCCCAACTTAAATATTGAACGTTGTCCTCAATGTTTAAACTATGCATATAGGTTCAAGAATAAAAAGTAAAGGGTGAAGAGAGAAACTTCCCGGATTTTTATGGTTGCTTATTCTTTTAATTGTGAGAATTCCTTGTTTTTGTTTTTCTTTGGTTGAGCTTTCCTTTTTCTTTTGAAAGTTTACACACAAAGAAAAAGAAAAATCAATTATTCTTTCATTCTTTTATTTATTAACAGATTATGCTAAGAAATAAAAAAAATAACAAAGTAAGAGAAAAAGAAAAGAAAAAATTAACAATGAAAAGAAAGAGAAAATTCATCTTGTTTTGCAAATTTTTAGTATCACTTACTCGAAATTGGTGAAGAGGGGGATCCCATGTATGAGGGATTAGTCAAATGCACTCCGATTGAACTTGCTTTGCATGCCCTTCGTTGTAGACTTTAAGCTCATGCCCGTTTACCTTGAAAAATTTTCCCGTTTCAAAGAACATTAAAATTTTCAGTCTTTTTAGGTCCTTTCTTCTTGGGATTCTTGAAACAACTACCTAAGAATTTTCTTTTATTAGGAGATGGGAGAGTCTTGGACTCAATTAGTTTTAACTGCACTTTAAAAACAGGACAAAAGTTAGATGCCTTATTTTTGTTTTCGTTACTACACACAAATTTAGAATTAGAATCATGAATTGAAGGTTTTTCTTTCAAACAAACTTTGTTTTGAGATTTTGAATTTATTTTTGAAGTATCAACATTTTGGCAAAAATTGTTGGAGGGTTTTAAATCATCATCTTTTGAAGAAGATTGATCATTTTTTTTTTTTTTTTTGCAAATTTCAAGAGAAAAATTAGAAACATGTTTTTTGTTTGAAACATTATGATCGCAAAAATTAAGAGATGCATGAGAAGAATTATAGGAAATCTAATCAAAGTCATAATCTATAGATAGAGCTACCAAACAATTAAAATTTTCGTACAACATAGAATCAACACTGTCATCTCTCATCATGCGTATTAATGGAGCAAAGAGGCAAGTACTCTTCTGGAAATTTCATGGCATCATAAATGTTCAATGATTTTACTTCTCCATCAAATTCTACCAACAAAGACCCTTTATCTACATCAATTCTAGTTTTTGCGATTTTCATGAAGGGTCTTCTTAGTAAGATAGTAAAAGAAGACGTAGTGTAAGGTTCATCCATTTTCAAGATATAAAATTTAACGGAAAAAATCAATTCACCTACTCTCAACAAGACATCCTCAACTATGCCTAGAGGTTGTAGGTATGACCTATCGGCAAGTTGTATGCAAACATCAGTCTTTTGTAGGCCATTCAATTTTAGGTCTTCATAAATATGGTAAGACATAACATTTATTGAAGCACCTAAATCTAGCATAGCATGCGTAATGATTCTTTCTCCTATTTTGCATGGCAAAGTAAACATTCCCATATCTCTACATTTTTTGGGCATATCTTTTTTAACAAAGCAGAGACATTCTTACTAATGGTTATTCTCTCCTCTTCCTTCCATTTTCTTTTCTTAGTACATAAGTCTTACAAAAGTTTAGCATACCTTGGTATTTGTTGAATGTTATTAAGCAAAGGGATGTTAATTTGTACATTTTTTAACATCTCAACGAGCTTTAGGTCGATATCTTCTCCCTCAGGCCTTGCTAATCTACTAGGGAATGGTCCCTTAGGTACATAGGGTTCTACTTTAGGAGGAGAGTAATCACATACCTCATGGAAACTAGGAGTCTCCTTTGGTTCACTTACCTTGCTCTCTTGTACTTTCATTACCTTTTCTTCCTTCTTGAATGGGATTGAAGCAGGTTTTCATCTTGAGAGGAGAGGAGGAGGGAATTTCCTTTCCACTTCTGAGAGTTATTACACTTACATTCACTTGCTCTGGTTGGGCGGGAAACTTTCCGGACGACATGCTTTCTAGCTTGCTTACCACAATTGCTAGTTGGGTTATTTGAGTCCTTAAATTGGTGAAGCCTTGTCTTGTTTCTTGTTGGAAAGATTTGGTGTCTTGTTGGAGTGATTTGGTCTCTTGTTGCAATGGAATGTTTTATTGAAATTGATGTAGTTCTTGTTGAAATTTCAAAGAGTGGTCAACTAGTGATTTTACAACATCCTCTAAAGACATACTTGAGGAAGATGATGAGGAAGATTTTCAAATTGTCCTTGAGATCTCCACTTGAGATTAGGATGATCTCTCTACTCTTGATTGTAAGTTTACCCATCAAATCGTACTTCCTTTGGAAGCCTCATATTGCATTCACTTAAGCTTGTGGGCAAGTTTCAAAAGTATGTCTGGCCACTCCATAGGCTCCACATTCTTTGTTGGAATACAAAAACAAGGAGTAGAAGAAACCAGGATCATTAAGCATTCTAATTTATTAATTTTGGCTTCAAATTTAGCATGCTCGTAAACTAAAAAGAAGGTTTCAACACTAACCTTTTAAGATACCTTTGAATCACGAATTCTAGCTAAGAACCTCCCTTCCTTTGGATGTGAACCACCACAAGGTCTTTCCTACTATTCTTTTGGTGAGTTGTGGGACTAAAAATAAGCTTGAATTAGGAAAATGGAGGAGAAAGGTTTTCTAGTTTTCAGCAGTATGAAGACTTTCTTCAAAAAGATTTTTCAACAAAAAATCTCTTCAATGCATGCATATTCCACTTAAAATTTGAGCTATATATTGCATGACTATCATGCAATCAAGCAAACATGTATAAATTACAGCTCCACCTTGAGAATTTGAGTTGGAAATGCAATGGAATTGTGACTAACTTGCTAGGTGAAGAAGTGGGAAATTCCCACTTTTCCAATTTTTCTAATTTGTCTCATTTTTATTTCAATTTTGAAACTTTCCAAAAATTAAAATTAAAAATTAACTTTTCAATTTTAATTCCTTAATTCAAATTGAGTTTTTATTAATTTTACAAAAATTAATTCAATAATTATTTTTTCTAATAAAATTATAATTAGTAATTAATTAAACAATTTAATTAATTTCAATTAATTTAATATCAAATATTAAATTAATTAATCATCAATTCCACTATCATGATCCTATTCATGAATTTAATATTTAAATCATATTTAAATATTAATCGATTTTTCAATTTTATTTAATTCCAAAATTAAACGTATAATTATATCACATATAATTACTCATTTCCTTAATTCTAATTTGAACGTCTCAAATCAACTTCTCACGCTACTCTAAGGCTAATCCGTTTGTGAACTAGTAAGAAAACCTAGTGGACCTACAGATCATGGGCTCCAACGATCCGAGATTAATTGGCTAAACATTTTACATCAAATTAATCCCCATTCGTTAACTACTGGGTCACTCCACTAAAGCCTAGAGTTGCATTCCCCTCACTATAGATATATTTGTGTCCACTTGATTTAACCATAATCAGTAAGTTGACCCTTCACAAGTTGTTCGTAGTAACGATTAGGTTAAATGTTGTTTTACCCCCGAAATTACGTCTTGCTCCTTAAGTTCCACCGATCCTTTAAAGAACAATTGGTTTATGATTCAATCACTAAACTGGATCCCTCTCAGGCCGATGAGAGGGTGGGGCCCCTTGTTCAAGACTTAGATTCAGTACTCAAGAGAACAACTTTCCTCATCTCTAAATCGGGTAGGCGTGAACTTCATCTTGCACCCTATGTCTCCAACTATCTACCCGGTCTTACCCCTGAAATGGGGGGCTTATTGAGTCGGGTTGTTGAGCCAACTCTCAGCTATGTAAATCTAAAGATAATCTCGAATAAATAGAAGTTTAATAGTTAGCTCAGGATTAAGATCGAGTTACCTAGGTCATCTAAGCGAAAAAATCAGTCTTAAACAGTAAACAACGTTATAAAGTAAGATTGACTTATTTCTTGGTCCGATCTTAGGAAAAATCATTGCATAGGACACCCTCACTCATCATGTCAATACATGAACGAATCAGGATCACTTCGTTTGTAGCATCTTACAACAAATTGTAAGAACTATAGAGTGAGCCACATCCGATAGTGTTACCAGAGTAAGGCACCCGAACTTATTCGTATGCTATAGATCATTTTGACTATTTACTCGAACCTGATCTGCTTTTATGTCTCCACATAAAGTTCAAGTATTCATATAATAGCCATGGATCTTAGTTTATTGGATTTAGTCTTTACAAGTGCAATTTACAAATTCAATAACAAGTTTATTGAAGAAATATTGAATAACATCTTTATTGATAATATAAAATGTTTAACTCTACAAACTACGAGTTTTAGGACATACAACCCAACAAACTCCCACTTGGACGAAAACTCCAGTGGATAAATATATATAATGTTGAATTCAATGAGAGAAAACAAAAAGAATAAATACAATAAACTAGGGAGTATACCCATTATTTCTCCCACTTGCCCTAGTATAAAGTATCTCACAGTTCTAGTGCCACTAGGTGACCCTAAAACACTTTAGCCGAAAGGGCCTTTGTAAATAGATCAGCTAAGTTGTCTTTTGAGGCTATCTGCATGACAATCACATCTCCTCTGTGTACAATCTCCCTGATGAGATGGTACTTTCGTTCAATGTGCTATCCACGTTTATGGCTTCTAGGTTCCTTTGAGTTTGAAACTGCTCCACTGTTATCACAATATAAACTGACCGACATGTGCATATTTGGAATCACTCCCAAGTCAATTAGGAACTTTCTGAGCCATACTACTTGTTTTGCTGCTTCACTTGCAGCTACATAATCAGCTTCTATTGTGGAGTCAACAATACAACTTTACATAATACTTCTCCATACTATTGCTCCTCCATTCAGAGTGAATATTGATCCTGAAGATGATTTCCTTAAACCAATATCTATTTGGAAGACATAATTAGTGTATCCAGTAAAGATCAGATCCTTAGCACCATACATGAGCATAGATATTTGGGGATGTTCTTAACGGTAGTCCAATGATCATATCCTGGATTGGACTGAAATCTACTGACTATTCCGATTACATAGTTATGCATACATTAATCTTCTACTGCTGATGCATATGGAATTCGATTCATAACCTCAACATCTTGAGGTGTCTTAGGACTTTGTTCCTTAGACAGATGAATTCCATTTTTGAAAGGCAACATTCCTTTCTTGGAATTTTGCATTCGATATCTAGACAACATCTTGTCTATATAAGATGCTTAAGATAATGTTAAAGTTCTGTTGTTCGGTTTCGAACTATTTAGATCCCAAGAACATATTGTGCTTCACCCAAATATTTCATTTGGAATTGCGTAGCAAACCATCTCTTGACGTCAACTAGAAATTCTACTTCATTTCCTATAAGTAGAATATCATCAACATATAGAACCAGAAAAGTGGTAGTTTTGTTAACGATTTTCTTGTAAACACAAGATTCGTCACCATTTTGGTCAAAGACATAAGATTTGATTACAATGTCAAATCTTATATTCCAGGATTGAGATGCTTGTTTCAATCCATAAATGGATCAATTAAGCTTGCAAACCTTTTTCTCTTGACCCCGTTCAATAAATCCTTCTGGTTGAGACATATAGATACTCTTCTCAAGTGCTAAGTCCTAAGTCCTAAGTCCCCGTTCAATAAATCCTTCTGGTTGAGACATATAGATACTCTTCTCAAGTGCTAAGTCCTAAGTCCTAAGTCCCCGTTCAATAAATCCTTCTGGTTGAGACATATCAAATGCAGCTATTGATAACGGGCAGAAATGCACATTATCATAGTGCTAAGTCCTTAAATAATGTTGGATTGCGTTGATGAAATATGTTAATTAACATCCATTAGGCATCAGTTTCTTAATATTGTGGTCACATGCGTCCAACGCATTAGAACAGTTGATTTTTGTATTTTTGTGCAGAATATGCGTTAACACAATGCAAAGATTGCGATCATAGGAATTTATTGGTCGAGCGCAACTTCACCGCAAAGCTTTACGTCGATCATGCTCGCAAACATTCGCTCGAGAAGGATCGACGCAACTTGGTTAGCGCAACATGGTGGGCGCATCCGGGTGAAAGGATAATTAAGAGTGATGGGATAGAAAGCTGATGACAGTCGAATCCAAATTAAACTGACAGCCGATAACGGTCACAAAGTACATTCAGCTTTATCGGTAACGATTATTCGGCACATCAGTCAGAAATTAAAGTTGTCCCATCTGTACAACCAGGAGAGAGAAGCTGCCTTTCACCATGGATGCTTTATAAATACCAAGGGCATTCTCAGAGAAGGGGTTGACAAGTTAACCAGTTGATCAGTTCGCACGTCTTTGTTCTTAGTTTTCTTTCATTTTAAGGCAGACGCGAGGGAGAAAGTTGTGCCGGTAGATCGTTCTAGTAAGCTTGGGAGAGTGTCGGATCTCCAAGGACAGAGAGAGGGCTGACGCCTGTAGAAGCGGGAACATCTTTAGATCAGAATAGAGATTTTAGTGTAAAAAGCCTCTGTCAGCAAGGAATTTCTACCAGGCTCTCTACCTTTACTTTCCATTGTCATTTTGTACTCAACTCATTTATGAAAATGGAATTTCCTTCTCTATATTTGTTCACTCTCTTTATTCATGCATGAGTAGCTAAATCAGTTGAATGGGTTGAGAAGTATTTAGCTAGCACAACTAGGGAATCTTCATTCTTTGCGATTATCTTGTTTATGTATGCTTCATTCTTCCATTAGAGATACTCGGGAGGGTAGTCTAAGGACAGGATCTAGACTTGGGAAGGTCAGGTTTGATTCTAGACTCGGAAGAGCCAGATTAGAACGCATAAACAAGAGATAGGCGCTTAGGAATGAGCACTATTTGTTATCAACTCATCGCAGACATCCTAGAGATAGGATATGATTATATGCGGTCAATTTGATATGATTATATGCGGTCACTTTGCTTTCATGCATTTTGCATCATCGCATAGGACAAGAGTAGAGACTTAGGGATGAGCTCTATGGACATTTTGCATTCAACACATGCGTCCTAGATTTAGGAGCATCGCATTTACATTGGAAAATGACTTGTTGTGCATGGTTGTAACATGATCGCATAGTTTGATGCATTCCCTAGTAACGCTAACTAAAGATCTTCTCAACCCGTTCATCGCATACTCATTGCATCTATCAACACAACTATCTTTTCTAACCTCCGTCACATTTGTTTATTTCTTTTTCATCAACGCAAACAACAAACCCAACACTTATTTATTTACTTGGTTACCGCAAAGTTGTTATAAAAATTACCAATGCAATCTGTTTTCACAAGTCCCTGTGTTCGACCCTAGACTTACCAGGAAACTCAGAGGAATTTACACTTGAATTCCGCTGGGGAAACTTGAGTGCACAATGCAATTCCATCAATGCATATCATCCATATTTCCACTTCATAAATACGAGCATCAAGTTTTTGGTGCCGTTATCGGGGACTCGGCAAAATAGTTTGTTAATGGTATTTTTTTTATTTCTTTGCAGAACTCTCAATCTCTGATGCATTACGACTCGGAGATTGAAAGGACTTTTAGAGGAAGATTGAGAGATCGCCAACAGCAACCACAATCAAACAAAGAAGAGATGGTGGAGCAGCTTAGAAATGGAGCACCAAATGATAATAATGTCATGGCGAATCCAATTCTATTGGCAAACGATCGCAATAGGCCCATCAGGGACTATGCATCGCCAAATCTCTATGATTTCTCTCCGGGAATCATGAGGCCTGCCCTTGACGGAAGCAGATTTGAAATGAAATTGGTGATGCTGCAGATGTTCCAGACTGTAGGTCAATTTGGAGGAAGACGTGGCAAGGACCCGCACGCTCACCTCCGAACTTTTATTGAAATCTGCAATACTTTTGTGTTCCCGGACATCTCTGCTGAAGAAGTTCGACTAACGTTGTTCCCATTTTCTTTCTGTGATCAGGCTAGGAAATGGGCATATTCTCTTGAACCGGGAGAGATCACTTCTTGGGAGTAGGTAGTGGAGAAATTTATGAAGAAGTATTTTCCACCTACCGAGAACGCAAGACGAAGGAAACTTATCACAAATTTTGAACAAGACATGGACGAATCACTCAGTGATGCTTGGACGAGGTTTAAAAGGTTGGTTCGGGATTGTCCACATAATGGGTTACCAGACTACCTTTAAATGTAGATTTTTTATCATGGTTTGAATCCCGCTTCGCAGACCACTACCAATGCGGTAGCCACTGGTGGTCTGCTTGACAAAACATACGATGAGGCGAAGAATATCCTATATCGCATCTTTAAGAACCATGAAGACTAGTGAGAGAGTGACCAGAGATTGAGACTTAAAGACTCTGACGCAAACAACGATGCTATTGTTTCATTACAAAATCAAATGACCGCAATGATGAATTTGATCCAAGGAATGACGATCAGTAGCCCAACACCGCAAGGTGGGCAATCAATGCAATCAGTCAAAACACCGCAAGGTGTGCGACTTGCAGTGATGGGCATGCGATGGAAGATTGCCCGCAAAATCCACAATCTGTATACTTTGTAAAGAATAATCCCTTTTTAAACACCTACAACCCCGGGTGGAGGAACCACCCCAATTTTTCTTGGAAGAATCAATAGCAAAGTTTTCAACCTGTGGCGCAAAAAGAAGGGCCACCAGGATTCTTTCAACGCAACAACAGTCAACCGAGCAATCAAGCAAGTAGCTCACAACAACCACCGCAATCTTCTTCTTTGGAGAGCCTATTGAAGCAATATATAGAGAAAAATGAGACAGTGCTTCAAAGTCAGGCCACGTCCATTCACAACCTTGAATTACAGATGGGCCAGATTGTGAGTGAGCTGAAAAGTAGACCGTAAGGGGCGTTGCCAAGTTCAACCAAACTTCCACGCAACCCAAGGGGATCAGGTAAGGAGCAATGTCAGGTTGTGACATTGTGCAGTGGGAAGGCTGTGGAGGGAGAAAAGAAGAAGCATAGTAGAACAACTTCCATTGCAGCTGAACTTGAGATTGCGGTAACGCGAGAAGAAGAAAAAGAAGAAGAAGCAGTAGAACTGGAGGTTGCATCAACTTGAAGCCTAATGAAATGGGAATCATGAGAGTTCAGTTACCCTCTTTCCCTTAAAGACTAAGGAAGAAGAGAAACGAAGAGGTACAGTACCAACGTTTCTTATCTATGTTAAAGCAATTATATGTTAACATTCCTTTAAGTGAAGCAATTGAGGAAATGCCTGCGTATGCCAAGTTTCTGAAGGATATGGTAACTAAGAAGAGGGGAGCTGGAAAATTTGCCACGGTGGCGTTAACGCAAAGTTCCAAATCAATTATCCCATCGAAGATGAGCGATCCTGAGAGCTTTACCATTCCTTGCTCCATAGGAGGACTCTACATTGGGCAAGCCCTATGTGACTTGGGGGCCAACATAAATTTGATGTTGCTATCAATGTTTAGACAATTAAATGTGGGGCAACTTGTGCCCACATCAGTGACTCTCCAATTGGCTGACAGATCTCTGGTCCATCCAGAAGGTAAGGTGAAGGATGTGCTGATAACAATTGTCAAATTTATCCTGCCAGCTGACTTCATCATTTTAGACTATGAGGTCGACAAAGATGTGCCCATCATTTTGGGGCGACCTTTTCTATCAACGGGTCGTACTCAAATTGATGTGCATAAGGAGAAAATCACTCTGAGTATCAACGGACAGAAGCTCAAATTTAATATAATTCATGCCATGAAATTTCTTGATGAAGAAGACCTGCAAGATTCTGATGATGACTTTGTTGGATTTTATGTCCTAAAACTCGTAGTTTGTAAATTAATAAACATATTTTGTTTTGTTTTTCGATAAATTTGTTATTGAAATTGTAATCTTGAATCCAATAAACTAAGGTCCAGAGGCTATCTAATGTAGTTTGAACTTTATGTAGTGACATAAATATGGATCAAATTCAAATATATAGCCAAAATGGTCTATAGTATATGAATAAGATTGGGTGCCTTATTCTGGGTTCACTATGGATGCGGCCCACTTTGTAATTAGTACAAACGATGTGATCCGGAATCGTTCATATAGAGATATATGAGTGGGGGCATCCTATGCAATGAGTTTGCATAAGACTGAACCATGAAATAGTCACTTTTTACGTTATAAATGTCGTTTTATGTATAAAACTGATTATTTCGTTAATTGATGACCTAGGTAACTTAATCTTAATCCTGAGCTAACTATAAACTCCTATTCACTTGGAATTATCCTAAATCTGCATAGGTGAGGGCAGCTCATCATCGTTGGCTCAATAAGCCTCCCATTTCAGGGGTAAGATCGGATGGATAGCTAGAAACATAGGGTGCAAGATGGAATTTACTCCTACCCGTTATAAGGATAGTAAATAGGTTGTTTCCTTTAGTACTGAATCCAGGTCTTGAACAAGGGGCCTCACCCTCTCCTTGGCCTGAGAGGGATTCGGTTTATAGGTTGGACCTTAAACCAATTGTTTATTAGAGGAACAGTGGAACTTAAGGAACAAGATGTAGTCTTGGGGGTAAAACGATTTTCATGACCTAGTCGAGATTACGAACAACCTGTGAAGGATTAGCTTACTAATCATGGTTATATCAAATGGACACAAATATATCTATAGTGAGGGGAGTGCAACTACGGGACTATAGTGGAATGACCCATTAGTTGACGAATGTTGATTAGCTCCGTCTAAAGAGTTTAGCCAGCTAAACTCAGATCGTTGGAGCCCATGATCTATAGGTCCATTAGGTTCCCCTACTAGCTCATATGGAATAAACTTAGAACAGTATGATAGAATGATTTGAATTGTTCGAATTAGGTGAAGAGAGAGAAACCAACAAGTATTTGTGATATAGTTGTCGGGTTTTTCAGTTTAGAGATACAGCTTTAATATTTAAATGTGATTTAAATATAAAAAATATGAATACGTTCATATTCGTAAGCTCAAAAATAATGGAAATGGTCAAAGATGTAAAAAGTCAAATAGTTGACTTTTGACTTTGAAAAGTCAAACTTTGACCGACCTTATATTCAAATGTGATTTGAATTTCGAGAAAATGAATGTGGATTCATGCTCGGGAGGTCAAAATTAGTCAATACGAAAAAAATCATAAAAAGTCAAATTGTTGACTTTTTGGTCAAAGTTTGACTTTGACCAAATGACTATTTTGCCCTTTGTCCAAAGTTAGTGGGAAAATCCAAACTTTTGTAGAATAATTCCACTAACAAAATAGTGGACTAGGTGTTGGCTTATAGTGGAGACATTAAGCCCACTAAGATAGTGAAGTATAAGTGTTGGGTTTTTATGGATTTGGTTCATGCAATTTTTGCATGATTTTTTCTATAAAATGGGCTTTCATTTTAAATGAAAAGAGTTTGAATTGTTTTGTAAATTTGGGCTAGAAAAATTACTTTTTTTTTGGAGAAAAATTTAAAACCCAAACCTAATCCAAAATTCCATTTCTTTTTTCCATCTCTTTCTCTCTCTCGGTTTTCTTCATCCACTGGGTCCCACAACCCGGTTCTGAGTCCAGAGGATAGTAGATCAACTCTAGTGGTGGTTTGGAAGAGTTCGGGTCGAGATTCAATGAGGAGAAGTGGTTTTCGGAAGCTTCAAAGGTAAGTTAATTACTGTTTTTTTCCCTTCAAATTGCATGTTTTTTCTTTAAGTTAAAAGCAATTAGAGTGTAATTAGATCCTAATTCCACTGTGTATGTCTCGTGTTCCATCAGACTTGAATTTGATTGAAGAAGAAAAGTCTGATGAAGAGTATAAAGAAGAGGATGCCAGTGCATCTGTTGCTGCTTGCAATGCAATCACAACAAAAACAAATAAGGAAGAAGAAATGATCGCAAAGCAAGAAGAAGAGCCAACAGAAATAGATCAAAGAAAAACAACGCAACCTTCCCTGGTGGAGCCATCAACACTTGAACTGAAGATCCTACCAACCCATTTGAAGTACGCATTTTTGGGGCGGAATAAAAAGCTGCCAGTTATTATCTCCTTTACGCTCAACGAAGATCAGGAGAATGCGTTGATGAGCATTCTCAAGAAACATGTGTGAGCAATTGGCTGGACGCTCGCTGACATCAGAGGAATTAGCTCCGCAAATTGTATGCACCACATTCGTCTCGAAGACGACCACAAAGCAACAATTGAACATCAGTAGACTCAACCCTGCGATAAAGGAGGTCGTGAAAAGGGAGATTATCAAATGGCTAGACACGAGCATTATCTACCCCATAGCAGATAGCACGTGGGTTAGCCCCTGTCTCTTATACACATCTAGATGTGTATAAGAGACAGCCACAAAGCAACAATTGAACATCAGTGCAGACTCAACCCTGCGATGAAAGAGGTCGTTAAGAAGGAAATAATCAAGTGGTTAGATGCGAGCATCATCTGTCTCTTATACACATCTAGATGTGTATAAGAGACAGAAATTTATCCCATAGCAGATAGCACGTGGGTCAGCCCCGTGCAATGTGTGCCGAAGAAGGGCGGAATGACGGTAGTCCCAAATGAGAACAACGAATTAATACTGCAAAGGACCATCACTTGATGGCGCATATGTATCGACTACCGCAAGTTGAACACGACCACAAAGAAAGATCATTTCCCCCTGCCATTCATCGATCAAATGCTAGATCGACTAGCAAGTAATGATTTTTACTATTTCTTGGATGGGTATGTCGTATACAATCAAATCATGATAGCTTCTGAAGATCAATACAAGGCCACATTCACCTGCCCATATAGGACATTCGCTTTTCGCCGCATGCCATTTGGCCTCTATAATGTGTCAATTACGTTCCAAAGGTGCATGATGGCGATCTTTTTAGATTATCTCGAGGACTCAGTGGAAATATTTATAGATGACTTCTCCATTTATGGGAACACTTATGAAGTCTGCTTAGCCAACTTGGAGAAGATTCTAAAAAGATGTAAAGAGACGAATTTGGTGCTCAACTGGGAAAAATTCATTTAATGGTCAAGGAGGGTATAGTGTTGGGACATAAAGTCTCTTGGGATGGGTTTGAGGTGGACAAAGCAAAGATCGACGCAATTGAAAAGCTTCCACCTCCAACCAGCGTGAAGGCTGTGTGAAGCTTCTTGGGACATGCTGGATTCTATAGACGATTTGTCAAGGAATTTTCTAAGATAACACGACCACTGAGTGCATTGCTAGAGGCTGACAGAAAATTTGAGTTCGACAACAACTGTCTCAATGCATTTAGAGTTTTAAAAGATGCACTGATTACCGCACCTATATTGATTGCGCCAGATTGGACATTGCCATTTGAAATCATGTACGATGCAAGCGGGTATGTGATGGGAGCAGCTTTAGCGCAAAAGAGAAAAACAATTTTGCATCCCATCACATATGCGAGTAAAACTTTAAACCCTGCTCAAACAAATTATACACCACAGAGAAGGAACTCCTGGCTGTGATTTTTGCGTTGGAAAAATTTCGGGCATATATGTTGGGAACCAAGGTACTCATCCACACCGATCACTCGATGATCAAATACTTAAAGACAAAAAAGGACGCAAAACCAAGGTTGATCAGGTGCGTTTTCCTCCTCCAAGAATTTGATATCGAAATAATTGATCGGAAAGGGACAGAGAATCAAGTTGCGAATCACTTGTCCAGACTGGAAAATCCCGAGGTTGATCGCAATGAATCTGAGGTGAGTGTTGTATTCGCGGTTGAGCAGCTGTTCCACATAGAAGAATTACCCTGGTATGCGGACATCGTTAATTATTTGGTTTGTGAGCAATTTCCTGAAGATTACACCTATCACCAACAGAAGAAGCTCAAGCACGAATGCAAACATTATTATTGGGATGAGTTAAACTGTATAAAAGAGGTGCAAACCAGATTATTTGATTATGCGTACCAAATGCTGCTCAACAATGCATATTATCACAATGCCATGACTCACCATATGGTGGACACTTTGGAGGGCATCGCACTACAACCAAAGTTTTTCAAAGTGGATTCTTTTGGCCCACATTATTCAAGGATGCTGCTGACTACGCAATGAAATGTGATTAGTGTCAATGCACAGGCAACATTTCATGGAAAAATGCAATGCCAATGAACACTATCTCGGAGCTGGAATTATTTGACGTATGGGGGATTGATTTCATAAGACCATTTCCTCCTTCGCATGGCAAACATTACATTTTATTGGCCATCGATTATGTCTCCAAGTGGATAGCAATAGCATGCGTCGCAAGTGATGCGGCGGTAGTCTCCCAGTTCCTGAAGAAAAATATTTTCACTCGTTTTGGCACTCCTCGTGCCATCATAAGTGATGAAGGATCACACTTTGTCAATCATAATATCAAGGAGCTGCTGCGCAAGTACAACATCCTCCATAAAGTGGCCACCGCATATCATCCACAAACGAATGGTCAGGCTGAAGTGTCCAATCGTGAAATTAAGTTAATACTTGAGAAGGTAGTAAAGCCTTCACGGAAATATTGGGCAACGAAACTTGACGATGCGTTGTGGGCATACCGGACCGCACTTAAAAACCAATAGGTATGTCCCCTTATGCGTTGGTGGCAAGGCGTGTCATTTGCCTTTGGAGTTGGAGTATAAAGCACTGTGGGCGGTCAAGAAGCTGAATTTTGATTTGAAGAAAGCAGGAGACGCGCGGAAAATGCAGCTGTCAAGCTAGAAGAATAGAGGATCAACGCATATGAGAATGCGAAAATTTATAAGGAGCGGCACCGTTGGCATGACAAACGCATATACGGTAAAAACCTCCAAGTCGGGCAAAAGGTTTTACTCTTCAATTCAAGATTGCGGCTCTTCCCAAGAAAATTAAAATCACGTTGGTCCGATCCCTTCATCATTAAAGAAATATTTCCACATGGTGCAGTAGAGCTGGTCACTGAGGATGGCAGCTGGACATTTAAGGTTAATGGACAACAAGTTAAAGCATATTGCGAAGATGATTTTCAGCCAGAAAAAGTCTCCGTGAAGCTTAAAGACCCAGACTACCCCCCTACATGATTCTTGAACTCTTATTTCTTCATCTCTTTTATTAGTACTTAGCTATCTAAATCTTATTGAATTTTACTTCTTTTTCTAAAAAAAAAAAAAAAAAAACTTGTTGTTTTGTTTTAAATCATTTGACCCTCTCTTTGTCTGTTTACAATGATTAAGGCACAGGATTGCAGAGATGTTACAAGAAGAAGCAAATGATCTCAATCCATCACTGCAATCCACATAAGATAGATCTTCGCAAGGAAGGATGCGTCAATACACAATGCGAGCACATCGCAAAATTTAGGGGTGTACTCTTCCCTATCTTTATTTCAAATTTTGCGCTAACACATCACATGTTAATTTTAAAAGTCTTATCACCACATACTCTTTAATTACCGCAATCATTTGACATAGATAAATTTAGTAGTTTACCGCATTCTGTTCTTTGCCAAGTATGATTTCAATGATGACAAATGTGCTTCTATTTCTTTCGTATATACTCGAGTCAACTTAGTCTTAAGATAGTCACCTTATGAAATATTTCTCGAAGTTAGGGGTTTGCTAGCTTTCTTTTCAAACTCTCTTTACAACGCATTATTTGACCATCGCATGACTTATTTTAATCTTTTGGCAATAAGAACATTGCCGCATTTTAAATTTAGGGGTGAGGTATTTATTTTCGACCTTGCTATTTTCTCTAAATATATATATATATATATACTTTGAGAATAACAACTCCACTGTTAACGCAATGGGAAACCCATGTTGATAAGAGTTAAGTTGTGAACGGCACTTACCCATAGTTGGATGTCCACATGACACATGTGGGGGCAAGCCAAAACGAAAGTAAGTCACCAGGATCAACGCATAAATCAATGACCGCAACTTCACTGCCAAATCGGTATGAGTTTAGTCTGAGAAAGAGTGCATTGATCGTAGTTGGATGTCCATATGACACACATGGGGGCAAGCCAAACGAAGACAAGGCACTTAGATCAGCACAAGGTCAGATAAAAATAGCAATGAAGAATTTTTTTTGTGCAAGGATAAAATAATTTGACACCCCGAAAGAAAATTTTCTTTTTGAAATAAATCATGCGATGTTCTGGAATTTAGTAAAGTTCTTTTGAAAGGTAAGCTTGCAATCCCTAGGTCTTAGAAATATTTTAAGAAAAGACTTGAATAAGACTTAAGGAAATTTAGGTATATAGGATTTAAATGAAGTATTCTTGAGAAATCTAGGAAAAGAACTTTGCGGTTGACTTGCTAAAGGAATCTTTAGCTTATACTTGAGGATGAACATTGTTTAAATTTGGGAGTGTGATAACGGGCAGAAATGCATGTTATCATAGTGCTAAGTCCTTGAACAATGTTGGATTGCATTGATGAAATATGTTAATTTGCATCCATTAAGCATCAGTTTCTTAGTATTGTGGTCGCATGCGTCCAACGCATTAGAACAATTGATCTTTGTATTTTTGTGTCACACCCCACTCCAGATTACCCTTTTAACCTGGATGGAATGGTGACTGCAGTAGTTACCAACCCTTTTGCTGGCACTTACTACCTAACTAACCTGTTAACTTTTACTCAAACCCTGAATAGATACACATCATCAATATACCAACATATTAACTCAGAACTTAACACATTTACATTACAGGGTTTCGCAACATTGTTTATATATGAATATTACAACTTAGTGAGCCCATCTAGTATACTAGTCACTAGACAGACACATGTGTACTAACTAATACAGGTTTTCAATTACACTTCCTTCAACTTGTTTCTTTGAGTGGCAGAGCAGCAGCGGAAAAGTCTTTTGGGAACTAAATGCTACCTGAAAAGGAAAACATTTGAAAACGTGAGCTAGAAGCCCAGTGAGTGACTTAATAAAGACATAAATCCCATGCTTAAACTGAAAGCTCGAAAACATAATATTGGAACTAAAATGTACCAAGCAAACGTGTACACAAAACCATTAAACATCATTATTCCTTAGTTGACAACGAGCATACATCACTCTAGCTCCCAACGTCTGTTACCGGCCAAGAGACCCATACTTCGGCCTCCCTTTGCTGGTATATAACCTAGGAGACCCATACTAGATCTAACCCTCAACATCAACCTTAGTCGGGGAGAACCCTTTTGCTTAATCCCTCACACTTTCAACCTCGGGGAGAACCCTTTTGTTCAATCCCTCACCATCAACCTTAATCGGAGAGAACCCTTTTGCTCAATCCCTCGACGTCGTATTACCAACGTGCACTTGGTGTTTTCTATGTACCGTCAACACCTTCGATACATTTATTCAGATACCGTCCTTACCTTCAGTATCTAGCTCACTTAAGCTATCAAGTTCTCGAAGAGCATTAAAAGAATAGTTTTCAAATATAGCATAGAAAACTTCTTAGGATACCTTCCTTACCTTCAGTATCCCTTTTCATTTTGTTTAGGAATACCAACGCATGTACTTTGACAACCTTAGGTATTTAAAACATAGTACATCAAGCTTCATTCAACCTTAGCTTTAACCCTAACGCATGCTTCATACTTTGTAAAATAAGTTGGCTTAAAACATATTGAACCAACTTGTAAAAACCACTAGCATGCGTTAGTCATGGAAAACATACTTGGAAAACCCATACACTAGTAAATATCATGAAAATGGAGTTACTAAAACATGCTGAAAGATTTGGACAAGATAACATATTTAAATCGTGTCAATTTTCGTGGAAAACATGCTTTACTTAACATGAGAAATAGCTTCACACATATGTTGCTTGGCACTTCATTTGAACACTTAGCATGAGAAATATCTTCTAAGAAATCATAGTTTCTAAATCATTAAAACATTAAATCATCACATAGTCACTCACAGCTCGTGGCCTCTTAACGGATTATATGCCTCTCCTAGCTCTTCTTGGCCTGAAAGGACATAATTCCCGGTTAACTACTTAGAATTCTTAACAAAATACCTCAAATAGTTCATTTACTAATGGAACTTCCATCATCAAAGACAGCTTTACTAGCGAGATACTCATCATGAGTGCATTCTTCTCATGAGCGAGATCCTCCTCATGAGCGAGATCCTCCATCCTAACGATACTCACCTTTTCGGCGAGATTCAATCCAATTTCTAGTGAGATTTCCTTCTAGAACGAGATCCTCATCACAAAATTAGCGGGATTTCCTTCATTAGCGAGTTCCTCAACACAAAATTAGCAAGATTTCCTTCATAAGTGAGATCTTCATTCTCCATATGAGTTGTTTGCTTGTTCTTCCCAAGCAGTTGTGTGCTTATGCACAACTTCTCTGTTTCAACTTCAAAAATTCATAACTCAAAATCCAGACCTCTTTTGAAGGAACTTCCTTCTACAAACTTGTTTAGAATTGATTATTTTCTTACTTTAAAATTTCAGCCAAAAATTCCTTATAGTTTGGCTTGGAGCTTCCAATCTTCACCTCGAGCCCTGATTAATTCGAAATTCTACCTCTTCTGCAAATTCTCCACTTTTGTTCTTCTTCTCTTACAATCTTTCTCCGACAAGACAACCTCGAAAACTAGATTCTCCCAGCTTTCAAATGGCACCACTTTCACTAAATTTGCTTTTATCAATTTCCGAAACCATGCTTTTGAATTTCCTTTTCCCTTTTAATCTTCCTGCCGCCTCCCAAATTCAAGGATTAACCGCCACATGCCAAACCAATAAGTGAGTTTTCTTATTTAATATTTTTTCCCTTTCCTTTCTCAACAACTCCTATAAATAACATGGATTTTCACTTATTAGATATTTAATATATCATTCCTTTGGCTAAACATGCTTGTTTAGGAAACTTAGAATTCGGGGTTTGCACTTAGCTACACAAGAACTTATTTCTTCTTGCTTCCATCCTCTATCCCTCCTAAACCATGGCTTCATTTAACTCACTAGAAGACATCACATTACTTACTCTTACTTAAAGTAATTAGGGTTCGGGTTTTACATTTTTGTGCAAAATATACGTTAACGCAATGCAAAGATTGCGATCATAGGAATTTGTTGGTCGAGCGCAACTTCACCGCAAGGCTTTGCGTTGATCGTGCTCGCAAACATTCGCCCGAGAAGGATCGCCACAACTTGGTCAGTGCAACATGGTGGGCGCATCTGGATGAAAGGATAATTAAGAGCGATGGGACAAAAAGCTAATGACAGTCGAATCCAAATTAAGTTGACAGCCGATAACGGTCACAAAGTACATTCAGCTTTATCGGTAACAATTATCCGGTGCATCAGTCAGGAATTAAAGCTGTCCCATCTGTACAACTAGGAGAGAGAAGCCGCCTTTCACCATGGATGCTCTATAAATACCAAGGGCATTCTTCAGAAGAAGGGGTTGACGAGTTAACCAGTTGATTAGTTCGCACGTCTTTATTCTTAGTTTTCTTTCATTTAAGGCGGAGCGCGAGGGAGAAAGTTGTGTCGGTAGATCGTTCGGTAAGCTTGGGAGAGCGCCAGAATTTTCAAGGACAAGAGAGGGCTGACGGCTTTGCAGAAAGCGAAATACTTTAGATCAGAATAGAGATTTCAGTGTAAAAAGCCTCAGTCAGCAAGGAATTGCTACCAGGCTCTCTACCTTTACTTTCCATTGTGATTTTGTACTCAACTCATTTATGAAAATGGAATTTCCTTCTCTATATTTGTTCACTCTCTTTATTCACGCATGAGTAGCTAAATCAGTTGAATGGGCTGAGAATTATTTAGCTAGCACAACTAGGGAATCTTCATTCTTTGCGATTATCTTGTTTATGTATGCTTCATTCGTCCATTAGAGATACTCGGGAGGGTAGTCTAAGGACAGGATCTAGACTTGGGAAGGTCAGGTTAGATTCTAGACTCAGAAGAGCCAGATTAGAACGCATAAACAAGAGATAGGCGCTTAGGAATGAGCACTATTTGTTATCAACGCATCGCAGGCATCCTAGAGATAGGATATGATTGTATGCGGTCACTTTGCTTTCATGCATTTTGCATCATCGCATAGGACAAGAGTAGAGACTTAGGGATGAGCTCTATGGACATTTTGCATTCAACACATGCGTCCTAGATTTAGGAGCATCGCATTTACATTGGAAAATGACTTGTTGTGCATGGTTGTAACATGATCGCATAGTCTGACGCATTCCCTAGTAACGCTAGCTAAAGATCTTCTCAACCCGTTCATCGCATACTCATTGCATCTATCAACACAACTGTCTTTTCTCAACTCCGCCACATTTGTTTATTTCTTTTTCATCAACGCAAACAACAAACCCAACACTTATTTATTTACTTGGTTACCGAAAAGTTGTCATAAAAATTACCAACGCAATCTGTTTTTACAAGTCCATGTGTTCGACCCTAGACTTACCAGGAAACTAAGAGGAATTTACACTTGAATTCCGCTGGGGAAACTTGAGTGCACAACGCAATTCCATCAACGCATATCATCTATATTTCCACATCATAAATATGAGCATCAACTATGGATAAGAGTATTCTAATAGACTTTATCATGGCAATCGGAGAGAAAGTTTTTTCATAGTCCACTCCTTCTCTTTGGGTAAATCTTTTTGCCACAAGCCTAGCATTTTAGGTCTGTACCTTTCCAGCTTGGTCTCGTTTTCTCTTATAGATCTACTTACAACTGATGGGTTTTACCCCTTCTGGGTTATCTACAAGATCCCATACTGAATTGAAGTACATTGACTTAATTTCATGATGGATGACTTTAACCCACTGTTGTTTATCCACATCTTCCATTGCTTGTTTGAAAGTTAATGGATCCTCTAAGCCATCATCAGGTATGATGACTTAAGTTTTAATTAAACCCATTTATTGGTCAGGCTATTGCACAACCCTCCCACTACGTCAAGGCACTCTTAACTTTTGAGAAGCATGTGGAGTACCAGTTTCATCAATAACTCTTGTTAATGGACCTGCGCGATCTACGACTCTTGTTGATGCATTTGTCGTTTTTCTAGTCATTTCATCTATTACTAGCCTATTGGGAGGTAGGTGATTCTTGATATGGTCTTCCTCTAGGAAAGTTGCATTTGTCGATACAAATACTTTATCTTCCTAAGGATCATAAAAATAACCACCTTTTGTCTTTTTAGGGTAGCCTATAAATAGGCATACTTTTGAATGGCGTTCCAGTTTCTTAAGATTTTGCAGCAACATGTGTGCTGGGTATCCCCAGATCCTGAAGTGATGTAAACTACTTTTACGTTCTCTTTAGAGCTTGCAAGGTGTTTCAGAAACACTTTTCGAGAGAACCATGTTCAATATATATATTGCACTTTCAACTATATGTCCCCAAAAAGAATGTGGCAACTGGCCATAACTCATCATAGAACGAACCATGTCTAACAAGGTTCTATTTCTCATTTCTACCACACCATTTTGTTGTGGTGTGCCAGGTGCTGTGAGTTGTGACTAGATTCGATATTCTATCAAATAGTCTTGGAATTTCAAGTCCATATACTCACTACCTCGGTTTGATCGAAGTGTTTTAAGCTTTTTACCTAATTGGTTCTCAACCTCTGCCTTATATTCCTTGAACTTTTCAAGTGTATCAGACTTATGATGTATTAAGTAAATGTAGCCATACCTTGAATAATCATTGACGAAGTTGATGAAATATTCATAGCCCCCTATAGCTTTAACATTCATCGAACCACAAAGGTCCAAATATACTAGCTTCAAGGGTTCTTTGGCTCTAAGACCTTTTCTAGAAAAAGATCTTTTAGTCATTTTACCCTCAAGACAAGATTCACATGGAAGTAGTGAACTATCTTCTAACTAATTTAACTGAAGTCTCAAGTGCCAAAGATATGCATTTGGAGAAACTTTCCTTTTCTTTTTTGAGTTTCAGTTGTTTTAAACACCTCTATGTTGAAAACGGCTTTTACCTCAGTTGGTTTTAACATGTACAAGTTATTTCTAATTTTGCAGAAGCTTGTTTTATCCATAAATGGATCTATTAAGCTTGCAAATCTTTTGCTCTTAACCCTGCTGTATAAACCCTTCTGGTTGAGACATATAGATACTTTCTTCAAGATAGCCATTCAGAAAAGCTATCTTCACATCCATTTTCCATATTTCATAATCATAAAATTTGGCTATGGACAAGAATATTCTAACAGACTTTATCATGGCAACTAGAGAGAAGGTTTCTTCAAAATCTACCCCTCTCTTTAGGTAAACCCTTTTGCCACAAGTCTAGCTTTGTAGGTCTATACCTTACCAGCTTGGTCTCGTTTTCTCTTGTAGTCCCATTTGCAACCGATGGGTTTTACCCCTTCAGGTTGATCTACAAGATCCCAGACAGAATTGAAATACATAGATTTCGTTTCAAGGTCCATGGCTTTAATCCATTGGTCTTTGTCCACATCGTTCATTGCTTGGTTAAAAGACAATGGATCCTCTAAACCATCATCTAGTATGATGAATTGAGTTTCAGTTAAACCCATGTACCGGTCAGGCTGTTGCACAACCCTCCCACTACGACGAGGTATTCTCAACTCTTGAGAAGGATGTGAAGTCTCAGTTTCATCACAAACTCTTGTTGACGAACTTGCTCTATCAACAACTCTTGTTGATACATTTTTCGTTTCCTTGGACATTTCTTCTATTACTAGCTTACTGCAAGGTTGATGATTCTTTATATAGTCTTCCTCTAGGAAAATTTCATTTATCAACAAAAATATCTTATCTTCTTGACGATCATAAAAGAAACCACCTTTTGTTTCTTTTGGGTAGCCTACAAATAGGCATAATTTTGAACTGTGTTCCAACTTTTTAGGATTTTGCACCAACACATGTGTTGGACAACCTCAAATCCTAAAGTGATATGTATTTCCTTTACGTCCTCTCCAGAGCTCGTAAGGTGTTTTAGAAACACTTTTCGAGGGAACCATGTTTAAAATATACAATGCAGTCCTAACTACGTGTCCCCAAAAAGAATTTGGTGACTGAATGTAACTCATCATGGAATGAACCATGTCCAACAAGGTTCTATTTCTCCTTTCTGCCACACCGTTCTATTGAGGTGTGCCAGGGGCGGTGAGTTGAGACTGAATTCCATGTTCTATCAAATAGTTCTGGAATTCCGTGTCCATATACTCACCACCTCGATCTGATCGAAGGATTTTACCTAATTGGTTCTCAACTTCAGCCTTATACTCTTTGAACTTTTCAAAAGTTTCAGACTTTTGGTGCATTAGGTAAACATGCTCATACCTAGAATAATCATCTATAAAACTGATGAAATATTCATACCCTTCTCTTGCTCTAACATTTAGAGGCCTACAAAGGTTTGCGTGAATCAGTTCTAGGGGTTCTTTGGCTCCACGACCTTTTCCAGAAAAAGATTTTTTTTTATCATTTTACCCTTAAGACAAGACTCACATGGTGGTAATGAACTGTCTTCCAACTTATTTAGAAGATCACTTTTAACCAAGTCTCAACTGCTAAAGATAGGCATTTGGAGAAATCTTCCTTTTCTTATGAGTCCCAACAGTTTTAAACATCTCTATGTTCAAAACAGCTTTGGCCTTAGTTGGTTTTAACATGTACAAGTTATTTTCTAATTTTGCAGAGCAAATATGTTTATTTGCCTTATTGATGAACACTTCATCATTTTCAAAATAAACTTTATAATTTGTTCTAGCAAAAAGAGACAGATATTAGATTCCTTTTCATAGAAGGAATATAATATACATTTTTCAAATAAATGTACTTATCTCCTATAAATAACTTCATATCTCCCACTGCTTTGGCTGAAACAATCTCCCCGACCCCTACCTTAAAGATTGTTTCCCTTCTGTCAACTGTCTCCAAGAACATGTTTCCTGTGAGATAGTACATATATGATTTGTGGTACCTAAATCAATTATCCAGATTTTATCGTTTTCCACTAAACATGCTTTGTTAACAAGTAAATCATATTTATCTTGTTGTTCGAATTATGCACTCTCATCTACATAATTCATAATTTCAGATGAGTTGGGAGATAGAGGATAATCCTTTGTTAAAATTCTTTTTGGTATATTCAACTGCTAGTAATTTGTTTGTTGATTTGATTTTACTGTTATCGAGTATTCTAGAGGAATTCGACATGCTCATAAAATTCAAACAAATTCTAATTAGCAAATTGTAACTAAATCCAAAATCAAGTTTTAGCAAAAAGTAATAATGTACCCATAACCATTATTTATTTGCAACGATACTTTAGTGAGTCAGAATATGTGCTACCGAGGGGCAGTCATATACTTTTTCACTAAAACAAACAGTTTTGACCAAACACTATCCCTGGAATAACTTTTATTCCTATTGTCTTCGGAATAACTCTTATTCCTATAGTCGTTTAGTTATCGTTTTCGGTCAAGATCTTTACTAACATCTTAGTAATTCTTGTAAGTGTGACCCGCCATTTTCAGATCTTATAGAACGATATGAACTTGCCTCTGAAGTAGAAGACAAAATCCAAGACGGAACTATAAAACCCTATTCATTTTACTGAAGCGTGGGTTGTTTCGAATCCTATGTTACAACCCTTCACTAAACGACAAGCAAAGGGCCGCCTAAAGCAAACCAGCAAGCGCAACATAGGAATCTTACGGTTCAAACTAATGGAAGAGACCGTAGGATATATTGACACATATTCTTCACCCACTTACTATGAACTACTTCCTCCGTTTATCTTGATATTGACTCATACAAAACACTTTCCGAATGGAGGCCACTTCCAGGTTGAACGAAGCGTCATATGAATCTCATGGTGTAAACTATGTGGAGACATGATAGTTAAAATCTCTATTTTAAATAATAGACTTATGTTTGAACAACTTCCTCTCATTAACCGAAATCTAGATTTAAGCTAAAAAATACTTTCCGAATGGAGGCCACTTCCAGGGTGACACGAAGTACTACTTAAATCTGGATTGTGAACTCTTAGAGACGTGAGAGCTAAAAATAACATATCGTATATGTTATTAATCTCCCACTGAAGTTTTCTAAAAACACTATCATATAGAAGTTATTAACATGCCACTGAAGTGTTCTATTTGGGTAGATTTATACTTAGAATCTTTTTGGCTAATAAAACAACCCCAAGTCTATGTGGTTTATCTAAGTATAACTCTTATAATTGGATTTTAACCTATGATGTCTAGGTGATAAACCATTTTATTACCTCATATCATTCACATATGCTCATAAAACCAGTTACCAACACTCAATAATTCAGCCATAATCCCCAGGTAGGAGGTGTTCCATAAACCGTCAACTTAAATACCCCCAGCCTTAGATAGGATTATATACTGGTTGAGTTTGTAATCTAGGTTTTATAAGTTTTAACAATTAACACGGGTGGTCAACCTACGTGAGCATGCAGCTGTTGTTTATGAATTTTAAATGTCTAACCTAATTTTATAACAACTTATAAAACTTTAGACATGCTAAACATCCATAACATACATAAGACATAAAATATTTAATATCACGCTTATATTAAATACAAGAAACCCTAACATGCATACTATATATTATAATAATTATAACATACTTTCAATGCATGTAACATGCTTTCTATGGTAGGATTTTAAATCTAAATGGCATATTGTATGCACATATAAGATTTATTTAATTATAACATACATCAAATGCATAAATAATTAAACACAGACTGATATGGTTTTAGTTTTGGCATAAATAAGCAAACAGAAGCCTACCTATTACAATCAGCTTCAAAATCGTCTTTGAACCGCTCGAATCGCTCCAAACCGAACCCAAGCATCTTGAACCGAACTGGTTGAGTCTGAACTGGACCAGCCAAAAACACTTTGAGGCTAAACTGGATTGAACCTTGAGAAAACCGGTCGAGCTGGCTGCTCTCGATCTAACCTCAAAGTCTTGCTAAGGTTGATCGTGTAGCGCTGAAGGCAATCGTCTAGCTCCATCACCTTGTATTGTGAAGGGGTACATGATCGATTAGTGTTTACCTCAAATAAACAATCGCTTAGCTTTATCGCATAGAACTACACGATCGCTTAGTGTCTACCGAAGTTAAACGATCACTTAGCTCTATCGTATAGAACTAAATGATCGTTTAATACCATCGCCTAGCGCTTCATCTCATCATTTAGTATTCGTTGTAGCTAAATGATCGCTTAGCTCTATTGTATAGAACAACATCCCGTCGCTTAGCTTTTCGTCTACACGATCGCTTAGCACTAGCACGTAGCATTTCATTGCATAGTTTAGTGCTCAGCTAACGAGTGTGTAGTACCATCGTATAGTAAATTCAACGTATCGTTTAGTTCCTATGCCAAAGCTAAATGACCGATTAGTGCTATCATATAGCAAATTGAACGCATCGTTTATCTTCTGTAGGTACACGATCGCTTAGTGTTCAACATCACAAGGACCAGCGCCTATTGCTATACGGTCGTCTAGCTTTTCTTCATATCGTGTAGCATTTGGAGCTAGATGATCACTTAGCAACTGAATCTCGACAACGATTTTGAGCAGAAGCTGAAAAACTAGAACAGCAGCTCGACCTTCTTCACTTGTTTCATCAATTACATCTTAATTTCAACTCTAATGACTATAAATAAATTACAGACTCTTGCTAACACATAAAAGCTCATCAAACAAGAGCCAATTACAAATTTAAATGAGAAATTAAAGAGAACTAAAATGCCAAAACTTAGAAAAATCATATTAGTGCATCAGTTTCATATATCTCATATAAAACACCCACCAAACCAAAATTAAACCAAATTGAATACTTATTTGATGCTCTGATACCAATTGTAGGATTGTATCGGCAACAACGGAAGCATAAGGATCATCTAAGCACTCTAATTCACTAATTTTGGCAAAATATAAAGCATGCTCTTGCAAAAACAAGTGAGTTTCAAGACATACCTCTAGTAAAACTTCTTTAGAGCTCCTTCTCTAGCTGCTATTTTCTCCAAATATTGTTGCAGACCACCACAAGATCTTCCCCACTATTCTCTTGGTACTCTAGATTGAGTTGTGGGACTCAAAACAAGCTTGAATCAAGGGATGAAGGAGAGATGCTCACTACAGTAATCTTGTTGAAGAATTCTTTCTTCAACTCAAATTTTCTCTAAAATTCTCTATAGATTGCATGCCCGAATTTCACTCCAATCTCTTCATTATATTGTAAATCAACATACAAAGGAGAGAGTTGCATGAGTTGCAGCTCATGCTTGGAGAAGACAAGGCAAAGATAAAAGCTTTTGTGTGAGTAAGTTGAATGATGGATAATGGAAAATCAACTTTTTCCATTTTGTGTTTTATTTTTCACTTTTTCAATTTTATCTTAAAAATCAAAAGTTGATTTCTTAAAATCTATTTTGATTTAAAAAACTGAATTTTTTTTAATTAATTCATAAATTAATTTTTTTAAAAATAAAACTTAATTAATTTAATATTAAATATTAAATTAATTTTAACACACATCCATCTTAATATATTTAAATCATATTTAAATATAAATTCTCCTATTCCGTTTAATTCTCAAATTAAACACGTAATTTTATCTTATATAATTACTAATTCCTTTAATTATCCATGGCATCACCGGCAGCCTTGACACACATCTGATGGAAGCAAGAGATTGCCTACATCTAGCACCCAACCTCTCTTCTCACCTCTGTATTGTATTACATTTTGGTTTAAGACATTAATACATTTTGTAATCAATACATCTCTTTAGTTCCTTCACCACCTTTTCCATCATCTTCTTCTACTTTATCATCTTCTGTTTTTATCGCAATGAGTTAAGTGTAGATTGCAAGAGTTATCACATATTCAATCATGTGGCATAGAGATATGACGCTTGTAGCACACCACCAAGAGGTGTGCTTTGTGTGAGTATAGTGAGCCAATCCTCTTTGCTTAGTGCAAGGCTATTGCAATGCTTGTCTATGAGCTGAGTAGCTATAACCAACTGCCCAAGAAGGTAAGAAGTGGAACTTGCTAAGCAAAGTGAACGGTGTCCCTAGAGATAGGAATAATCTTATGCTCAATGCAACCATGCATTATAGAGATATAAGCATGTGGCTGACCAGTGAGAGGTGTGCGATGTGTTAGTGTGGCAAGTTGGAATTACCCTTGTGACCAAACTTAATGACTTAGTGAAATTTCCCCTCAACTCTACTTCTCCATGCATCTCATTACGCATTAACAATTGTCGCATCTCTAATTGTCAAACTCCAATTGCTTAGTCTGTTTAGCCAGGAGTAGGAGTAGCACATAGCTAGTTAACTTTTTTTTCTTTTTATTTTTATTCACCGCCTCAAACGCATTACTTTACAAGCATCTATTAGTTTCAAGTCCTTGTGTTCGACCTCGGATCATCCCGAGAAACTTGTGTTCATGTTATACTTGGCAAGAGAGTAAGAAAACTTGTGGCATGAACGCATGGTCATTGCATAAATGATTAACACAAGTAAGAAAACTTGTTCCAGGGTCTTTATGAACGCATGGTCATCGCATATCGTGTGACAACTTCTTTATGATGCCTCAACAGTAGGGGTTTTATGGACAAAACTTACACTGAAGCAAAAGTGATATTAGATCGCATTTCACGAAACACAAACGATTGGGTTGATGATGGTTATAGGGGTAGAAACACTGAAAAGAGAAAGATGGAGAGAGCGATTATTTTAGTCGACACAGTGACCTCATTGGCTGCACAAATGGTCGCAATCACCTCTCTCCTTCAGACTATGGCAATAAAATAAGGAGCACTGAATCAAAATGTCGCGCAGGCCAATACACTAACGTAAGTCGTTGCAATCAGTTGTGTCCAATGTGGCGATGCCCATTCAGTTGATGTATGCCCAGCTACCCAACAATCCGTATTCTCCATTCACAACAACCCATTCAGTAATACATAAAACCCTGGCTGGAAAACCACCCCAACTTTGGATGGGGAGGTAACACAGATCAGGTAAGACAAAAGAATATGCATTAGAACCACTAGGGACATAAAGGGAACCCTTTTGGATTCATCAAGTGTCGTAGGGCCACCAACACCATCAAAATAGACAATTGTACAATCATAGCCAACCATCTAACTCAAACACTTCAACTTTTCTAGAATCTCTAGTGAAAGAGTATATTAAAAAAAATGACGCATTAATACAATAGCAAGCTTCATCAATTAGAAGTCTGGAAGTGCAAGTAGGATAGCTAGCGAGCGAATTAAAAAAGCAGACTACCAGGAACCCTATCGAGTAATTCAGAGGTTCCGCGAGGAAACAGGAAGGAGCAATGTCAACCTGTGACATTGTGTAGCAGAAAAATGGCTACTCATGTGTCAACAACCCATAAAGAAGACAAAAGAACAGACGAAGCAACTACCACTGAACACATACCAACTATTGCTAATGCTCCCATCAACATTGCAAAAGAAAACACCATTACGACCAACACACCCACATTATCTCTCCAACGTCAGAACCACGTATCGAAAAAGTATCAACGCAACACGTCTCCCAAAACATCGTTCCAACACCAACATCGCAAGCAGCCAAGAATGTTGAAGAGTAGACACCTACTCAAGAAATGAGGCAGGATCCTTCGTCGTTTCCTAGCAGGTTGAGGAAAAAAGATGACAGAAAATAGTTCAAACGATTCTTGGACGTCTTAAAGTAGATTCACATCAATATACTTCTTGTAGAGGCACTTGAACAAATGCCTAGTTATGTGAAGTTTCTTAAGGATATTCTTGCAAACAAAAGGAAACTTGGGGAGTACGAAATAGTTGCATTAATGCATGAATGCAGTGCGTTATTTCAAAATAATCTCCCCAAGAAACTGAAGGACCCTGGAAGCTTCACACTGCCTTGCTCTATTGGGAGAAAAGAAGTTGGCGCGTTATGTGACCTGGGAGCTAGTATTAACCTAATGCCACTTTCCATTTTTAGAAAGTTGGGTATTGGTGAGGCAAGACCCACCATTGTAACCCTGCAGCTAGTGCATAGGCCAATAACGCATTCTGAAAGGAAGATTGAAGATGTGCTCGTACAAGTTGATAAGTTCATATTACCCACCGACTTCATTATCCTGGACTATGAAGCAGACACAGAGGTCCCCATCATCCTAGGTCGCCCATTTTTTGCTATAGGGGGTGCATTAATCGATGTACAGAAAGGGGAGTTGACAATTCGAGTCGACAATTAGATAGTTAAATTCAACATATTCAATGCGTTGAAGTACCGCGACGATATGGAGACCTATCAGCACATGGATGATCTGAGAATTGAGCATTGGGATGCAATACAGAAGAAGCTTGAAGAGGAGGAAGTTGAAAACAATGCATTCATGGAAGAAGTCCGTGTGTTTTTAAAAATAGATCTTAGTTTTGAGTCAAATTTATCTAAACGTACTTTGCAAAAGATTAAGCCATCCTTAGAGGAGCCGCCTACATTGGAGCTCAAAGCGGTGCCAGCTCATCTCAAATACGCTTATCTAGGAGACAATAACACTTTGCCCATCATTATTTCTGTTGCATTAAACGAAGAAGATGAGAAAACGCTATTGAGCGTGCTAAAAATATATACCAAAGCAATTGGATGGACATTGGTAGATATTAGAGGAATGTGTTCTAAAGAAGGGAGGGACGACTGTCATAACTAACAACAAGAACGAGTTAATTCCTACAAGAACTGTAACTGGATGGCGTATCTGCATAGATTATCGCAAGTTGAATCAAGCTACAAAGAAGGATACTTTTCGCTACCTTTCATTGGTCAAATGCTTGACAAACTTGCTGGTAGCAATTTTTTTGCTTTTTAGATGGATATTCAGGCTACAATCAAATGGCCATAGCACCAGAAGATCAAGAAAAGACTACATTTACATGCATGTTTGGCACTTTTGCCTTCCGTCACATGTCGTTTGGCCTTTGCAATGCACTAGGCACCTTTCAGAGGTGCATGATGGCGATCTTTTCTGAATTTTTGGAAGACTCGGTTGAGGTGTTCATGGATGATTTTTTCCTTCTTTGGAAATACATACGGAGTATGTCTCAGAGAATGTGTTGAAAAAGTACGAAGAGACTAATCTTGTTCTGAATTGGGAGAAGTGCCCTTTTATGGTATCTGAAGGTATTATGTTGGGACACAAAGTGTCCAAGGCAGGAATCAAAGTGGATCATGCAAAAGTTGATGCGATAGCCAAGCTGCAGTGAACGTCAAAAAATTCAAAAGATTCTTGGGTCATGCAGACTTCTACCAAAGATTTATTTGAAGCTTTTCCTAGATTGTCAGACCACTTAGTGCACTCCTAGAGGCTGACCGAGTGTTTGAATTCGATGACGCATGCATGAAGGCATTCTACACTCTGAGGGATGCACTCATATCAGCACCTATTCTGGTTGCTTCTGATTAGTCGCAACCCTTTGTTGTAATTGTGCGACACTAGTAACTATGTAGTGGGAGTTGTATTGGGCCAAAGACAAAATAAAATTATTCATCCTGTCTATTATGCCAATAAGACTCTAAATGATTTGCAGGAAAATTATACCACCATAGAAAAGGAAATGCTTACAGTGGTGTTTGCACTTGACAAATTCTGCCAATACCTGATTTGGTCGAACGTGTTGGTATACACTAATCACTCTATGATCAAACATTTGATGGGAAAGAAGGATGCTAAGGCCCAGGCTGATCCGGTGGGTCTTGCTTCTACAGGAATTTGATTTGGAAATCCGGGATTGAAAGGCATTGAGAACCAAGTAGCAGATCCCTTGTCAAGGTTAGAGAATCTGGAAACACAAAGGAAGGAAAAAGATATTGAGGACTGCTTCTTAGACGAGAAGCTTATGGAAATACGCGACAACAAACCTTGGTATGTGAATATCGTAAACTTCTTAGTTTGTGGCCAAACACAAGAAGAATACTCTTCCCAGCAAAAGAATAAGTTAAGGCATGACGCAAAATTCTACTTTGGGATGACCTCTTCTTGTACAAACAAGGGCCAGACCACATCATGTTAAGATGCATCCCTGAACACGAAATTCATTGCGTCCTAGAGCAATGTCATGAGTCCCCCCTATGAAGGACATTTTGGGGGGCAGAAGACTACTGCTAAATTCCTTCAAAGTGGTATTTCTGGCCAACATTATTCAAAGATGCCTGGGCCCATGTGATACAATGTGATAGGTGCCAGAGATTGGGAAACATGACTAGAAAAGATGAAATGCCGCTAACTTCTTGTTGGGGTTTGTGCCCTAAAGTCTCGTGTCCTGTAGTTTGTAAACAATTTTGTACGAACGCTTGTGATGTATAATATATATGACATTTATTTCACTTATTGACTTTGCACATTTGATGTTTTTTATTTTACCACGAACCAATAAACTTAATATCCCTGGTTTTCTTTATGTAACTTAAGCATGTATGTAGTGACATACAAGTGGATCATATCTCAAGTGACAACCAAAAATGGTCTGTAGTATATGGATATAGGAGGGAAACCTTATCCTGGTAACACTATGGACGCAGCCCGCTTTGTGGAATAGTTACAAGTGTTGTGACTTGTCACAGATGGTCTGATCCTGATCATTCGTGTAGGGGACATCAGAGCGGGGGCGTCCTATACAAAGAGTTTGTAAAAGACATGCCCTCAAAGTGTTAACGTCTCGTCATATAACTCCGTTCATGACAAAGACTTCACTTCACTAGGATGACCATAGGTAACATGACTTCAATCCTGAGTGAGTTGGGAACTCCTACCATTGAGGGCGGTTCTTTGATTTGCATGGGTGTGAGTGGCCAGTACACCGACTCAAACCTACCACTTTGGGGATTCGTCTGATTTAGGAGCTGGGAACTCAGCTTCACAAGATGGAGTTCACTCCTTCCTCGAAGTAGAGGTAAGTAGATAGATAGCTCCTTTAAGGGCTGATCCTGGGGCTTGAACGATGTGGTGCCACACACTTTCTCATGGCCCGAGAGGTGTTCACACTAGTAGGACTATGTTGTATTGTTCATTAGAGGGATCAGTGGTACTTAAGGAGTAAGTTCTAACTATAGGGACAAAAAGGGTAAATTGGCCCAACTATACTTACGAGTATCTATGAAGGGTCATCGTAGTGATAATTGGCTATATCCAATGGACATAGAAATATATCTGTGGTAATAAGAGTTCATTTGTCGGCCTTTAGTAGAATGCCTGGCAGTTAACGGATGGTGGATATAGTGGCTAAAGAGTTTAGTCAGTTATTCATGTAACGTTCGAGCTTCGAGCCATAAGTCCATAAGGTCTTCTTAGTAGCTTGGATAAAAGTTGAGAATCAGTTTTTGGGTCAGTTTGAAATGTTCTAATTGACGAGAGGGAGTTCGATTATATATGATATAATTGAATTAGTTAATTATATATAATATAATTAATTTTATAAGATACATTAATTTGGTGGAATTTGGATATAAATATGATTTATATCTAGTGGAGGAAAAATACTATGGTTAGTATATGATATTAATCCATAGGTTATGAATATAATGTGATTATATTTATTGTCTATTAATTAGACGGTTAAGGGATAATTGGTCGGCGTCTCTTCTGTTTTCATAACAGATGAGTAAGATGAAGAATCGCTTTGAGACACTTAAATAGCTCACGGTGTGTTAAGCATTGGATGTGTGACATAGTGTTGAAGTGTGTCATCACTTAGTAAAAGTCACAGCCTATACGATAGTGCTGAACGATCGCTTACCTATATGATAGTGTTGCGCCACCGCTTAACGATTACACTAGCGCGCTATTTACTTAACGATCGCTTACCTTTTTCTAAGTGATTGTTTAGCGCTTGATATTTACTAAACGATCGTATAGATGATCACTTAGCTTTTCCTACACGATCGTTTAGACGATTGCTTACCTTTTCCTACACAATCGTATACTTCACCTAAACAATCAAGCATTTTGTCTATACGATAGATGAGCCTTTCTCCCACTTGCTTGATCGTTGTATGCAATCTCCCTTCCTCCTCCCCTCTACCAAATTCGAACAAAGCTTACCCTTTGGATTCTCACTCTGAGAATACTGAGGGCTCTGAGTGGTGGTGTTCCTCGTTTCCTTCTATTCATGGAGAGACTGTTTCAAGGTAGCCGATTGGGATTTTCTGAACGAAAGCTTATCGTTCCAGCGAAAGCGAGATTTGCTGTGAAGAAAAAGTTTTCAACTGGTATGATCTCTCGGTCTCTTTTTTGTTGTTCCTTTGAGCACCAGTAATTTAGCATTATGAATGCATATGTGGAAATTCTGTCACGATGAATTAGAAAAATCTGCTTCCGCTCGTAGGTACTTTTGAATAAGAGTTCCTTCACTTTTATTTTGGAAGTGGAGCTTTTTTATGTCTGGGGCATAGACTTCATGGGGCCTTTTTCCAGCATCCAAAGGCCATCAGTATATTCTAGTTGCTGTTAATCATGTCTCCAAATGGGTGGAGGATATTTCTTGTGCCAAAATCGATGCGATCACGGTGACAAAGTTCTAAAAAAGAACATGTTTACGAGATTTGGCACGCCCCCTACATTGATAAGCGACGAAGGTACGCAATTTATTAATTGCATCATTACTAACTTGCTAATAAAGTTTAATGTCAGCCACAGGGTCACAACAACCTATCACTCATAAACAAATGGCCAAGCAGAGGTCTCTAACAGAGAGATCGAGTCCATCTTAGAGAAGGTTGTGAGCACCTCAAGAAAGGAATGGGCACAGTGGCTGGATGAAGCTTTATGTGCATACCAGACAACTTATAAACACCTATCAGGATGGGTATGAGCTAGTTTTTGGAAAAGCCTGCCATCTGCCGCTGGAATTGGAACATAAAGTGCAATGGGTTCTCAAAAAGTTAAACTTTGAATTAACCAGCACAGGGGAGGCTAGGAAGCTACAGCTGAATGAATTGGCCGAATGGCACATAACCATTTATGAAAATGCAAAAATTTATAAAGAACAAATAAAAAATGGCATGATGAAAGAATCAGTGATCAGAAATGGAGGTCACTCCCAGGGTGACATGAAGCGTTACATGAATCTCGATTGTGAACCCTCAGGGACATGAGAGCTAAAAATAACATATTGCATATGTTATTAATCTCCCACTGAAGCATTCTTAAATTCCCACTGAAGTGTTCTAATAACATCTCATATATGCTATTAAACTCCCACTGAAGTATCCTAACATTTCTTTTGGGCATGTATTTACTTAGGAATGCCTCGGCTAATTAAACAACCTAAGTCTTGGTGTTTATCCAAGTATAACGTTTATATTTGGATTTTAACCTACGATGTCTAGGAGATAAACTAGTTTTAAAACCTCATATCTCTCATGAATTGCTCATAAAATTGGTTAACAACGCTAAATTATTCGGTCATAATCCCCAGGTAGGAGGTGTTTTGTAGACTGTCAACTTAAATACCTCCAACCTTAGACAGGATTATATATCGGTTGAGTTTGTAACTGTATTTTACTAGATGTCGATCTATTTTAACTATTAAAAAGTGTTTAACCTACGTGAGTATGCAGCTTATCTTTGTTATGAATTTTAAATGTCTTACCCAATTTTATAACAACTTACAAAATTTTAGACATGCTAACCAACCATAACATATATAAAAGGCATTCAACATTTAATATAACATTTATATCAAAACATTTGAAACCCCATACATGCATACTATATATTATAACATTTTATAACATACTTTCAATGCATGTAATATGCTTCCTATGGTGGGATTTTAAATCTATATGGCATGCTTTTATGCACATACAAGATTTATTAATTATAACATACATCACATGCATAAATAATTAAACACAAACTGATATGGTTTTAGTTTTGGCATTTTCAAGAAAATTACAAAATTCAGCAAAAATCGGCTCTAAAACACTTATGGATTGCTCAAACCGCCTTGAATCGAACTCGAACCTCCCGAATCGAACCTCCAATGCTCAGAATTGGGCTAAACCAGGCAAAAACCATCGAGTACCATCGAGTATGGCTTCATGCATCGAGTAATTCACAAAATACCATCAAGTATGGCATCATGCATCGAGTATTTCACAAAATACCACGAGTTGAGGCATCAAGCATCGAGTATTGGGCAGTGGCTAAAAATCCAGTTCCTGCTACTCGACCTTCTTCACTTCTTTCTTCAATTAAATCCTAATTGCAACTCTAATGACTCCAATCGAATTACAGACACTTAATCACACATTAAGACCCATCAATCAAGAGCCAATTACAAAAATTACAACACAATTGAAGAGAAAACAATGCCCAAAACTCATTAAAAAAAAATCATATAAGTTCATCATTTTCATACAACTTATGAACAACACCCACCAAATAAAAATTAAACCGAATTGAATGTTTAAGTGATGCTCTAGTACCAGTTGTTGGAATACATAAACAAGTAGTGGAAGAAACCAGGATCATTAAGCATTCCAATTCATTTATTTTGGCTTCAAATTCAACATGCTCATAAACTAAAAAGAAGGCTTCAACACTAACCTTTTAAGATACTTTTGAATCATGAATTCTAGCTGCACATCTCCCTTCCTTCGGATGTAAACCACCACAAGGTCTTCCCTACTATTCTCTTGATGCCTTAAATTGAGTTGTGAGACTCAAAATAAGCTTGAATTAGGGAATGGAGGAGAAAGGTTTTCTGGTTATCAGCATAATGAAGACTTTCTTCAAACAGGCTTTTCAACAAAAAATCTCTTCAATGCATGCATATACCACTCAGAATTTGAGCTATATACTGCATGACTGTCATGCAATCAAGAAAGCATGTATGAATTACAGTTCCACCTTGAGAATTTGGGCTAGAAATGCAATGGAATTGTGATTAACCTGCTAGGTGAAGAAGTGGGAAATTTCCACTTTTCCACTTTCTAATTTTTCTAATTTTTATTTCAATTTTGAAACTTTTACAAAAATTTAAAAAATTAAATTTTCAATTTTAATTCCTTAATTAAAGTTGAATTTTTATTAATTTTGCAAAAATTAATTCAGTAATTAGTTTTTCTAATAAAATTAATAATTAATAATTAATTAAACAATTTAACTAATTCTATTAATTTAATATCAAATATCAAATTAATTAATCACCAATTCCACTATCATAAATTCCTTGAATTTAATATTTAAATCATATTTAAATATTAATCGATTCTCTCATTTTTTTAATTCCAAAATTAAACGTGTAATTATATCACATATAATTACTCATTCTCTTAATTCTAATTTGAACGTTTCAAATCAACTTATCATGCTACTCTAAAGCTTAATCCATTTGTGAGCTAGTAGGGGACCTAGTGGACCTATAGATCATGTTCTCCAACGATCCAAAATTAATTGGCTAAACTCTTTACACGAAAATAATCCCCATTCGTTAACTACTGGGTCACTCCACTAAAGCCCAAAGTTGCACTCCCCTCACTGTAGATATATTTGTGTCCACTTGATTTAACCATAATCAGTAAGTCGACCCTTCATTGGTTGTTTGTAATAACGATTGGGTCAAATGTTGTTTTAACCCCAAAATTACGTCTTGCTTCTTAAGTTCCACTGATCCTCTAATGAACAATTGGTTTATGATCCAATCATTAAAGCGGATTCCTCTCGGGCCAATGAGAGGGTGGGACCCTTTTTCAAGACCTAGATTCAGTACTCAAGAGAATAACCTTCCTCCTATCCCTAAATCGGGCAAGCGTGTGTTGAGTTTTATGTCCTAAAAACTCGCAGTTTGTAAAATGATAAACATTTTCTATTATCAATATACTTGTTATTGATCTCATAAATTGTATGAAAGTCTAAATCCAATAAACTAAGACCCATGACTATTGTATGAGTACTTGAACTTTATGTTGAGACATAAGAGTGGATCAGGTTCAAGTAAATAGTCAAAATGATTTATGGAACATGAATGAGGTTGGGTACCTTATTCTGGTAACACCATTGGATGCGGCTTACTCTGTAGTTGTTACAAAGAGTTGTAAAGTGCTACATATGATGTGATCCTAATTCGTACATGTTATGACATGAGGAGTGGGGGCGTTCTATGCAATGAGTTTGCATAAGATTAGGACCAAGAAATAAGTCACTCTTACTTTATAATGTTGTTTACTGTTTAAGACTGACCATTTTACCTAGATAACCTAGGTAACTCGATCTTATTCCTGAGCTAACTATGAACTCTTGTTTATTTGGGATTGCCCTTAGATTTGCATAGTTGAGGGTTGACTCAATAGCGCTGGCTTAATAAGACTCCCATTTCAAGGGTAAGACCGGATAGATAGCTGGGGACATAGGGTGCAAGACGGAGTTCACACCTACCCAATTTAGAGAAAGAAGAAAGGTCGTTCTCTCAAGTACTGAATCCAGGTCTTGAACAAGGGGCCTCACCCTTTCACTGGGCTGAGAGAGTTTGGTTTAGTGATTGGATCACAAACCAGTTGTTCATTAGAGAATCAGTAGAGACTTGAGGAATAAGACGTAATCTCGGGGGTAAAATAGATATTTGACCCAGTCATTATTACGAACAACCTATGAAGGGTTGACTTGCTGATTATGGTTAAATCATGTGGACATAATATATCTACAGTGAGGGGAGTGTAACTATGGGCTTTAGTGGAATGACCCATTAATTAACAAATGGGGATTAATTTGGTCTAATGAGTTTAGCCAATTAATCTCGGATCATTGGAGCCCATGATCTGTAAGCCTGCGAGGTCCTCCTACTAGCTCGTAACGGACTAGCTCTAGAATAGCGTGATAAGTTAATTTGAAAT
Source organism: Benincasa hispida (assembly GCF_009727055.1). Classification (NCBI taxonomy): domain Eukaryota; kingdom Viridiplantae; phylum Streptophyta; class Magnoliopsida; order Cucurbitales; family Cucurbitaceae; genus Benincasa; species Benincasa hispida. The sequence goes on from NC_052358.1 coordinate 25,107,187, forward strand.
GTTCAAATTAGAATTAAGGGAATTAATAATTATATGAAATATAATTATGTTTAATTTTAGAATTAAACGAAATAGGAGAATTTATATAGTTAAATATGATTTAACTATATAAAGATGGATATGTGTTAAAATTAATTTAATATTTCATATTAAATTAATTAAGTTTTATTTTATAATTAATTTATGAAATTAATTAAATTTTCATTTTTAAAATCAAAATGATTTACAAAATCAAATATTGATTTTGAGATAAAATTGAAAAAGGAAAAACAAACAAAACACAAAATGGAAAAAAAAGATTTTTCCATTATCCATCTTTTGAAGTAGCTCACACATATTGCATCTTCTTGCCTTTGTCTTCTCCAAGCATGAGCTGCAACTCTTGCATCTCTTCTCTTTGCATGTTGATCTGCAATATAATGAAGAGATTGGAGTGAGAATCGAGCATGTAATCTATAGAGTTTTAAGAGAAAAACTGGTTTGAAGAAAGGTTCTTCAACAAGGTTGCAACAGTGAGCTTTTCTCCTTCATCCCTTGATTCAAGCTTGTTTTGAGTCCCACAACTCAATCTAGAGTACCAAGAGAATAGTGTGGAAGATCTTGAGGTGATCTACAACAAGATATGGAGAAGATAACAGCTGGAGATGGAACTTTGAAGAAGTTCTACAAGAGGTATGTCTTGAAACTCATTTTTTTAACAAAAGAATGCTTTATATTTTGCCAAAATTAGTGAATTTGAATGCTTAGATGATCCTTGTGCTTCCGCTGCTGTTGATACAATCCTATAGCGTGAACTCCGTCTTGTACCCTATGTCCCTAACTATTTACCCGGTCTTACCCCTGAAATGGGAGGCTTATTGAGTCGATATTGTTGAGCCAACCCTCACTTATGAAAATCTAAGGATACTTCTGAATAAATAGGAGTTCATAGTTAGCTCAGGATTAAGATCAAGTTACCTAGGACATCTAAGCGAAACAATCAATCTTAAATAGTAAACAATGTTATGAAGTAAGAGTCACTTATTTCTTGGTCCGATCTTACGCAAACTAATTGTATAGGACGCCCTCACTTCTCATGTCAATACATGAACAAATCAGGATCACTTCGTATGTAGCACCTTACAAAAAATTGTAACAACTACAGAGTGGGCCGCATCCGATAGTTTTACCAGAATAAGGCACCTGACCTTATTCGTATACTATAGATCATTTTAACTATTTACTCAAACCTGATCCACTTTTACATCTCCACATAAAGTTCAAGTATTCATATAATAGCCATGGATCTTAGTTTATTAGATTTAGTCTTTACAAGTGCATTTTACAAATTCAGTAACAACTTTATTGAAGAAATATTGAATAACATCTTTATTGATAATAGAGAATGTTTAACTTTACAAACTGCGAGTTTTAGGACATACAACCTAACAGTTTTAACTGAAGGAAGACTGCCTTGAGTAACCTATGTAAAAAGAGACACAAGATTAAAGACTTGAGTTCTAAGCTCAATTACCTCTTTAGATTGAGAAATGTTGTGGTCGAGAGTCCTTGATTCAAAATTCTGAGAATTTTCTGCCATAGTGGATATGAGTTGACTAGCGTTAGTGGGCGTCTTGTCAACTAGAGCCCTTCCGACAGCAGCATCAATATTGCTCCTCTCTGATGGAAGCAAACATGAATAGAAATATTGGATAAGATATTGTTCAAAATTTTGATGATGAGGAAATGAAGCACAAAGTTGTTTATATCTTTCCCAATATTCATAAAGTGACTCTCCTACAACTTGCTTAATGCCACAATTTCATTTCTAATATTATTTGCCTCAGATGCAGGGAAAAATTTTTCTAAGAACTTATCTTTCAAACCATTCCATGTAGTGATAGGTCCCACTGGTAAGTAGTACAACTAATATTTGGCCACATCCTTCAAAGAGAAAGGAAAGACCCTAAGATTAAGTTGTTCTTGGGTTATCCCATGCAAGCACATTCCATCACATACTAGATGAAACTCTTTCACGTGTTTGTGCAGATCCTCATCTGGTTGTCGTCTAAATGTAGGCAAGAGATGCACAAGTCCCGATTTAAGTTCGAAAGGAACGGTAGTCTCTGGGTACACTATGCAATGGTTGCTAGTTGTAATCCGGCTCCACAAGCTCATGCAAGGTTTGTTCCCTTTCTTCTCCCATAATGCTTGATTGTGTTGGTTCCTCTTCTCAATCCTCAAAAGCTTGTTCTTCAAATTCTTTTTATTCTCCTCTTGTTCTTTCCCTTCGAAGTCGCCTTTCCTCGCGGTCAATGTCTACAATCAAATTACAAAGTACACTCTGAGAAGAGTAGGTCATGCACAAAAGGAAATTTAATCACACTAACTATTTTTGGGTTTATTATTTCTCTTATTTATTTATTTATTTAAAAAAAGAATTCAAAATTCAAGTAATTTCACAATTCTCCGGCAATGCCGCCAATTTGTTCGAGCTAAAAATGATCTCATTAGTTCAACTTAACCCAAAACAAATAGAATTTGTAAAACACGCACAACTATTATTACTAACATGTAGTAATAGTGGAAGCATGAGATCGAGTCACAAAGAACCTCTATTAATTGGCATAGTTGAGTTTTGAAATCCAAATTGGGGGGAGGGGGTTTTTTGGTTTTAAGAAATCAAGTAAAAGTAAAACAAGAATTGATATGAAATTTTGGTAATGAAATTAATGAGAGAGAGTATGAAAGAAATTATGCGAGAATTTCAAGGGAAAAAGGATCTTGGGGATTTTATATAGATTAACCTAATTCTATCATAGATTTAATTGATTTTAAGTAATTCAATTGTTCCATAATTCTTAAGGCTAAGCCCTAATGCCCTAATTAGTCAATTAACCTAAATTGGTCAATTAATCCTAATTTAATTCATAATTGCTTCCTAAAGACATTCCACATTTAGTTTCTAAATTGCATGAATTCTTGGGTTTTCTTAACTATGACATTTTTTAGATTAAGAAGACTAAAATCAAGATTGATTAATTTGAATGTTTTAAATTAGCAAATATTTTCAAGAAAATAGGAAAAAGTCCAAATTCTAATTCAAGATTACTAGTTCTTGCAACTTAAGTACAAATTTGCTATAGAGCTGTGTAATTTTACATACAAAAACCTATAAAAATTAAGTTGTCAATTCAATCTTTAAAAGATTTTACTCAAATTTCAGCAAGAACATTCAAGAATAATAAACTGTAAGAATAAATTAAAAGAAAATCCTCAAAAATTGATTAATCAAACATAATCCCTAAGATAAAAGAACTTACCTACTCATGAAGTGGTAAAATCTTCAAGAAATCCATTGAGTCTTACAAGAATGTGTACAGAGATTGAAGAAAATTACGAAAATCTCTCTAAAAAATATAGAGAAAAGCTCTCAAAATTGTAAAAAAAAGGGTCTCTTTCCTGTAAAAATGGCTGAAAAAACTGCTTTTACACAGATGTCGCAGTGTTGTAGCATTGGCAAGAAGCATTGCAACGCTCCATTACGTAGGCGTGCACATTTTTTTATCTTTCTGTCAAAACTCGTAGCATTACAACGCTGCTCTGTATATCAGCATTCTGCCTTGACCTTTTAATGACAGACAAACAATGACAAACAACAAAAATCTACTTTTAATGATGCACAAATGTCGTTGGCAAAAAATCTACACATCCTCATATTTTCTTCCTTCTTTTCTTCTCTTCCTTTGATCCATTGATCGATTTTGGCTTCTTTGGCTATATATTTTTTCTTTTTTGCTCCAATTTCATCCAATTTTTTTGTAATGACTCTAAAATGCTCTCAGGACTATTTTACCTATAAAATGACATATTAAGCAAATTAATAGTATAAAATTGAAGGAGTTAACATGTAAAATATAGTTCTTTTCAAGACCTATCACAGTGTTAGGACCATTTTCATCAAGTTTGTTAAAGACAAACTACTCAAATACTGAGCTATAAAGATTTCATCATTATCCATTAAATCCATATCAGGACCACCCAAAGAAAGGGTTATGGATCATTAAAAAGTTTAAGTATTATCCGTCAAGTCCATCTTAGGACCACTCATATAACGGACTATGGACCATCAAGTTTATTGCAATAGACCACCCAAATAAAGAGCTATGGACCATTGAGTCTATCACAATAGACCACCCAGACAAAGGACTATAGATTCTTATAAGGGTTTAAGCCCCATGTTTATTGATGATTCTAATATTATTTTCCTTGTTAGGCCTTTGGTCAAAAGATTGGCCAAATTTTCTCAGACTTCATAAATTCCAAGGAAATAATTCCTCCCTTTAGCAATTGTTTCATGACTCTATATCTAAGACGTATATGTCTCCTTTTGCCATTATATACACTATTTATGGCAATACCCATGGCAGCCTGTGAATCACAGTGCACAGAGACTGGTACTTATGCCCCCCACAATTGTACATCCCTTAGTAGGCTTCTAAGCCATTCAGCCTCCTATCCTGCTAAATCTAGAGCAATAAATTTAGATTCCATAATGGACCTAGCTATGCAAGTCTATTTTGCAGACTTCCATGATATTGCTCCTCCTCCGAGTAAGAATACATATCCACTTGTAGAACTGACCTCGTCATTATTATCTACTCAATTTGTATCACAATAACCTTTTACTACAATGGATCTAGCTATGCAAGTCCATTTCTTAAGACTTATTGATAGCTGGTAGAAATACAAGTTATTGCAACCTTTATATAGAATTATGAGGGCTAACAAGTAGAATATGCGATGATTATACTAAGAATTCATGTGAAAAGTGAGCTTGCGTCGATCAGCATGGGAAATCTCTACTAACCCGATATTATGCATTATTCTACGTCAAAATGTCTATTCTTATAGCTATCACAGGAATCAATCGCATGCGATGAATCCTATACCATCGCAAGGGTGATCACATACGTTCATCGCATGGAGGTTGCAGCTACAGAGTAATAACCATGATAGAAGGGTGATCGCAAGGTTAGTGGAATGCGATGGTACTTCGGAAACAAAGCATGAATGCATACCTTGGGAGTATAAAAAAGATGATGTTGACATTTCACCTACTACACCGTTAGTGGTAGAGATTCAGAGTAAGACCATCGGGTCGTTAGGGGTAGAGATTCAGAGTAGGACCATCAATGCTATCGGCGATTGAGCTCTATAAATAGAGCCTTAGAGCCCAAATTCAAGGGATCCGAGCTTCTGCCTTAAGAAAGATCCTTGTGATCACAGATGAGAGCTCATTCTTTGTGAGTTCTTCATTCTTTCAACCCATTCCGAGTGACGACCGGAGCTTTGCAGGAGATAGATCTCGAAAGAGACTACTCCACCGCCTATCCATGGCACCACCGGTAGCCTTGACATACATTTGATGGAAGCAAGAGATTGCCTACATCTAGCCCTCCACCTCTCTTCTTATCTCTGTATTGTATTATATTTTGGCTTAAGACATTAATACATTTTGTAATAAATGCATCTTTTTAGTTTCTTCAACTCCATCTTTATTAACTTCTTCTTTATCATTCCTTACTTTCGTTGCAACGAACTAAGTAAGATTGCAAGAGTTATTGCATACTCAATCATGCGGCATAGACATATGAAGCATGTAGCAAACCACCGAGAGGTGTGCATTGCGTGAGTATAGTGAGTTAATCCTCTTTGCTTAGTGTGAGGTTGTAGTAACGCTTGTTTATGAGCTGATCAGCGGTAATTAACTGCCCGAGAGGGTAAGTAGTGGAACTCACTAAGCAAAGTAAGCAGTGTTCCTAGAGATAGGAATAATCTTATGTTCAATACAACCATGTTTTATGTGATCATCTTGTCTTATGTATGCATCATTCACCCTTTGGATGTACTCGAGAGAGTAGTCTAAAGATAGAATCTAGGCTTGAGAAATTCGGATTAGAATCTAGGCTTATGAGAGTCGGATTAGATCACATAAGCAATAATAGAAACTTAGACATAAGTTCTATATGCTATTTACACATCGCATGCACCCTAGAAATAGGAATGGTGGCATGTGGTCATCTTTTCTTATGTACGCATAAGCAAGAATAGAAACTTAGAAATAATTTCTATCGATGGTTTTCGCATATGCATCGCATGCGTATATTTGTGTATAACATGATCGCATAACTTGTCCTAGCTAGGGTTACCCTTGCGATCAAGCTTAATAATGCAGTGAATTTATCCCCTCCACCATTTTATCTATTTTTCCATGCATCTCATTACGTGCCAATAGTTGCCGCGACTCTACCAATTCTCATAGTCATACTTCCATTGCTCAATCTGTTTAGTTAGGAGTAGGAGTAGCACATAGTTTTTTTAACTCCCTTATTCTTTTATTTATCCCCGCAAACGCATTGCTTCGCAACATTTAGTTACAAGTCCCTAAGTTCGACCTCGGATCACCCCGAGAAATTTGTGGTCTCATTATACTTGGCGAGAGAGCAAGAAAACTTGTGGCAGGAACACATGATCATCACATATATTCTTAAACGCATGTTGCATATTTCTTAGTCCAACGCATGATCATCAATGCATGGAGACCAACACATATCATAAGATGCATGCATATTTACTCTCCATTTTTCACGCAACACTTATACTAGCATCATATGGAGTTCTTGTAGGAGGATCATCAAAACAGTCAAAATTCTTTAGTAATTTTTCAATGTAGTGTGATTGACAAAGAGAAAAACCATTTTCAGTTTTTCTTATCTTAACATCAAGTATTACATCAGTTTCACCTAAATCTTTCATTTCGAAATGTGACGATAATAACAATTTGGTATTATGTGTCATCTTTATGTTTGTTCCAAACACGAGCATATCATCTATATACAAACATATAATTACACATTCAGCTCCAAACAACTTTGAATAAACACATGTATTTGAGGAGTTTACCTTAAACCCATTGTTTATCAAAGTATTATTGAATTTTTCATACCATTATTTGGGAGCTTGTTTAAGACCATAAAGAGATTTTTTTCAGTTTACATACTTTGTTTTCCTGACCAATAGCTGTAAAGCGTTCATGTTGTACTATATAGATTTATTCTTCTAAATCACCATTAGGGAATGTTATTTTTACATCCATTTGGTGAATTAGAAGTCTGTAGATAGCAGCTAGTGCAATCAAAGATCTAATCATAGCTATTTTTGTTATAGGGGAATACGTGTCAAAGTAGTCAATACCTTGTTTTTGTGTATACCCTACTACTACCAATCTAGCCTTGTACCTTTCAACTAAACCATCAGGCCTCATTTTCCTTTTGAAGATCCACTTACACTTAATAGGTTTACTTTTGTTTGGAAGATCTACTAAGTTCCAAGTTTGATTCATGATTAGAGAATCCAGTCCACTCTTAATGGCTTCCTTCTATAAACTAGAGTCTAGAACTTAAGGCTTCTTGGTAAGTTTTAGGATCCTCATCTATTAAAAACATATGCAAACTGATAATCAAAATATCATTTGGCCTCTCAACTAAAAAAGTAGTTAAAAAACCAGGACCAAAATTTTTCTCAGTTCTCCATCTCTTACTTCTTCTAGATTCTATTTATGTATTCTATCAGTACTGCCAACATCTACAGCTTGAGTCATATTACCAAAATTTATATTATTTATTGTTTCATGCATACTATTAGACGAAGAAGGCGTGGAAACAGAAGCATTCTCACAATTAGTCGTTCTAACAGAATTAGTGTGTCCCTTTTTCAATGGAAAAACACGCTAAAAAAATTTTGCATCCCCATATTCACATACAAATCTATCATTCAAGCACATAAATTTGTATGTAGCACTATCTTATGCATAACCAATAAACACACAATCAAAAGTTTTAGATCCTACCGTAGGTTTCTTGAATACAAGATATGGTACCTTAGCCAAACATCCTCACACCCTCAAGTAAGAGATTAGGTGCATATCCTTTCCAAAGTTCGTAAGGTGTCTTATCCAGTTTCTTGTGAGGTACTCTGTTAAGAATAAAACAGGCAGAAAACACAACTGCCTTCACATGTTATCAGACAATTTAGAACTTAACAACATAGCATTCATCATCTCCTTACAAGTTCTATTTTTACGTTATATTGTACCACTTTGTTATGGTGAATAAGGTGTAGTAAATTCATGAATAATGTCATTTGATTCACAAAATTTTTTAAGTGTATTATCACTGTATTCACCACCTCTATCTGATCTTACCCTTTTAATCTTCTTATCTAATTGATTCTCCACTTCTGCTTTAAATTTCAAAAACATACGAGCTTCATCTTTTGTCTTTAAAAGATAGATTTTAGTATATCTAGAAAAATCATCAACAAAAGAAATATAGTAGTTTTTCCCACCTATACTTGCGTGTTTTTGAAATAAACTAAAGTAGAGTGAATCAATTCTAGTAATTTTGTACTTCTAAATGTAATAGGTTTAAAAGGTTTCTTGATAAACTTCGTTTCAACACAAACAAGACATTTACTAGTTCCATGTGTTTCAGATGCATTTATCAATTTTAAATCTTTAAGTTTCTTAACCGATGCAATATTCACATGACGTAGTCTAACATGCCACATATCAAGAGACTCAACTATGTAAGCAAAATTAGAAGCACTTGCATTAATCATATTTGTAACAAGGACAATATTTAGTACAAAAAGACCATCAACAATATATCCTTTACCAACAAAGTCCTCCATTTTTTGTGAGGACAACCTTGTCGACTTTTAGGATAACCTTAAGCCCAACTTGATTTAACAGACTCCCAGATACCAAGTTCCTACGTAAGGAAGGCACATACAATACATTACTTAAGGATAAAGTTTTTCCAGAGGTTAATTTTAAAAAAACCTTCCCTTTTCCAAGCACTTTTGTTGTGGAAGAGTTACCCATGAACACACATTCTTCGTCAGTAGTGTCCTCATAGTCATGGAAGAGCTCTCGGTTTGAACATAAATGTCTCGAAGCTCTGGTGTCAAATATCTAGTCAATTTTCTTTTCCACTAGATTTTCTTCTACAACAACAATGATTACGTCATTTTTTCAGCAAGATTAGCTTGTGGTGTGGGCTGTTGATTTGGCCTTCCTTTCTTTTGACTGTATTGGTAGGATTTATGCTCAGGTTTCCAACAGACACAACAAATCAATTTTTTCTTTCCAACCTTCCCACTAGCAGTTTCGTGACGTCCATTCTTCTAAGAAGAGTTATTCTTTCCATATTGCTTCTTATGATTTTTAGACCTGTCTTTGTTAACAGCAAAAGAATAAACCAAGTTAGCATTAACTGAATTTAGATTTTCAGAAATTAGTTTATCTTTTAGCCTGTTGAGTTCTTCCGTGCACATGTAATTGATCAGCTCCTAGAGTGTGAAATCATTCTTTTTATGTTTCAGATGATTCTGTAGTCGCTCCAGGATGGGGAAATTTCTCAAGCAGTACATTTGCTTGGAGAACATCACACATTTTCATGCCCTCAGCTAGAACATTGGCCACCAAATTTTCATATTCATGTATATGCTCCACAACCGATTTCTCGTTGATAGCTCTAAAAAAGAGCTATTATTCCTAGCTTAATTCGAATTGTTAATGGATTTAATGTGTTTATTTCTCTATTTTGTAGGTAACGAGCAACCAAGAGGTAGAATTAGGGATTTGAAGTTGATTGGGGCTAATTTGAAGCGATTTGGAGTAGATTTGAAGTATAAAGCTTCAAGGGACGTGAAATGTCCAAAATACCACCAGCATCAGCGTCACAACGCCATGCAACACTCAAGCCTAATATTGCAAGGCAGTAGCTTAGCATTACAACACCTCTTTAGATCGTCGCGACGCTACGACATTTGACGACGGAGGAGAAGTGTGCGCGCGAGTGAGGGTCGAGCGTTGCAACACTGCTCTGAACTTTTCTATAAATGTCTCCTTTTGCTAGGTCAACTAGAATGCTGAATTGTATTGAGAAAGGCCAAAAAAAGGCCGAAACTCTTCATGGAGACCGAGGAGAGGCCTTGATTTTCTCTTTTTCCTCTATGTATTCGGTATCATATGTTAGATTTATTTTTTTGGATTATGGTTTCGTATCAGATTGTTCCCTTCGCTTTGTCTATGAATCAATAAGGTAATTTTCAATTAGTTCTTGGACTAAGTATTCTTTGTAATTTAATGAGTTATATGTTCAATTTTGTGTTTCAATTAAGAATTATGTTTTTCTTTAATCCCGCATGATTTAGACTCACTTTTGTGTGTTGGACTGACGACCCTATCACGATTGCATGTCTTTGCTAGTTAAATTCAAGCTCGCACGTATCCTTATAATCGTCCATGCTTTGAATTTACCTCTGTAGCACAAATTAGATGAGCATGCTTAGATGTATAGGCTGACCTTGAATCTTTGCATCGTACATTTAATTTAGAATTAAAAAAATACTTTGATTATTTGAACATGACTTTCTTGACACTTAATCGACATAGTTGAATCCTTGGTTTGGATTAATTTATTTTCGGCCTTTGTAGAGATTGATTAGTTCTTATCAAATTAAGTAGCTATGCATGCATAATTCAAATATTAGTTATTTGGCATATAACAATGACTTAATTTAAGTCGAATGAACACTTGATTTGAGAACTAAATGAGTCCTTTACTATTCCATATATCCCTTGCAATTTACCATCACTTTTAGATTATTAGAATAGATGTCAAAATAGGTTAACGCAACTTCCAAATTCAGATGTATACTCACCGAAAAATGGACTAGAATCGATAAGAAAGTTGCTATAAAAGGAATAGACCCTTTGTGCACAAACACAATTATCCAAACCCAACCATTGAACTAGACAAATGGTGGTGGTGACATGTGCATGTGGTGTAAGGGTTATACTTCCACCACCAACACACTTTGAATTTCCATCTAGAATGCCTTGGTATTTATACTCTCTAGGCAATTCTAAATCTATCTATGTGGGACAAAACTTCCTATTCCCTTAACCTTTCCTATGGGTCTGAGCCTAAAAAGTCATCTCCAATGGTTTTAAGGGTTGAGTTGGAGAACATGTTTGAGTCATTTGAGTTGTCAACTTGACCAACTCGAATTTTTGGATTGGTAAAAAAATATGCTACAATCCAACCCAACCTTGATACACCCCTAACAACAATAATATTGTAATATGTAACTACTTCAGAAACAATAATAATTTTTCTTTTGAAAATGAAACAATAAATAACTTGGTATACATTGTCTCGTTTTGAACAAATGATGATATATGTTTGATACACTAATAATATAGTTGCAATGCAATTTGAATTAATACTAGCATACTATTAATAATATCATCAATATATATTTTTTAAATCTTTCTAATTTTGGTATATCATAGTTAAATTTGGTATATCAGTAACTTGATTTACAAAATATAAGTATATCCATTTTAAAATTGATATAACATAGAGAACTAAATTAACATACCATCAATATCATATAAAAAAATTTGAAAATAAAATTAATTAACTAATACATTTGATATTTAGTTTATCCGTTGACATAATTAAAGCAACGAAAATATACCATTAAAATTAGATAAACAATTTAAAAAACATAATACGACTAACAATAAAACCCATATGAGACCATTGAAATCTCAATTTAGTTGAAAGAAAATAATTTTATATCAAATTATAAAATAATAATAATAATAGTAGTAGTCACAATAATCGAATAAACAACATCTACCATAATATAATTAAAGGCATGGTATATCAATTACATAATTGATATACTTAAATATAGGATATATATACTTTTTGGTACACAAATGAAGATAAAATTGATATAATTATAAAATGGGAAATCATATTTAAAATTTTGGCAATATTGACAAATGTCGAAAACCATTTTTAGATTTTGCATTTATGCTTGTGTTTCTTTGCTTGCTATTCATTACAATCTTTTATTTGTATGAAAAGATTCATAACTTTTTTATTTGTTGTGCTTCCACCTCAAGCTGGAAGGTTAATATATCACATTTGGAGTAAAATAAAAATAAAAATAATAATAATATATTTTTGGTCCAAATGTTATGGCTTTAGTTTTTATTGCTTCATAGATTTTAAAATATTACACATTTAATCCTTAAATTTTGAATTTTGTTTCAATCATTTAGTTAAGTTTTGAGTTTTGTTTTAGTTTAGTTCTTAAATTTCAAAATGTTACAAATTCAAAACTTAAGATTTGAGTTTTGTTTCAAGTTGATCCCGACTTTAAGATTTTACATTTTTAACTTCAGTTTTTCATTAAATACTAAATTTCAATCATTGTCATCAGTTTCTATTCATTAATTAAAAATAAGTATAAAGTAAAATTTTAAATTTACTTTAAAGTGATAAAAAATAATGAAGCTTAATTAATTATATGATTGTTAATGTATTAATATAAATTAACTCTAAAAACCAAAAATCAAAGTATCTTAAACTTAAATGTCAATAATAAAATTGTAGCATTTTGAAACGACGGAATTGAAATCAAATTCAAACTTGACTAAATGTGTGACATTTTAAAATAAAAAGAAATTAGATTCAAAATCTAACCAATATTTTTTTCCTTTTTAAAAACCTGCAAGATACTCAAAAATTTTATTTGATCACCTAGTTATATACGATATTCCAAATTGCCAACCGAATAACTTTCTTTAATAATAATTAATGACTTTCCTTAATTTTTTTTAATACTTACCTAAATCAATCCATAACATGCATGAAAAAAAATTCAAAATATGAATAGCCTGCGAAAATTACGAAAGTCAAATTCGCGTGAAGCACGGGCCGGGCCGTTATGTTTTGGGCCATGGCCCAAGTGAACATTGGAGACACTCCGCTAGCTAGGGTTTTACAGTCTATATAAAGCATGGCGAGGTTTTACTATCTCCAACCAAGCTTGCGTTCAAGACGAGGATGATTTAGGGTTTTTCGTCGGAGCAGCCGACATAAACCAATTCAAGGTTTTCGTCTTCGTTTTCGTTAATTTCAATTCAATTATTCCATGCACGATGCACCCCGGGCTACTCTGATTATCTCCGTGACGGTGATAGCCCCATTGCTCGTGCTAGAGTGTAGCCGTTTAGTGTTGCAGGTTAGCCTTGCACTTTTCCACGGCTGATCTGTGTCAAAATAACGGCTAGATCTCTTTATTATTGTATCGAACAATATTGCATCTTCGATTTTGTCTCTGGTTAGTTATTAGCATTTTTGGAGGCCTCACTACACCTTTAGCTTGTTTTCTGCAGATTAAGCATATGAAAATGGAGCTAGTCATAGAGGCCGATATTTAGTCTTCGGCGGTGTTCACGTGGGGGCCTATCCGTTCAATGTTTGTGCCTCTAAAAACTTCCGCTATATATATTATAATTCCCAATTAAGTTAGTTTTTATTTGAATTTGGGTTTTTAGGAGCGATATGAAGAATTATTGGCTATGATTATATGTTTATCCGCGCTTCCGAGGTTAAACGATGAAGCAAACTTAAATAAATGGTTGAATTTCTTAATATGAGCCTTATTTCTTCTATCCTGTTTTTTTAAAAATGTTCTGTTTGTACCCTAATGTTTTCAAGTTTGGCAGTGAGGATTAAATTTCAGCTTTTAGCCAGTTCTGCTTCAGAATTTGATGATTGATAAAGCTGTTACGATGATCTGAGCCTTGAGTATCTTCATACTTTTCCTAAAATCACCTCATGATTTCTTGCTCAAGATAGATGTTCTGTGCATTTTCATTTGCAGTTTGCTGTTTTTGTAATTTGGCTATGTGCTGTAGGTCATATCATGATTGTAATGCTTTGATTCTGCCAATGATGATTCAATCCATCCGTTTAAGACTTTGTGGAGCCAAGTCCCTGTTTCAGGGAGAACCTACTTGGTGAAGCGATGTTCATATGATATAAATGGATTTAACTGAGGTCACACTTATTCCAACTTTTTCTTAGTAAATATACTATTTGCGTTTATATCAATGTTTTTCATGACTACTTTTTACACATTAGTATTACGATGTTCTGCATGTAGTATGTAAAAATATATCCTTTTTAGTCTGGTTGAGACCTGTGATGACTCTATCCAACTTATCTGAGATGTTGTGAAGCCAAGACCCTGCTTCAGGGAGAACCTACTTGGTAGAACGACATTTATATGAGTTCATGGATTTGGCTGAGGTTTAAATTTTAGGCGTTTTAAAATGTTATATTCAATTTTTTTGAGTTTAACTATACTCATCCCTTGTCCAATATGGGTATGGAGTCTGAAAAACTCAGAAATTTTGTGTTGTCATCAGCTTCTTCTCGCCAACTTTAGGGGACTGGAGTTAAATAACAGCACGAAATTTTCTAATATATTGAAGGTTTTAATGTGTATTATCGACTGTCAATGTAACTGCTTATATGATTTCTGCTGTTAGTTTGTTGTTTTTAATTTCTGTTCACAGATTGATTGGGATTGCTCAGCCGCCTCCCTTTCTTTCAGAGTGGAACTGTTTTGATCAATCAGTGTGGCTGACCATGAAATATCTAGCAAAACTGAAGTAATGCAGCTTGAGAATTCCTTCATGTAGCAGCATGAAGTAGTAAATATGCTATAAAAATATGTAGCTCGTGGCAGATGTACTAAATAGAAGTTGTTATATATAGTTTCTAGTCATTTGCTGAATGTTCGCGCCTCATTTTTGCTTTGTCTCTCCCTATCTTTCTCTCTATCACGTTGAATGATCAACATCTTATGTTATTTTTCAACTTTTGATTGGGGTTTAAGAATCTCTATTGAATAATGGTTCTAATCATATTTTTGTTTTTAGTTGTATTTTAAACTAGAATTAAAAGGCGAATGTCCTTGATCGTAGGTTATTGTATTCTTTTGTAGAACTTGAACAAAAAGCCTATTATTGTCATTAGCGCGCACACCCTTCTTTGATATGACGTTATGTGGGCTATTTAAAGAAGAAAACCCGAGATTGTGACTGAGCATCTTTAATGTTGATCGAAGTTTTTCCAGTAGCTTTTGTTTGAGCATATTAATTTGTTCACCATTCACACCCCACGTAGCGGAAAAAAAAGAGAAAAAGATGCTTCTGGCGATTGGTTGATCTATTGGTTGCTGACTTCTGAATTAGGCTTTTTTATGGGCATCACTTTCCTTTGTGGCTTTGCAAGGATTGACATGGACAAGCCAACTCTTCAAACAAAAAAGAAAAAAAGGTGCAGTTGAAATTAGATGAAGGGGTACATACTTCCAGTAGGCGATTAAGACCACTCCTGGAGGCATAGCTCTAAATTAAAATCAAATAATGTTGGTGTTGTATTATGTTAAACCTCAAATTTACATATAAATGGAGTGAGGAAAGCAGAGAATATTTTAATCTATAATTTGACGATCATGTTGACTCCATGATTAGAAGTTCATTCCATATTGAGCTAGATGAATAGGGCTACGTTTTTATACATTAAAATTATGAGAAGGGTTCATTAAATAGATATTATGTTGACATAGGGATGCCCACATCCAACCATTCCATTTAGGAATAGGCATAATTGGACTTGTTCTTTACATATCTCTTGTTATCAACTTTCTTAAATATGTTGGTTTATTTTCCTTATTTGCTTCTTTAGGGATGAATTTCTGTTAGTTTTGGGAGTATTATCTTGCCATTTTGTTTGTATTGTTGAAGGACCTTGTGGATGCGTTTATTAATTACGTGTTGCTGCCATATTACTCCTTTGTTTTTCATCTTAATTGAACCCTAACAAAATGGTATTAGAGTTTGCTTCATCTTGGGACGAACGAGAGCTTTGGCTCAGAAGTAGATGGAAGAAAGAAAGGAGAAGAATGAGAAGGAGATTTCTAAAATGAAGGAGATGCTGATAGTGAGATGAGGGAGAGCAACTCCATTCGAAAGGTTGAAGAATCATGGACTTCAGATGCCTCTCGTTTGAGAAGAGTCAAATTGAACACCACAAATCGAAATGGGAGGACTTGGTGCAAATATAAGAAAGAGGTTGGAAATCCCTATTATCGCAAGTGAAAACCCAAAGTCATGAGTGTATAAGGTGGAACATTACTTCGAGATTCGAGATTCATGAGTTATTTGATTTTGTTGGAGTCACAATCGAAAGGCAATCATTATGTTTCAGACCTACCGAAGAAGGTAGCTTGGGCGTGGAGCATACACTGACTACTCCTCTCCCTGACTTAGCAGAGGACGTTCTCAAAGATGCATTCATCAATGGGTTGGAGTTGGCTTTGAGGGTAGAGGTGATTAGCAAACAACCAATGACATTGGAGGGTGAGTGATCGGAACATGACCCTAAGGTTACAGACTTGGGAGTAGTTGGGCTGAGAAAATAGGAAGCCCAAATGAAGGAGGGCTCGACTTCGGAAAGAAAAAGCGGTAAGCTACAAGATGTCCAAGCTACAAAACACATCATTATACTAGTGAAAGGCAACTACGTGAAAAGAGATGCCCTAATGAAGTGTTTATCAGATAGTGAGTTTCGTGATCGACTTGACAAGGGCCTATGCTTTAGATGTAACGAGAAATACGTGTCGGGACATAGATGTCTAATAAAAGAAAATCGTGAACTCATGTTTTTCATTACCGATTTTGGAGGAAAACGGAAAAGAGAAGCATCCAGAAATGAAGGCCATCGAGGTTGAGGAGAAGGCAAAAACTGCCCTGAGGGCCATGTTTGGATTGTCTACTATAGGGACGATGAAGTTAAAGTCATAATCTTGATAGATTGTGGAGCGATCCACAACTTCATTCACCAAAAAATAGTGCGAGATCTAGAACTTCCAGTAGTCAAGAAAAAAAAAATCTTTACTGTGGTGATCGACAATGGCACGACAATACAAGGGGAAGGAGTATGTAGGGCGCTGAAGTTGAAGTTTCCCAAGCTTACCATGAAGGCTGACTTCCTTGCCATTGGGCAAATGGATTTGGTTTTAGAAATGTCGTGGTTATGCACGACAGGTTTTATGGGAGTACACTAGCCTTCACTAACCATGTCCTTCTTGGCAGGTAACTCACAGGTCATAACGTGGGGATCCCTCACTTAAGTCAGAAGTGTCATTCAGGGCATTGGCTAAAATGTGGAAGGAAGAGGACCAAGGATTCTTAATTGAATTTCAGAATTTTGAGTTTGAAGAAGAGGCGCTAGAGGATGATGATATAGTCAGGGCAGTGGAGACAAACTTCCAATCATGATCCAAGCCTTATTAGAATAAAATGAAGATGTGTTTGAATCCCCTTGAACCCTACATCCAAGAAGAGCGGTGAACCATCTATGACCTGTGCAAATAAAAAACCCATCAACATTAGACCATACAAGTATGGCCATAGCTAGAAGGAAGAGATTGAAAAGCTGGTTGAAGAGATGCTGCAAGCAGGGATTATTCAACCAAGCCATAGTCCGTACTTGAGTCTGGTCTTGTTAGTGAAGAAAAAAGATGGAGGGTGGAGATTTTGTGTTGATTATCGAAAGCTGAACCAGGCCACAGTGTTAGACAAGTTCCCCATTCTAGTAATAGAGGAGCTCTTGGAAAAATTACATGGAACATTGGTATATTCCAAGCTGGATTTAAGATTGGGCTACCATCAGATTCAAATGTATCAGGGAGACATCAAGAAACTCACAAGGGGCATTATGAGTTCTTGGTGATGCCTTTTGGGTTGACAAATGCCCCTGCCACCCTTCAATCTTTAATGAATCGGGTATTTTGGCCATTCCTTCGTCGATCCATTTTAGTATTTTTTGACCATATTTTGGTCTACAACCCCGACATCTCAATGCATGAAACACATTTAGGAGTGGTTTTTAACATCCTACGAGATAATAAGTTGTATGCCAACAAAAGGAAGTGTACATTTTGCCAAACCAGAATACAATATCTAGGCCACTGGATTTTGGCATAGGGAGTGGAAATGGATGATGACAAAGTTAAGATCATGAGAGCATGGCCCCAATCGAAGAATGCGACGGAGCTTCGAGGTTTCTTGGGACTCATCGGCTATTATAGAAGATTTGTGAGGGGTTAAAGAAGTATTGCAGCACTTCTAACATGACTCTTCCAAAAGAACGCCTTCATTTGGGATGAGAAGGCCTCACAAGCATTTGAACAATTGAAACAAGCCATGGTGACAACCCCTATTTTGGCTCTTCCAAATTTCTCAAAGCCTTTTATTATAGAAATAGATGCTTCAAGGTTTGGGTTAGGTGCTGTTTTATCTCAAGAATCCAAACCTATCACGTACTTCAGTCAAAAGCTATCATCGAGAGCCCAAGCCAAGTCCATATATGAGAAAGAGTTGATGGCTAGTGTCAAGCAGTGCAAAAGTGGAGGCATTACTTGCTGGGGAATAAGTTTACAGTGATATCTGATCAAAAGGCTTTTAAATTCCTAATCGAACAACGTAAAGTCCAGCCATAATTCCAAAAGTGGTTAACAAAACTACTAGGATACGACTTTGAGATACTATATCAACCGGGATTACAAAAAAAAGCAGCTGATCCCTTGTCTCAAGTCCCCAATTCAGTTGAATTTTGTGTATTGACAGCTCCCACACTGGTAGATATCGAGGTTGTGCTGAATGAGGTGAAAGAAGATGAAGAGCTCCAAAAGATAATAACTGTCCTGAAGGAGGATCCTTATGGGAAGCCTAAATATAAGTGGCACGACAGATTACTCTATAAAGACAGGTTAGTTCTCTCTCGAAAATCCACTTTGATCTCATCTTTGTTGCATACGTTCCAATGATTTTGTGTTGGGAGGCCATTCAGGGTTCCTAGGGACGTATAAAAGGATGAATGGAGAATTATTTTGGCAAGGAATGAAGATGGATGTAAAAAAATATGTTGAAGGATGCGAAATTTGTCAGAGAAACAAGACCGAGTCCTTGTCCCTAGTAGAACTATTGCAACCCTTTCCCATTCCAAGCTTGATTGTGGAGGAATGGACTATGGACTTTGTGGAAGGCTTACCTAAGATAGGAGGATATGATTCCATCATGGTGATGATTAATCGATTAAGTCAGTATGCCCATTGATAACCTGGAAAATGGAGTAAATAAATATGCGTTATCATGCGTTCTCCATGCTTTGCTGGTCATGTGCCAGATATGCAATATGCGTCTAAGAATGTATGCAATGACCATGCGTTCCTGCCACAAATTTTCTTGCGCTCTCGCCAAGTATAATAAGATCGAAAGTTTTTCAGGTGATCCGAGGTCGAACTTAGGGACTTGTAGCTAAATGTTATGAAGTTAAGTGTTTGCAGCGAAGAATAAAAGAATATTGAAGATTATGAGTTATTCACTACTCCTACTCCTAATTAACAGATTAAGCAGTAGAAGTATGACTGTAAGAGGCAGAGACACGGAAACTGTTAACGTGTAATAAAATGCATGGGAAAATAGATAAAATGGCGGGGATGATTTCACTACAACACTAAGCTTGATTGCAAGGGGTAACCCCAACCAATGCAAGCTATGTGATCATGCTATACACACTTGACGAAGACGCATGCGATGTATATGCGATAGTGTCGAGAGGCCTTATTTCTAAGTCTCTATTCCCGCCCACGTGCTCTCACACATAAACAAGATGACCGCATACCACCATATCCTACTTAAAGGGTGCATATGCTCTGTAATAGCAAACGGAGCTTATTCCTAAGTTCCCATTTTTGCTTATGCGATCCAATCTGCTCTTCCGAGTCTAGATTTGGTTTTTAGACTACTCTCCCAAGTACGCCTGAATGATGCGCTCATAAGACAAGGTAATCACATAAAACATGGTTGACGTAAGATTATTCCTATCTCTAGGAACACTTGTTTACTTTGCTTAATGCGTTCAACTACTTACCCTCTCGGGCAGTTGGTCGCTGCTGATTCTACTTATAGACAAGCATTGCGTCCGCTTATAGAAAAGCGTTGCAACAGCTTCACACTAGGCAAATAGGGCTTTCTCACAACACTTGCGCAACGCACACCTCTCGGTGGTTTACTACATGCTTTATATCTATGCTGCATTATTAAGTATGCGATACTCTAGAAGTCTTACTTCGTAGTGCAATGAAAATAAAGGATGCTAAATAAATGAAGATGGAGATGGAATCGAAGGAAAATATAGAAATGTATTGATCACAAAATGTATTAATCTCTTAAGCCACAATGTAATACAATATAAAGATAGAAGAGAAATGGAGGGCCAGATGGAAGCAATATCTTGCTTCCATCAGATGTGTGTCAAGGCCGCCGGTGGTGTCATGGATGAGCGGTGGAGTAGTCTCTCTCTTGATTTAGCTCTGGCGGAGGCTCTAATCGTCACTCGGAATCGTTGAATGGATGAAGAACTCTCAAGACTATCTTCTCACGCTTTGGTCTGGATCACAAGGATCTGCCCTAAGGCAGAAACCTGGACGATTTGAAATTGTGCTCTAAGGCTTCTATTTATAGAGCTTCATCGCCGACAACATTTATGGACCTGCTCTGAATCTGACACTCCCGACGCGATGGTCTTTTTCTGAATCTCTGCCACTTGCGGCGTGGTAAGTGAAATGTCAACATCATCTTGTTGATAATCCCAATGTATGCGTTCATGCCTGCATTCCACCAACCTTGCGATCGCCCTTCTATTATGGTTATTATTCTGTAGCCACAATCTCCCTGTGATGACCGCATTCGCTCGATAGCCGCAACACTCATACGACGGATGTATGCGATCGCCGCATGCGATTGTCTTCGCGATAGCCTGGCTTCCATGCATGCGATCGATTCCTGCGTTAGCTATAAAATAACGCATTGTGTCCGCTTATAGACAAGCGTTGCTACAACTTCACACTAGGCAAATAGGATTTTCTTACAACACTTGCGCAACTTATACCTCTCGGTGGTTTACTATATGCTTTATGTCTATGCCACATGATTAAGTATGCGATACTCTAGCAGTCTTACTTAGTAGTGCAATGAAAGTAAAGGATGCTAAGTAAATGAAGATGGAGATGGAATCGAAGGAAAATATAGAAATGCATTGATCACATAATGTATTAATCTCTCAAGCCACAATGTAATACAATACAAAGATAGAAGAGAAATGGAGGGCCAGATGGAAGCAATATCTTGCTTCCATCAGATGTGTGTCAAGGCTGCCGATGGTGCCATGTATGAGCTATGGAGTAGTCTCTCTCGAGATCTAGCTCTGGCAGAGGCTCCGGTTGTCACTCAGAATGGTTGAGGGGATGAAAAACTCTCAAGACTATCTTCTCACGCTTTGGTCTGGATCACCAGGATCTGCCCTAAGGCAGAAACCTGGATGATTTGAAATTGTGCTCTAAGACTTCTATTTATAGAGCTTGATCGCCGACAACATTTATGGACCTGCTCTAGATTTGACACTCGCAGCGCGATGGTCCTTTTCTGAATCTCTGCCACTCGCAACGTAGTAAGTGAAATGTCAACATCATTTTGTTGATAATCCTAATGTATGCGTTCATGCCTGCATTCCACCAACCTTGCGATCGCCCCTTCTATTATAGTTATTATTCTATAGCCACAATCTTCCTGCGATGACCGCATTTGCTCGATAGTCGCAACACTCATACGATGGATGTATGCGATCACCGTATGCGATTGTCTTCGCGATAGCCTGGCTTCTGCGTATGCGATCGATTCCTGCGTTAGCTACAAAATAACGCATTGCGTTCGCTTATAGACAAGCGTTGCTACAGCTTCACACTAGGCAAATAGGATTTTCTTACAACACTCGCGCAACGTATACCTCTCGGTGGTTTGCTACATGCTTTATGTCTATGCCGCATGATTAAGTATGCGATACTCTAGCAGTCTTACTTAGTAGTGCAATGAAAGTAAAGGATGCTAAGTAAATGTAGATGGAAATGGAATCGAAGGAAAATATAGAAATGCATTGATCACAAAATGTATTAATCTCTTAAGCCACAATGTAATACAATACAAAGATAGAAGAGAAATGGAGGGCCAGATGGAAGCAATATCTTGCTTCCATTAGATGTATGTCAAGGCTGCCGGTGGTGCCATGGATGAGCGGTGGAGTAGTCTTTCTCGAGATCTAGCTCTGGCAGAGGCTCCGGTCGTCACTCGAAATGGTTGAGGGGATGAAGAACTCTCAAGACTATCTTCTCACGCTTTAGTCTGGATCACAAGGATCTGCCCTAAGGCAGAAACCTAGACGACTTGAAATTGTGCTCTAAGGCTTCTATTTATAGAGTTTAATCGCCGACAGCATTTATAGACCTACTCTGAATCTGATACTCGCGGTGCGATGGTCCTTTTCTGAATCTCTGCCACTCGCGGCGTGGTAGATGAAATGTCAACATCATCTTGTTTATAATCCCAATGTATGCGTTCATGCCTGCATTCCACCAACCTTGCGATCGCCCTTTTATTATGGTTATTATTTTGTAGCCACAATCTCCCTNGCAGAGGCTCCGGTCGTCACTCGAAATGGTTGAGGGGATGAAGAACTCTCAAGACTATCTTCTCACGCTTTAGTCTGGATCACAAGGATCTGCCCCAATGTATGCGTTCATGCCTGCATTCCACCAACCTTGCGATCGCCCTTTTATTATGGTTATTATTTTGTAGCCACAATCTCCCTGCGCTCGATAGTGCAACACCCATACGAGGGACGTATGCGATCATCTTCGCGATAGCCTAGCTTCTGCGCATGCGATCGATTCCTGCGTTAGCTACAAAAATAGACAATTGGATGCAAAATAACGCATAATAGTGGGTTAGCCGAGATTCTTAATGCCGATCGGCGCAAGCTCGTTTTCTCATGAATTCTTAGTATAATCGGCGCATATTCTACTTAACAGCCCTCATAATTTTAAATAAAAGGCTTATAATAACGTACATTTCTGCCCGTCATCACCCATTTCATCACCCTCAAACATCCATTTACAGCAAAACAGATAGTAAAAGTGTTTATCTAAGAGGTGGTCCGACACCACGGAGTCCCAATATCTATCCTAACAGACTGGGATAAGATTTTCTTAAGTAATTTTTGGAGGGAGATGTTCTTATCCATGGGCACTCAGTTGAAGAGAAGCACAACCTTTCACCCTTAGACAAACGATCAAATGGAGAGGGTCAACCGTTGTTTAGAATCTTACCTTAGGTGCTTCTGCAATGAATAACCTACTAAATGGAACAAATGGATCGCATGGGCTGAATTATGGTATAACACCACATTGCACAAATCAATTAAGACCACCCCTTATTAGGCTGTTTATGGAAGACCACCCCCAACTCTGATTTCATATGGAGACAGGAAAACCACCAACAATACGGTCGAGCAGCAGCTGAAAGAAAGAGACTTGGCTCTTAATGCCTTAAAAGAAAAATTGGTGTTGGCCTAAAATCATATGAAGAAGCAGACAGATAAACATAGAAGAGAGTTGGGCTTTGAAATCGGTGATGAAGTTTATTTAAAGTTGCGCCTCTATAGACAACGATCACTAGCGAGGAAGAGAAGTAAAAAAATTGTCACCTAGATTCTATGAACCTTATTGGATCATCGAAAGGGTTGGGGAAGTGCCATATAAACTGGCTCTACCTCTCGAAGCCGCGATCCACAATGTATTCCACATATCTCAACTAAAGAAGAAGTTGGGTCAAGCCAATCAGATTCAACGTCATCCTCTAACTTTAATAGTAGACTTTGAGCTGCAAATAACACCTGAAACAGTCCTAGGAGTGTGATGGAACGGGGAGCTAGCCACTAATGAATGGCTCGTGAAGTGGAAGGGCCTATTTGAGAATGAAGCTACATGGGAAGCAGTCCACCTAATGAATCAACAATTCCCCCAATTCCACCTTGAGGACAAGGTGCATTTCGAGAGAGGCAATATTGTTAAACCTCAAATTATCTACAAATATAAGAGGTGGGGAAAAAAGGAAATTCTCAGCAAACAAATGTGGTAGAAGGAGAGGAAATTAGTTAGGGACCACAAATCGTTATAAAAAGGACAGCATGGGGAGTGAGGAAAGCAGGGAATATTTTGGTAAAGGCTGAGAATGACTTTTGCAAGAGAGGATCACCAGCTCTCTCAAATATGCTGGTTTATTTTTCTTCTTTGGCTAATCATCTTTTCTTCTTTAGGAATGAATGTCTATTAGTTTTGGGAGTATTATCTTGCTATTTCGTTTGTATTGTCGAAGGACCTTTTGATTACGTTTATAAACAAATACATTGCTACCATATTACTCTGTTCTTCTTTGTTTTTCTGTGTTGGATTGTTTGACGTAGGGAAGAGGAACCTAACATATTAATGGGTAATGGTTTGCTGATATCGGAGAGAAGTTCGTAAAAGAATTGCTTAGATACCAATAAGTGAGGTTTATTTAGGTTGTGTTATAAGTACTCTGACTAAACCTATTGATGGCCGAGGTGAAATTTTACTTCTACATATTTCTAAGAAAAAATTGTTTTAATGCACTCTATATTAAATTCTTAGTCCCTTTTTTAGATTAAATTCTTAGTCCCTTTTTGGGGATGTCTTTCTCAATTTGAATTTACTGTCTATATCCATTTTCCCCACAGAAGGTTGTATAGAATCTTATGTTAATTTGTTTTCGTCTTTTTTGTATTTACCCTTTTCTTAAACAGAAAATTGAAACGAGTCAGTGGTTGAAATAATGAATTTGATCTTTTTGAGTTAAAATGTACGTATCAATGCAACGAATACTTTATAAGGACAAATCAAATTGTTCAGACATTCAGAGCTATGATTTGTTTCCCTATGAAAGCAGAAGATTTTGTCTTTGCGGAGCAGAAATAGATGGGCTCAAACTATCTGCGGTTGCTTTCTTACACTAAGCAATTGAGCTTTTATGCCAACCATGGCAACCACGAGCAGGCTCTTTCCCTTTTCCACCACATGCAAACCTCACTAGCCCTTGATTTAGACGCCCACGTCTTCTCTCTCGTTCTCAAGTCCTGTACCGCCATCCGACGATCCTATTTGGGCACCGCCATCCATGCCCACTCTGTTAAATCATCCCTGCTTTCAAGCCCATTTGTTGCCTGCGCCCTAGTTGACATGTATGGAAAATCCTTGTCCATTTCACTTGCACGTAAGCTGTTCGATGAAATTCCCCATAGATCTGTCGTCGTATGGAATGCCATGTTATCACTCTACGCGCACTCAAACATGTTATTTGATGCTTTGCGGTTGTTTGAAGCTATCGATGTGCCACCAAATACTTCATCCTTCAATCCTATAATTGCAGGGTTGTCGAA
The DNA here is from genome assembly GCF_009727055.1 of Benincasa hispida. NCBI lineage: Eukaryota > Viridiplantae > Streptophyta > Magnoliopsida > Cucurbitales > Cucurbitaceae > Benincasa > Benincasa hispida. The sequence continues at coordinate 25,132,527 of NC_052358.1, forward strand.
ACTCGAAGATGGATTCAAGGCCATTGCTTTCTATCGGCAAATGCAACAATACGGGTTGAAGCCTAATTTAATTACCCTTCTTGCTTTGTTACCTACAAGTGTTGGAGTTGCGTCTTTGGACTTGATTAAACAAATTCATGGTTTTGCCATGAGAAGTGATATGGGTTGTAATCCCCAGTTAAGCTGTGGCCTTGTGGAGGCCTATGGACGATGTGGATGTCTCTCTTATGCACACAATGTGTTCGATAATATGACGGAAAGAGATGTAGTTGCATGGAGCAGTTTAATATCAGCACACGCTCTTCATGGGGAAGCCAGAACTGCTTTAAACATCTTTCAACAAATGGAATTGGGAAAAGTGCAGCCCGATGAGATTACATTTATAGGGGTGTTGAAGGCTTGTAGTCATGTGGGGTTAGCTGATGAAGCATTGGATTATTTTAGTCGTATGCAGAGAGATTATGGTCTACAAGCAAACAGTGACCATTATTCTTGTTTAGTAGATGTATTGAGCAGAGCAGGGAGATTATACGAGGCATATGGCATTATTCGTGAGATGCCAGTAAGGGCGACGGCTAAAGCTTGGGGGGCTCTTCTTGGGGCTTGTCGAATTTATGGAGACTTAGAGCTGGCGGAGATTGCAGGGAAGGCTTTGTTTGAAATAGAGCCTGAAAATGCTGCCAATTACGTGCTGTTGGCTAAAATGTATGCAAGTGTAGGGAGGCATGAGGAGGCTCAAAGAATGAGAAGGGAAATGAAAAAGAGGAGAGTTAAGGTAGTACCTGGAAGTAGCTGGGTTGTTTATCAGGATTGATTGAACTGAAGTGGATATTTGTTGATTGTTTTGAAATGGCCAAGACTGAATTGATCACGTCGAAACATTCTTTTTATCCGGTGGTTAAGCAAATCTTGGGTTTGTTCTGATCCCGCCACTTGAATGTTCAAAATTCAGTGTTTTTAAAGTTTTTTTTTTTGGGAATAAGCTGAATGGGTGTCATGGTCATCAAATTCATTCATATATATCATTCCAAAGAAGGCCATTTGCAGATCACAGCCTGCGTTGGGATGACAAGAACTTGGAACTCCACACTCTGGAAACTCCATTCATTCTTAATTTATTTTAATAATGATTTATTTAATTAAGCTGAGAATGGTAACTGTGACTCCCAGGAATGAAAAACAAATCCATTGGACATTAGATTTCAAAATGTTCTATTCTTTTAAGCTTAGTTTTCATTTATTTTATAATTTTCAAAATGTCACATTTTTACCTTTAAAGTTTTAAGTGGAGTTTCCATTTTTCATAGACTTTATAATTTTACATTTTTATATCTGAGTTTTCATCAATGTATTATTTTTAATAATCAGTATTTGTTTTAGGAAAATTATTTCAAATGGTGAAACTATTAAAAATATTTATAAAATATAACAAAAATTTAAAACTATCAATGATAGACGGTAATAGACACTGATATATACTATCAGTGATATTGATAGACATTAATGTCTATCAATGTCTATCATTGATAGTTCTAAAATTTTGCTATATCTTGTAAATATTTTGATTTATTTTTCTATATTTAAAAACAGTCATTTTTTTTGGATCAACTCGAATGACTCAAACAAGGTCTACAATCCAATCAAATCCTTGGTTCGATTGAGTTGGGTTGTCAGGTTATTTTCTTAAGAAATCTAAAATGGAGATCTGAAATTTGAAAAAAAATATTAGAGAAAGACAATTAGAAGGTTAAGAAGGATGCAATGATGGTGTGCAGTCTACAAAGGCCGATGCAGATGCTGGACGCATTATCAATGAGCTTTCGCAGCAGACGGATGAGTGTGTTGGAAAAACTGCAGAGAAAAAAAAGAAAAAAAAAAGAAAAACTAAAGAAATCAATTTGTATGCCATGCCGAACCTTGGTATGGTGCCAAAGTTCAAGAAGTTTTTGAACAAGTTAAAAGGAAGGGGAAAATAGCTCTTTCCCTAGTATAAGCATGCACAAGTAGTCCAGAGGGAAAACAAGATAAAAGGAAAGATCATGCACGACTCTTTTGATTTTTGTGCTGCCATATCAAAAAAAAAAAAAAAAAAAAAAAACCTAAAGAAATCCATTTGTTGTTTTGCCGAAGTAAGAGAAAGGAGATGAGTGATTGAAGGAGAAAGGAGATTATTGTGAGGTAGGCAAAGACGAAGGAGACAAAGCTGAAGGACTAAAGGAGAAGGTAGAGTGAGTGACACGGTGGGGAGAAAACAAAAACCTTAACAAGGTGTTTGGCTCATCAACATGAGTTGAGTTGGTATAATTTGTATATTTTACCAACTCATCCCAACTCACCCTAACTCTTCCTCCTTCCAATATTTTCAATGGCTCCACAACTCTTCCTTCTTCCAATGTTTTCAATGGCTCCATCCATTGGCTACCGTCATACTCTGTGAAGTAACTCAGGCCTCTGACAATCACCTCGATGATAATTCCAGCGATCAATTATGAGCTCTGACAAACACCTCTGATGATCTCCAACAACAAAATTCTGGCTCCGTCAACCACCTCCAATGACATCTTTGGCAATCAACTCTGGACTCCGACAACCTTTGCGACCAACTCCGACAACCAATTTCGGGCTTCGACAACTACCTCTAGTGATCCAACTCTGATGACCACCTTTGCACTACCAACTTCGATGACCAATCAGGCTCCGACAACAAACTTCGATGACCAACCTGGACAACTACCTTCATAGACTTTGACAACTACCTTTGATTACAAACTCCAATGAAAATCATCTTCATGTGACCACCTTTGAGCGAGCAACTCCAACGACCAACTTGGAGCTTTGACAACCACCTCTGATGATAAACTTCTACAACCAACTCTAATATCACTTTCATGCGACTAACTTCGGCTTCGACAGCACCTCTTGACTACAAACTTTGTGAAAATCATCTTTGATGATCAACTTCAACGACCACCGGTAAGATTGCCAACTCAACAAGCTACCTTTTTGAGATTTGCTGATTTGGGAGTCTGGTAACTCAGTTACACAAGATGGAATTCCACTTCTTCATCGAAGTAGGGTTAAGTAGATAGATTACTTTCTTAAGGGCTGATTTCGGTCTTGAACATAGTGGCTGCTTCTCTTTGGAAGAGAGGACTCAGTCATATGTAGGGAACAATGACTTATGTTCATTTTAGAGGGATCAGTGGTACTTAAGGAGTTAGATGTAACTACAAGGGTATAACGGTTATTGGCCTAGTTGTACTTACGAGCGATCTGTGAAGGGTCATCGCACTGTTGATTGGTTGATATGGACACAAAATATATCTATAGTAAGAAGAGTGCAGCTGTCGGTCTTTAGTAGAGTGCCCGACTATTAATGGATGGTGGATCCCGTGACTAAAGAGCTTAGTCAGTTATTCACGTATCGTTGGAGCTTCAAGCTATAGTCCATAAGGTCCCCTTGGTAGCTGAATAGATTCAAGTTGAGAATCAGTTCTTGGTATTGATTTGAAATATTCAAATTGATGATATAATCGGTATGATGTATAAGATACATCTAGTAGAGGATTGATGTAAATGAGATTTACATTAAGTACCATGGAATAGAAAAAGAACTATAGTTTATATGTTTCATGAGATGAAATATTAAAACTATAGGTTATAAATATAATATTGTAAGTTGGTTATCATATATATTTATAATAATATTATTTATTGGATAATTATCTATTTTTCTCTAATAACCAATTGAGTGAGAGGTTATTGGTGGTTTTATGGTAACCGTGAGATAAAAGAAAAAATGTTTTCCTAAATTTAGAAGAGTTGCTTTTCGGAAAGGAACCCATGGAAATTGCTATCAAGTGAAATCGTTTCACTAAACGATAGCTGATAGAGAGACTAAACGATCGTGGAGTGTTACTATACGATAGCTCACTTAGTTGGTCGTAGCTAAACGATCGTAGGGCATTGTCTATACGATAGGTTGCCTTTTTCTACATGGTTGAACATTCGTCTATACGATAGACACTTCTCATCTCCCACTTGCTCAATCATCTACACAATTTTTGTTCCTCCAGTTTCGTTCTCTAACCAAGTCCATACAAAGCCCATACTTTTGGATTCTCACACCGAGAATACCAAGGTAACCATTGTGGTGGTGTCCTCACTCAACTCGACTGAGTTTGAGGTTTTGGAGGTCGTTCGTTGTGTGCTTCCATTGTTCCTGTGGTGATTGCTATTGATCGTGTTGTGTTGTGGTCATTGTGTTCGAGCGTTCGTGTATTGCTATCTTGGAGACTGAACGAGCGTTCGTAATCAGGGAGTTTGAAGCATGAGTCTTCAAAGGTATGTATACTGTATCCCTTAATCTCATACGTAAGAATGCTATAATTTCGTATTGTGCATGACCTGTTAGTTTCCATTTCTTGGACTGTAATTGTGTATGTTCAAAATCGAATGAAATTTGGAACGATCATTCCGTAGCTCATGGAAATCCCCATGTATGATTTTCTTTAACCTCGATGTAGTGGGAGGAATGTATGACTCCCTAGCCATTATTGAGAAACAAGAGTAGTGAAAATAAGATGCATTCCTTATATAGTTTAATAAAAAGTCCATTGTATACTAACACGTTTACAACGATTCTCTCAACTAAAGTGTTTTGAGAATCTCCTAGTAAGACTAGGACTACAGAGTATATAACCTAAGGCAAATGGGAGAAAAACTCATGGGTATATAATACCTAAAGGCAAACCATGGGTATGTGATACCCTAGTTTATTGTATTTCCCCGTAAAACTCAGAAACTCAGTATTATATATTCATATATATGTTACCACTGGAGTTTTAGTCTAAGTGGGAGTTTGTTGGGTTTTATGTCCTAAAATTTGTGGTTTGTAAACATTAAACTTATTTTGAAAATTAATAAGTTGTTATTGAATATATGAATTGGTTATTTCCTTTTAGAAATAAATTCAATAAACTAAAAGATCCATAACTATTATATGAGTACTTGAACTTTATGTGGAGACATAAAAGTAGATCAAGTTCGAGTTAATAGTCAAAATGATCTATAGTATATGAATAAGGTTCGGTACCTTATTATAGTAACACTATCGGATGTGGCCCACTCTGTAGTTGTTACGAGGAGTTGTAAAGTACTGCAGATGAAGTGATCCTAATTCGTACATGTCATGACATGAGGAGTGGGGGCGTCTTGTTCAATGAGTTTACACTAGATCGGACCATGAAGTAAGTCACTCTTTCTTTAAAATATTGTTTACTGTTTAAAACTGACTATTTCACAATGATGACCTAGATAACTTAACTTGAATCCTAAGCTAACTAGAACTCATGTTTATTCGGGATTATCCTCATATTTGCATAGATGAGGGTTGACTCAACATCGCCGGCTCACTAAGCCTCCCATTTCAGGAGTAAGACCGGGTAGATAGCTGGGGACATAGGGTACAAGATGAAATTCTCTCCTACTTGCTATCAGGGATAGTAGAGAGTTTGTTCCCTTAAGTACTAACGCTGGGTCTTGAACAAGGGGCCTCATCCTCTCATTGACCTGAGAGGGACTCGATTTGATGATTGGATCACAAACTAATTATTCATTAGAGGATCAGTGGGACTTAAGGTACATGAGGTAATCTCGGGGTAAAACAGCCTTTGGACCCAATCGTTATTATGAACAACCTGTGAAGCGTTAACTTACTAATCATGATTATATCGTGTGGATACAATATATCTACAGCGAGGGAAGTGTAACTACGTGTTTTAGTGGAGTGACACAATAGTTAACGAATGTGGGTTAATTCGGTGTAAAGAGTTTAGCCAATTAATCTCGGATCGTTGGAGCCCATGATCTATAGGTCCACCAGGTCTCTCTACTAGCTCACAAACGGATCAGCCTTAGAGTAGCGTGATAAGTTAATTTGAAACGTTCAAATTATAATTAAGGGAATTAGCAATTATATGTGATATAATTACACGTTTAATATTGGAATTAAATGGAATTGGAGAATCGATTAATATTTAAGTTGATTTAAATATTAAATTAATGAGTATTCATGGTAATGGAATTGGTGACAAATTAATTTAATATTTGATATTAAATTAATAAGAATAATTAAATTATTTAATTAATTTTATAAGAAAATTAATTATTGAATTAGTTTTGTAAAATAATAAAATTTATGTTTTTAATGGAAATGTTATTTGATTTTGGGAAATCAAATCAAAATAAGAAAATTGGAAGTGGCAAAGTGGTTTTTTCCACTTTCATTTTTCAGCAGCGCATTCACAATTCCATTCTTCTCCAACTCAATTATTCAAGCATGAGTTGTGATTCATGCAAGGCTATTAGTTGCATGAAAGTCATGTAATATAAAACTGGAATTTTGAGTGGAAGAAGAGATGGATCAGTTGAAATTTTGCTGAGAAATAGTGTTTGAAGAACCATTCTTCAACCAGCCGATAAACTAATCATCCTCTCCTTATTCCCTTAATTCAAGCTTATTTTGAGTCTCACAACTCAATCTAAGGCACCAAGAGGATAGTAGAGAAGTCCTTGTGGTGGTTCACGAGCAGAAATCAAAGAGATTACAGTTGAAGATCTTGAATCAAAGGCACGTCAGAGGTTAGTGTTGAAACTCTGTTTTTCGTTTATGAGCATGCTTAGCTTAAAGCCAAAATTAATGAATTAGAATGCTTAATGATTCTGTTTTACTTCTGCTGCTTGCTTCCTCAATCTAACACTTTAGTAGAGTGACCTAGTAGTTAATGAATGTTGATTAATTCAGTTTAAAGAGTTTAGCCAATTAATCTCGGATTATTGGAGCCCATGATCTGTAGGTCCATTAGGTCCCATGACTAACTCACAAACGAATTAAATCTTAGAATAAAGTGATGAGTTAATTTGAAACATTCAAATTTGAATTAAGGGAATTAGTAATTATATACGATATAATTACATGTTTAATTATTGAATTAAACAAAATTGGAGAATTGAACAATATTTAAATATTGATTACATGAATAGAGATTCATGTCCGTGGAATTGATATTTAATTAATTAAATAGTTTAATTACTTTTTTTATTTAAAATTAATTTTATCAAAATTACTTATTAGAATTAATTTTTGTTCAAATTAATTTTACAAACTTCTCCAAAAATTGAAATTTGTTTTCATATTAATTTTTTGATTAAAAATAAATTGAAATTAAAATTAAAAATTCAATTTTAGAATTGATTTTTAATTAAATAAAAATTGAAAAACTGGAAATATGAGCTTTAGTGGGTTTTTACCACTTTTGGGTTTCAAATGACTCACTATTCCACTAATTCAGAAAAGGAGGTGCTGTTTTCAAATTATGCAATGTGATTGCAGGAAGAGACTGAGCAAAACTTTGTGGTGTTGGCTGAGAAATGGGACATGCAAAATAAATTTTTGTGGTTTTACTTTGAAGAAGGCTTCTTCGACTATTGAAGCTAAAAATGAGTCATTTTTTCTCTAAACTTTCCTTAAATTAGAACTTGTTTTATTCCCACAAATCAATATAAGTTCCAAGAGAATAGTAGAGAATATCAAGTGGTGGTCTACAAGGATTTATTGAGGAGATTTGTGTTGGATTTGCTGAATTGAAGAGTTCTACAAAGGTATGATAGAAACCCTCTTTATTATTCTATGAGCATACTATTTTAATTGCTAAATTTGATCAATTAGAATGCTTAATGATCTTGATTTCTTCTGCTAATTGCATGCTGACTCCATCAATGCGGACATCCAAATACGAGTAAGTGCCATTTCCAACTAAACTCATATCAGGTTGGGTTTCCTCTTGCGTTGACAGTGTAGTTTGTTATTATTTTCAAAATGATCTTTTTTTTAAATGGTTTAAATTGTGAAGATTTTGTTAAGAGAGAGACCACATAAAATCGAACCTCCCCCCCTCCCCCCCCTTTTGGAGGTCAGCAAGGTCTTCATTGCTGAAAAGAACTACAAGAATGCCTTAGAAAATCTCATAAGGAGGTTTAAGGTGAAGCTTGCACGCATAGGAAATCAAAGATATGTTTCATTCAGTGAAATTTCTAACTTAAATTTCTAACGCCTATCCTAAAAACTTTTGAGTTTATCAGACATTAGTGTCGTCGTCGAGGTACCAAAGCATTATGCAGGATAGATGAATAATAAAAAGGAAGAATAAAAGGAATATTTAAGACAAATGCAAAGAACAAAATCATGTATATTTCATTCATGATGAAGATAAATACATGAAATTTGAATTGGATAAACACATACAAAAGTTAACAATATAACAATCAAATCCCAGCACCCCCAAATTTGATCACGAGGCCAGTGCATCATCCCTGCATTTAGGAGAAAGGTCTTCATCCATGAATCTGAGGGGATCTCTCAAGTGATACAACAACGGAGGCGTTGCATCGTGAAGTCAAATTGGTCCTGATTCCTCTGCATTTGCTGATGTAGGTAATCTCTCAAGATAACATTTTGGCATTGTAGAGTTGCCTATTACAAATGAAAAGCTTCCATGGATGCAGCCATGGGTCGGAGATAGGCTTGGATGAACTGTTTGAGCTCATCCATGTTGACAGATGAGGCAGAAGGTATGTGTGTGTTGGATTGGGAGCCAGGCAAAAGCTACTGTGGTTCACGCATCTCACCAACTAGACTACGAGATGTATGAGCGTTGCTTGTTCTCAATCAAGTTGGTTCATAGATGAATGTTGGAGGGCCAAAGATAGGAGGTAAGGGAGAGTGGTGAGGAGAACACCTAGGCTTCACTGTTTCACCAATCGAGTCCCTATGCATTTCATCATGGTACTCTAGACCAATTGACTCATTAACAGAAAGCGTTTGGGTTGAGAGGCTTAAAGGGAAAAGAGGCAGGTTGAGGTCCACAAAACCATTGTCCTCTTGGTCTTATGCAAGCTTAGCCTTGAACTCGTGTTCATCAGGTTAGGCTTCATTGCCTAGCTCATCTTTGGAAGTGTCAACGCGTGCTCACTTCTTTCTGCATTGTGATGGTTGGGGCCTAGAAGTTCTTGGCTTGGGAGGTAGATTGGGCTGATTGGGCGATTCTCTTATTAAACACCTGATGAGATTTATATCCATTAGGCCAACATCTTTTTTGAAATCATCCTCCATTGGGATGCCAATGCTTTCACACAATGCACAGATAAGCCAAGAAAAATATAGCTGCCTGCATGACTTCCCTTTGATGCTCTTGATTTGATCAACAATAAGTTGAACCACATCAAGGGGTATGCATTGCATAATATAGTAGGTGGCCAAAACCCTTTCCCTCGATACAGTTTCATCATGCGTGGTAGGCATGATACGATTCTTGATTAGGTATAACCAGAAGTTTGCATCGGGGAGAAGATTTATGGGTGCCATGGTCATGACGGCTATACTTGAAATTTGCCATATTCTCTCAAGCTTGATCACACTCTTATCGCATTTTCCAATTGACTTGGTGTTAGCCACTTGATGATGTGTTTACCTTCAACTTCAGGGTTGTTTTGTGCGTCGAGTACTTCATTAATAATTTTAGGGAGAAATGTACAAGGCAGTCTTCCACCAATGCCAGATTCCTTACTTCATCAAATTCGCTATAGTAAAATGTGTGGAAGAGGTGGGACCAAATTCTTGATGGGCTGGCACACAACTGATGCCAACCCATTGCATCGATGATGTATGTGATATATTCTTACAAGGGATTGCGTTTTGAGAAGAATCCCTTCTCCATGAGGATGTCAGTAAATTGACGCTTCCTTCCCCTTGTGTGCTTGGGTGACACATGTGCCACCCTTTTTCTTTTATTTTCTTGCTTCTTTTCCTTCTTCTTTTTGTATCTTTCAGCCTCTGGGGCCAACGTTCACTCCTTCTTATCCAACTATCTCTGGAAGGCTCCCTTTTTCTATCTATGCCTCGCAGGCCTATATTTCTTAAGCCTATGTTCCAACTTGCTCAAATCAGTTGAGCTTTCTTTATGCATTGCAACCCCCACAGAACCAATTGCAACTTTATGTTGGGATTGGTGTCCTAATTCTCTCGGAGTCTCGTTGTTTGTAATGATACACATTGTTTGATGAATAAAATAAATGTTATTTCATCCTGGAATCTACTCATATAAACAAAGCTCCTTGGTTATCTTATGTGAACTTAAGCATGTATATGTGATATACAAGTGGCTTCTTCTCCAACTCTCTCTAGAGGGCTCTCCTTTTCTATCCATGCCTCGCAGGCCTATATTCCTTAAGCCTATGTTCCAATTCACTCACATAAGTTGAGCTTTCTTCATGCATTGTAACCCCACAAGACCGATTGCAACTTCATGTTGGGATTGGTGTCCTAATTCTCTCGGAGTCTCGTTGTTTGTAATGATACACATTGTTTGATGAATAAAGTAAATGTTATTTCATTCTAACATTTACTCATATCCAAAAAACAAAGCTTCTTGGTTATCTTATGTGAACTTAAGCATGCATATGTGATATACAAGTGAATCATGCCTTAAGTGATAACCTAAATAGGTCTGTAGTATAAGGATTAAGGTGAGATATCTGATCTTGGTGACACTACGGATACGGTTCGCTTTGTAGAGGTTTACAAGTGTTGTAAACTACTACAAATAGTAGATCCTGACCATTCATGTGGAGATGTGCGAGCGGGGGTGTCCTATACAAAGAGTTTGTATAAGACCGGACCATGAGATGACTAGACTCTGTATATAACATCGTTGATACTAGAGACTTACATCTTACCTAAATGACCATAGGTGACACGACCTTAATCTTGAGTGTTTTGGGAACTCTTGTCTTTGAGGGTAGTCCTTTGATTAGTATGGGTGAGCCATATGCTCAACCACATTTAGGGATTTGTCTGATACTGGAGCTGGGACTCAATCCACAAGATGAAATTCACTCCTTTCCCGAAGCAGGAATAAGTAGAGAGACTGCTCTCTTAAAAGCTGATTCCGGGGCTTGAACATAGTGGCCACAACTTCTCTTTAGAAGAGAGGACTCAGTCATAGTAGGACTATGACTTTTGTTCATTAGAGAGATCAGTGGTACTTAAGGAGTTAGATGTAACTACAGGGGCATAACAGTTAATTGGCCAAGCTGTACTTATGAGCGATTTTTGAAGGGTTATCACACTGTTGATTGGTTGATATGGACACAAAATATATCTGTAGTAAGGAAAGTGCAGTTGTTGGTCTTTAGTAAAGTGCCCGACAATTAACAGATGGTGGATCTCGTGACTAAAGAGTTTAGTCAGTTATTCACGTACCATTGGAGCTTCAAGCTATAGTCCATAAGGTCTCCTTGGTAGCTCAATGGATTCAAGTTGAGAATCAGCTCTTGGTGTTGATTTAAAATGTTCAAATTGACGAGAAGAAATTCGATTATATATGATATGATCCGTATGGTGTATTGGATACATCTAGTGGAGGATTAATGTAAATGAGATTTACATTAAGTACCATGGAATATAAAAAGAGCTATGGTTTATATGTTTCATGAGATGAAATATTAAAACTATAGGTTATAAATATAATATGATAAGTTGGTTATCATTTATATTTATAATAATATTAATTATTGGATAATTAATTTTTTTCCTCTAATAACCAATTGAGTATGAGGTTATTGGTGGTTCATGGTAACCGTGAGATAAAAAAGAAATTGTTTTCCTATTTTTAGTAATGTTGAATTTGTGAATTTTCTCCCAGAAAAAGAATCTCACGGAAGCTGTCAAGTAAATAAGATTTACTAAGCGACAGCTTGACTAAGGTAAACGATCGTGTAGTATTTTTTAAGCAACAAACACGAACTAAGCGATGAGCTAAACGATCGCTTAGCTTTCGCTAGACGATCACTTAGCTTTTGTTAAACGATTGGGCATTGACCTATATGATAGGTTCTATCTTCTCCCACTTGCTCAATCGTTTACACAATTATTGAATCCTATTTCTTCTTCCTCAAATCAATTCCACACAGAGCCCACCCTCTAGATTCTCACACCGAGAATATCAAGGTAGCCTTCTTGGTGGTGTTATACACAACTCGACACTATCGAGGTTTTGTGGAGGTCATTCGTGTTGTTGGGGTGTTCGTGACCGAGGCGATCGCTGAGTTTGAGTGCACGGTGTTTGTGAAGTGGAGCGGTCATGATGTTCGAGCGTTTGAGGTTGCTGTGTTCGAGCGTTCGTGATCAAAAAGCGTGGAGATGAGTCTACAAATATNAATAGAAAAAGAACTATGGTTTATATGTTTCATGAGATGAAATATTAAAACTATAGGTTATAAATATAGTATGATAAGTTGGTTATCATTTATATTTATAATAATATTAATTATTGGATAATTAAATCTTTTTCTCTAATAACCAATTGAGTGAGAGGTTATTGGTGGTTCATGATAACCGTGAGATAAAAGGAAAATTGTTTTCCTAATTTTAGTAAGTTTTTATCAAAAATTTATTTTGAGATTTTCTCTCGGAAAAAGAATCTCACGGAAGTTGTCAAGTAAATACGATTTACTAAGCGACAGCTTGAGCGATGTAAACGATCGTGTAGTGTTTTGTAAGCGACAGACACGGAACAAAGCGATGAGCTAAACGATCGCTTAACTTTTGCTAAACGATTGGGCATCGACCTATACAATAGGTTTAGTCTTCTCCCACTTGCTCAATCGTTTACACGATTGTTGTTTCCTTCATTTTCTGCCTCAAACCAAGTTCACAAGAGCCCACCCTCTGGATTCTCACACCGAGAATACCAAGGAAGCTTTCTTGGTGGTGTCATACACAACTCGACACCGTCGAGGTTCTGTGGAGGTCGTCCATGCTGTTGGGGTATTCGTGATCGAGGCGATTGCAGAGTTCGAGTGCGTGGTGTTCGTGTTGTGTAGTGGTCGTGTTGTTCGAGTGTTTGAGGTTGCTGCGTTCGAGCGTTCGTAAGTAAGGAGCATGGAGACGAGTCGATAAATATTCGTAGCATTTCTCCTTGTTCATTTGTATTTTCATGCTGTAATTTCTGTAATGAAATGACATCATGAAAATAAGCGATGAGCTAAATGATTGCTTAGCTTTTGCTAAACGATCGACATCTTGACTAAGGTAAATGATCGTGAAGTATTTTGTAAGCGACAGACAAAGAACTAAGCGAGGAGCTAAATGCTCACTTAGCTTTCGCTAGACGATCACTTAGCTTTTGCTAAACGATTGGGAATCGACCTATACGATAGGTTCTGTCTTCTCACACTTGCTCAATTGTTTACATGATTGTTGAATCCTATTTCTTCTTCCTCAAACCAAGTCCACATAGAGCCCACCTTCTGGATTCTCACACCGAGAATACCAAGGTAGCCTTCTTGGTGGTGTCATACTCAACTCGACATTGTCGAGGTACTGTGGAGGCCGTTCGTGTTGTTGGGGTATTCATGATTGAGGTGATCGCTGAGTTCGAGTACATGGTGTTCGTGTAGTGAAGCAGTCATGATGTTGAGCATTCGAGGTTGCTGTGTTCGAGCGTTCGTGATCAAGGAGTGTGGAGACGAGTCTACAAATGTTCGTAGCATTTCTCCTTGTTCATTTGTATTTTCATGCTGTAATTTATGTAATGAAATTACAACATGAAAATAAGCGATGAGCTAAACGATCGCTTATCTTTCGCTAGACGATCGACAGCTTGACTAAGGTAAACGATTGTGAAGTATTTTGTAAGCGACAGACAAAGAACTAAGCGATGAGCTAAACGATCACTTAGCTTTTGCTAAACAATTGGGCGTCGACTTATATGATAGGTTCTGTCTTTTGCACTTGCTCTATCCTTTACATGATTGTTGAATCCTATTTCTTCTTCCTCAAACCAAGTCCACATAGAGCCCACCCTCTGGATTCTCACATCGAGAATACCAAGGTAGCCTTCTTGGTGGTGTCATACTCAACTCAACACCATCGAGGTTCTGTGGAGCCCACCCTCTAGATTCTCACTTGGAGTCATTGTCGGGGTAAGCACAGAGAATAGAAATATCACTTGATCAGAGATATTGTGCATCGCGATGATGTAATAGTCACGAAGATCTCATCGGAGCACAACGTTGTTGGTCCCTTTACAAAGGCCCTCACGGCTAAAGTGTTCGAGGGTCACCTGGAGAGTCTGTGTTTGCGGGACATGTGGCATCTTGTTTAGGGCAAGTGGGAGATGATACAGGGATATGTCTTAGTTTATTGTATATTGTACATGTTTTTTATTGTATTGTAGATTAGTCTCCCAAGTCATTAGGACAAGTGTAAGGTTGTTGGGATTGGTGTCCTAATTCTGCTGGAGTCTCGTTGTTTGTAATGATACACATTGTTTGATGAATAAAATAAATGTTATTTCACTCTGGAATTTACTCATATCCAATAAACAAAGCTCCTTGGTTATCTTATGTGAACTTAAGCATGTATATGTGATATACAAGTGGATCATGCCTTAAGTGATAACCTAAATAGGTCTGTAGTATAAAGATTAAGGTGGGATACTGATAACGGGTAGAAATGCACGTTATTACAGTGCTAAGTTATAATACAATGCAGGTTTGCATTGATAAAAATATACATTCTTACGTCCAAAAGCATTAAGTTCACAATATTGTGGTTTCATGCGTCCATTGCATGAAAACAGTTAACTTATGTATTTTTGTGCAGAATATACGTTGACGCAAGGTGGAAAATGCAATCACAAGAAATCAACGGCCAAGCGCATCAAGAAATTGCGTTAATGCAAGGCTATGCGATCATTTGCGCTCGCAAATATCTACTCAAGAAGGTTGCCGCATAGAGCCGGCACAATTTTGGTGGGCGCATCTGGGTGAAAAGCGTAATAAATCACGATGGGACAAAAAGCTGATGACAATCGATTCCGAATTAAGTTGACAAGCCGTTAACGAACTACTGTAGCAAGTACACTCAACTTTTTGGTGACAAATATTCGGCGCATCAGATAGAGAATTAATGCCATCCCATCAGTGCAATCATACAAGAGAAGAAGCCTTTCACCCCAAAGCTTTATAAATACCAGAGGCCACCTTCAGTAAAGGAGTTCGTCTAGTTTGGCAGTAAAATAATTTCTCCATAGTTAGAAGTAGCCTTGTTCATAGTTTTCTTTTACTTAGAAGGCAGAGCGAGAGAAGGGAAGAGACGCCGGAAGATCGCTCTGGTCAGCTCGAGAGAGAACCCAGAAGGCATGGAAAAATAGAGAGAGGGTCGATTCTCGCGAGAGCGAGATTATCTTTTGAGCAGAGTAGATAAGAACAGTGAAAAAGCCTTGGGAAGCATGAATATGCTACCAGGCTCTTTATTCTTATTCCGCATTGTTATTCTATATTTCAATTACATATCTATAAAATGGAACTGCTTATCTACATCTATTCACTCTCTTAAAAGCACGCATGAGTAGCTAAATCTATCGAATGGGTTGAGAAGAACATAGTTAACATGACCTAGGATCTTCATTACATGTGATTATCTTGTCTTATGTTGCGCCAAACACCCTTTTAGAGTTACTCGAGAGAGAGTTTAAAGAAATAACCTAAGACTTGAGAGAGCTAGGTTAGAATCTAGACTTGAGAGAGCAAGATTAGATATGTATAAGCAAGAGATAGGGACTTAGAGATAAACTCTGTTTGCCAACATGCATCACATGCACCCTAGAGATAGGTTATGATATTATGTGGTCGCCTTGTATGTGTGTGTGCCATTCGTCATCCCATAGACAAGAATAGCTTATGTGTAGGTCCTATAGACTTATCGCATATATCGCATGCGTTCTAAAACTAGAAGCCGTAGCATTTGCGTTGAGAGATGATTTGCTATTGTATGTGTGTAGTATGATCGCATAACATGAACGCAATCCTAGGAAGTGTTAGCTGAACCCCTTCTCAACCTGTTCCTCGCATATTCATCGCATCTTCCGTAATATTAACTCTTTTCTTAACTCCGCCGCATACATTTTTTTTTACCGTAAATAATAACCCAACAACTCTTTGATTTATTGGTTACCGCAAAGTCATTAAAAATTATCACCGCATATTGTTTTTCTTAGTCCTCGAGTTCGACCCTGGACTTACCAGGAAACTCAGCAGGATTTATACTTGGGTTCCTCGATGGCCAAATAAATAAATTGTTGGTTTGTTGTTGATTGTGTTAATGAAAAAGAACAAATGTAGCAAATTTGAGAAAAGTCAATTGTGTGATAGATGCATTAAGTAGGCAATGAATGGGTTGAGAAGATCTTTAGCTAGCATTATTTGGGAATGCGTCAGACTATGCGATCATGCTACCACCATGCACAACAAGTCATTTTCCAATGAAAATACGATGCTCCTAAGTATATGACGCATGTGTTGAATGCAAAAGTGCCCATAGAGCTTATCCCTAAGTCTCTACTCTTGTCTTATGCGATGATGCAAAATGCATAAAAGCAAGGTGACCACATACAATCATATCCTAACTCTAGGATGCATGCGATGCGTTGATAACAAATAGTGCTTATTCCTAAGCTCCTATCTCTTGATTATGAGTTCTAATTTGACTCTCCCGAGCCTAGATTCTAACCTGACCTTCCCAAGCCTAGATCCTGTCCTTAGACTACCCTCCCGAGTATCTCTAATGGACGAATGAAGCATACATAATACAAGATAATCGCATAGAATGAAGATTCCCTAGTTGTGCTAGCTAAATGCTTCTCAACCCATTCAATTGATTTAGCTACTCATGCGTAAATAACAAAGAGTGAACTAATATAGAGAAGTAGATTCCATTTCAATACATGAGTGGAGTACAAAATAACAATGGAAGTTAAAGGTAGAGAGCCTAGTAGAAATTCCTTGCTGACTGAGGCTTTTACACTGTAATCTCTATTCGGTTCTAAAGATGTTCCTGCTTCGGTAGGCGTCGGCCCTCTCTCTATCCTTGAAGCTTCTGACACTCTCTTAAGCTTACCGGAACGATCTATCGGCACAACCTTCTCTCTCGCGTCCGCCTTAAAATGAAAGAAAACTATGAACAAGGGCATATGAAACTTCGAACTAATGAATGGTGAACCCCTTTTCTGAAGGATGCCTCTGGTATTTATAGAACATCCAAGGTGAACGGTGGCTTCTCTCTCATGATTGTACAGATGAGACGACTTTAATTCCTGACTGATGTGCCGAATATTTGTCACAAAAAATTTGAATGTACTTGTGATCGTTATCGTCTGTCAACTTAATTCGGATTCAACTGTCATCAACTTTCTCTCCCATCGCGATTAATTAGCCTTTCACCCAGATGCGCCCACCATGTTGCACTGACCAAGTTGCGACAATCCTTCTCGAGTAGATGTTTGCGAACACAATCATCACAAAGCCTTGCGGTGAAGTTGCGCTTGACCAATGATTTCCTATGATTGCAATTCTTGCATTGCGTCAACGCATATTCTACATAAAAACACAAAAATCAACTGTTCCTATGCGATGAACGCATACACCGAAATATTATGAAATTGATGCTTGATGGACGCAATTTAACATGTTTTATCAATGCAATCCAACATTGTTTAAGAACTTAACACTATGATAACGTGCATTTCTGCCCGTTATCAACAACACATTTTCCATCACCGCAATCTTACTTCACCGCAAATTCCTTCCATTATATCACCGCATATAATAACGCATGAGATACTTGATCCTGGTGACACTACGGATACGAACCACTTTGTAGAGGTTTTCAAGTGTTGTAAACTACTACAAATGGTAGATTCTGACCATTCACGTGGAGACGTGCGAGTGGGGGTGTCCTATACAAAGAGTTTGTATTAGACTGGACCACGAGATGACTAGACTCTGTATATAATGCCATTGATACTAGAGACTTACATCTCACCTAAACGACCATAGGTACACGACCTTAATCCTGAGTGTTTTGGGAACTTTTGTCTTTGAGGGCGGTCCTTTGATTAATATGGGTGAGAGTGGCCAGATTGCCAACTCAACATGTCTACCTTTTTGGGGACTTGTCTGATCTGGGAGCTGGGAACTCAATCCACAAGATGGAATTCACTTCTTTCCCGAAGTTGGGATAAGTAGAGAGATTGCTTCTTTAAGGGCCGATGATTCCGGGGCTTGAACATAGTGGCCACAACTTCTCTTTGGAAGAAAGGCCTCAGTCATAGTAGGACTATGACTTTTGTTCATTAGAGGGATTAGTGGTACTTAGGGAGTTAGATGTAACTATAGGGGTATGACGGTTATTGGCCTAGTTGTACTGACGAGCGATCTGTGAAAGGTTGTCACACTTCTGTTTGGTTAAGGTGGACACATAATACATCTGTGGTAAGGAAAGTTTAGCTGTCGGACTTTAGTGGAGTGCCTGGAAGTTAACGAATGGTGGATCTTATGACTAAAGAGTTTAGTCAGTTATTCACGTATCGTTGGAGCTTCGAGCTACAGGTCCATAAGGTCCCTTTGGTAGCTCAATGGATTTAGTTGAGGATCAATTCTTGGTGTTGATTTGAAATGTTCAAATTGACAAGAGGTAGTTTGATTATATATGATATGATCGATATAGTGTATGGGATACATCAAGTGGAGGATTAATGTAAATGCGATTTACATTAAGTACTATGGAATAGAAAAAGAGTTATGGTTTATATGTTTCATGAGATGAAATATTAAAACTATAAGTTATAAATATATTATGACAAGTTGGTTATCATTTATATTTATAATAATATTAATTATTGGATAATTAATTCTTTTTCTCTAATAACCAATTAAGTAGGAGGTTATTGGTGGTTCATGGTAACCGTGAGATAAAAGAAAAATTATTTTCCAATTTTTAGTAATGTTGAATTTGTGAATTTTCTCTCGAAAAAAGAATCTCATGGAAACTATCAAGTACATAAGATTTACGAAGTGAGAGCTTGGCTAAGGTAAACGATCATGTAGTGTTCTGTAAGCGACAGACATAGAACTAAGCAATGAGCTAAATGATCGCTTAGCTTTCGCTAGACGATCGCTTAGTTTTTGCTAAATAATTGGACGTCGACCTATACGATTGGTTCTATCTTCTTCCACTTGCTCAATTGTTTACACGATTGTTGAATCCTCTGACTTCTTCCTTAAACCAAGTTCACATAGAGCCCACCCTCTAGATTTTCACATTGAGAATACCAAGGTAACCTTCTTGGTGGTGTCATACTCAACTCGACACTATCGAGATTCTGTGTAGGTCATTCGTGACCGAGGTGATCGCTGAGTTCAATTGCGCGGTGTTCGTGTAGTGGAGTGGTTGTGATGTTCGAGCATTCGAGGTTGTTGTGTTTGAACGTTCGTGATCAAGGAGCGTGGAGACGAGTTTACAAATGTTCGTAGCATTTCTCCTTGTTCATTTATATTTTCATGCTATAATTTCTATGATGAATGCATAACGATTTGTTTCGTTTTATGACTGTAATTTGTAATGTTCATACATGATTGTAATTTGGAATGATCTTTCTGCTGCTCATGGAAATCCTCGTGATCGATTTCCTTCACTTCATCCATCTCTTTTTCTTCATCTTCTTCTATTATTAGTCTTCTTCTTTTTAAAGATTTCATTATAAACCCCTCATCTGCATCTGATTGTCGTGATAGGGATGCGTCAGGGTCATCTGTCGTAGGGTTAGACCACTGCGACACTTCTTCATTCTCTTCAACAATCATCTTCGTTTCCAAACAGCTATCGTAAGGTTTGAAACTCTTGTGTCTAGTCGAGGCTGGCTAAAATGTTTCCAAACACGGATTGTTCATCTCTTCGAGTAAATTCATTAGGACAAGGTTGAGACTCTTTAGGATGCACAGCAGGCACCAACATAGGACTATTGGGCCTTGGTGGATTAGCTGATTGTGGTGGTGGTGTAACTGGGAGAGGTTCAAAAGGTGTATGCAACGAACTTGAAGTGGATGTGGGAGAAAAAGGGGCTACCTCGATAGGAACTATGGTGGCTAGGGGCTCAATGGCTAGATGTGCTGTGAAACCTGGATCTCAATTTCCCTACTTAAGTAGGTAATTAAGGGAATTAACTAAGTGAAATTTAAATCCTATGTTGGAGAGAAGAAAATTTCTAAGTGTTGAATGGATTCTCCTTGAGTAGCTTGGAGATAAGCATTGACTAGTTAAAAATTTGGCTAAGTGTGAAGCCAAAAGGAACCATGCATTGGATGTTAGAAAATATTAACGCATGAGATGAGGTTGAGTAAGTAGAGGTTTAAAAGAGATTAAGCATTGAAGCAAAAGGGAACCATGTGTTTGTGTGGTAGGATGCATGTTGGCCGAAGAATTGGCAAGAGGCGTTGCCTAGAGTTGCTCATGCGTTGAGGCTGCATGAGCAAGAGGAGAAAGAGCGAGAGAAGCTTCAGCGTAAGGCTCTAGCAGGCGATTGTATAACTATCAGCAATGCGCCAGGCAATCGTGTAACTGCGCGCAGCGCTAAGCGATGTGAAGGGATGTGCTACATGATCGAGCTATACGAGAGGCATTAAGCACTACACCATCAGTGCAAGCTTTAGATGATAAGCGTGAAAGCTAAACGATGGTGCTATGCGATAGCACTATACGATAGCATTAAGCATCGAGTGGGTGCTAGACAATGAGCGTAGATGCTAGACGATGTACGGGCACTAAGCAATAAGACTACACGATGGTGCTACACGATAAGCGTGAGCGCTACACGTTAGGTGGAATACTAAAACGATGGGCATTGTGCGATAGACATAAGAGCTGGGCAATGACGCTATGCGATGAGTGGATGCGTTAGACGATAAGGCATCAACACTATACGATGGAGCTAAATGATGGGCGTGGCAGCTAAGCGATAGGTTATGAGCGAGATCATTGAGAGCGGGATGTTTACTAAACAATTGAGCTACACGATGGGGCATTGGTGCTATACGATGGATGCGGGCATTAAATGATTACAGCGAGAGACAGCGAGAGGGCTGAATGTCAAGCGACAACGAGAGATTCAATAGATGATGGAGCTAAGCGATGAAGTGCAAGAGCTGCATGATGGACTAAATGATGGAGCGGTGCTGAGGCTTGCGTTACGTAAGGCTGATGAGCTCATCTGGACAAATGGCTATATCGAGAGATGGTTAGACTTGAGTTAGTTGGAGCTAGATGAATTAAGTTTCATGCAAGGGAAGTCTTATGCATGAGGAATACAACTCAAGTAGGTGTGTGTCATGAGAGTAGGTGAATGGCATGAAAGTAGGTGGCAAAGCATGATGCAAATACTTCAAGAGTAGGAGGTGTCATGCATTGGAAGACTTAAGAGATGAGAAGGATCATTTCCTTTAGCCTATAAATACCACCACAAGAGGTATCTTCAGTACATAACTTGAAATCCTCTTGAATTATAATAAGAAGAGTGTTTAAGAGCAGTCTCAGAGATAACCATGCGTTGATCATGAAGTTCCAAAAGAAGGAGATGTTGTTGGACAGTGAAGTCTAGAAGTAGCATCAACTTAGGACGATGATTTCTCCCAGAATACTTGTGCGTTTGCAGTGATTCTAAAGCCAACTGAAAGCTTTGAGAGTCTAGTTTTCAAGGTAGGGCTGCTGGAGAATAAGATCCAATGAATCGGGCTAGAGAGTGAAGAAAAGACAGAGGGGTCGAGCTGTCAGGTAAGCTTGGGCCAGTCTTGATTTTTTTATGGTTCCAGTTACACCACGAGAATTTCTGAGCTAAGAATTTAATTTATCTTCCTGAGACATTTTAGAGCATGTTTGTAAAGGAAGTATCTCGAGATAAGGCTTAGAACTATGAATAATCTTAGCTTTAAGTTAAATATGGAATTTAGGGTCTAAAAGAGAGCCCGAGAAGACTAAGGAACTTCTTGAGAGGAAGATTCCTACCTTACCAAGGTGAGTGGTTATTTTCCCATAAGTCTTAAAGAATATCTTTTAGAGTAAAGTATATATGCTTATACTATGAATGAGTAAATTAGCATGAGATTGAGATTATGTGATCGGGATGGTCAGGGGGTCAATAGACCTAGCACTTGAGCCCAAGTGGAACCTCACGGGATAGTCAGGGGACCTAGAGGTCTAGTTCCCAAGCTTGTGAGAGGAACCTTGCATGGGATGGTCAGAGGGTTGACAGGCCTAGCTTCTGAGCCCATGAAAGGGAGAACTATGTGCACATAGGTTGATGAATGTGTATAGATGTGAAATGTTAACTATCTACCGTGTGTGTAGGTAGAGTTTGAGATCAGACTCATTCAAGACTGAGGTTTAAGTATTAACCTCGTATATATGATGTGCTTGTTATTCATGAGTTGAAATAGACTATAGAAGTTGCTTACCAATCACCGAGCTTTCTGAAGCTCATCCTTTTGTTTCATGTTTTCTTCCCAATTAATGAAAGGTGAGGAGTTCCAAGGTGTTGCTAAGGTCAAGGTCTGCCATAAGCCACAGTCACACTTCCGAGGTTTTAGAGTTGTTGATGTAAACTTTATAGTTAAGTCTTGGAGTTGTATAAATGTTACATTGTTGTAATAAAATGGGCATACTCAATCAGTTGTTGTTTATCTCATTGGCTTAAAGTTTACTGAGAGTAAAGAGGTTTAGATGGGCAGCAGGTATCACGGAAGGATGGTATATGTGGCCCTTCACACCTCCCCTCCAGCTTAGGAGGCGGGCTCGGGGTGGGGTGTGACAGGTGCTGCCGGACGAATGACAGGTGATAGTGTGGTTCTGAGGTGCTCAGGTACAAGGTCATGCATCGACATAGTTCGTGTGATGGTTGGAATGATTGGTGGGGGAGTTGGCTGTCTATAAGACTGAGCTATAGACTTTTTGGCAGGGCCTTTTGATGTAGGCTACCGTGATAGGTTGGAAAGCGTTACGAACTTAGGGTTTTTGAGTTTTGAGGAGATGGAAGGACTAGGTTTTGAAGGGGTTTTGGAGGAGATGGAAGGTCGCTGGGAGATGGAGGGTTTTGTCGGTGCTGCCTTTGTGGAGATTTTCACAGACGCTGTGGGCTTGGGTTGAGAAGCTACCTTTCCATAGGAAGAGGCAGTGGTTGACCATTGAGCTTGGCTAGAGGTAGCAGCCATGGAGGACGAAGGTGGAGATGAAGGAGGAGAAGGAGAAATGGATGGGGAAGAGAAAGAGCTTATCAGGCTATCTCTGACGAAGCTCAAGGAGTCATTTTGGCTATCAGAGGTGTTGATAGCTCTCAAAAAGAGCTATTATTCCTAGCTTAATTTGGGCTTGTTATTGGATTTTATGTGTTTATTTTCCTATTTAGTAGGTATTGAGAAACCAAAAGGTAGAATGGGCGATTTGAAGCCGATCGAGGTTAATTTGAAGCAATTTGGAGTTGATTTGAGCATCCGACCTTCAAATCAGTTAAAATTACCAAATTGCCATCGAATTCCATCAAGTATAATCAACTATCGAGTATCATCGAGTAAAAGGCTACTGAGTATTATAGAGTAAAATGCTATCGAGTAAATGAGCGTCAAGCATTGAGTAAAGGAGCATCGTGCATCGAGTATCGAGTTTTTGACAGAATGCTCATCGTTGCAACGTTTTCCCTTACACTTGTGGCCCTCTTCTATCGAGCGTTGCAACGTTGTGAAGATTTCTATAAATATATCTCTTCGATTTTAGGTTGAAATACACTGAAAATTGTATTGCTCTTCAATGGAGGCTGAGGAGAGGCCTTGACTTCTTCCTTTTCCTTTATGTTTTTAGTATAAAAAACCACTTAGTTAGTGGAAAAATCCAACGATTGAATTTTTCCATTAACTAACTTTTTAATAAAAATAAATCAATTTTTTTTATGAAATACATTCTCGTAATTTAGAAATTATTAAAACAAATTTAATATCACATATTAAATTTCCTTTGACACCTAACTTTGATTAATCACATTAATCAAGTTTAAAAAACACTTTCATGCTAACATTCAAGAATACTCTAAAAATTAATTAATTAATTAATTAATTAATTTTAAATTATATCTCATATAAAATATAATTTTTCCTAATGCCCAAACTTGAACATTTCAAATTCTTAATTCACCTAGTTCTTCAATTTTTGTCCGTAGTGAGCTAACAAGGAGACCTGATGGACCTATAGATCATGGGCTCTAACGATCCAAAACTAATCGATCAAACTCTTTAACCTAGTTAATCAACATTCGTTAACTAACAGGATTGCCCACTATAGCCTGTAATTGCACTCCCCTCACTGTAGATATATTATGTGTTCATTTGATATAACCATGATTAGTAAGTCAATCCTTCACAGGTTGTTCGCAATAGCGGCTGGGTCAAAAGCTGTTTTACCCCCGAGCTTACATCTTACTCCTTAAGTCTCACTGATCCTTTAATGAACAATTGGTTTGTGATCCAATCACTAAACCGAGTCACTCTCGAACCAATGAGAGAGTGGGGCCCCTTGTTCAAGATCTAAAGTCAACATTTAAGGAAACAACCTCTCTACTATACCTAAAAGTAGGTAGGAGTGAATTTCGTCTTGCACCCTATGTCCTTAGCTATCTACCCGATCTTACCCCTGAAACGGGAGGCTTGTTGAGCCGACACTGTTGAGCCAACCCTCACCCATGTAAATCTAAGGATAATGCCGAATAAAAAGGAGTTCATAGTTGGCTCAAGATTAAGGTCAAGTTACCTAGGTCATCACTTTGAAATAGTTAGTCTTAAATAGTAAACAATGTTATAAAGTAAGAAGGACTTATTTGTTGGTCCAATCTTATGGAAACTCATTGCATAGGATGCCCCTACTTCTCATGCCAATACATGAACGAATCAGGATCACTTCGTTTGTAGCACTTTACAACAAGTTGTAACAACTACAGAGTGAGCCGCATCCAATAGTGTTACCAGAATAAAGTACCCAACCTTATTCGTATACTATAGACCATTTTAGTTATTTACTAAACTTGATCCACTCTTATGTCTCAACATAAAGTTCAATTCATATAATAGCCACAAATCTTTAGTTTATTGGATTTAGTCTTTAGAAGTGCAGTTTACATATTCAATAACAGTTTTATTGAATAAACGTCAATAACATCTTTATTGATAATAGAATATATTTAACATTACAAACTGCGAATTTTAGGACATACAACCCAACATCTTAATGTGTGCTTAAGGGTCTGTAATTTTATTAGAGTCAATAAAGTTGAAATTATGTTGTAATTGAAGATTCAATCAAGCAAGGTTAGCTGGAGAAAACTCAAAATGGTGCCACTGCCAGGTAGCGTTGCAACACTATCCATAGAGCGTTGGAACGCTGTTCTTCCTAAAGCTCGAGTTGTTGCAATGCTGGGATGGAGCACACAATGCTACTCATCCTAGCCCAGAATGTGCGCACAAGGAGTTGATTCACGGGTTTGGACCGGTTTGACCGGTTCGGTTAGCTTGAAGTCTGGTTCAGCTTCTTTTGGAGCATTGGAGGGCCGGTTCGGGCAGTTCAGGTCATGTTCAGGTTGGGTCGAGTGGTCCAGAGCGATTTTGAAGCTTTTTCTGTATTAAAATTGTATTAATTAACTGGTTTTCTTTCTTAGGTGCCAAAGGTTGTCCATATCAGTGTTGTTTAAATATTTATACATATGATGTATGTTATATTTAAATTAAAACATGTATGTGTATATTGTATGCCATGTAGATTTAAAATCCCACCATAGAAAAGCATGTTTCAAGCATTAACATATGTTATAAATTAGTTATAATATATAGTATGCATGATTAGGGTTTCATAAGTTTAATATAATTATTATATTAAAGTATGGAATGCTTAAATGTATGTTATAGCATTAGTTTTATAAGAGTTATAAAATGAATTAGACATTTAAAATCTATAACAAAGATAAGGTGCATGCTCACTTAGGATTATCCAATAACAACTTGTTTTAATAGTTGATAACGGGCAGAAATGCACGTTATCATAGTGCTAAGTTCTTAAACAATGTTGGATTGCGTTGATGAAATATGATAAATTGGGTCCATTAAGCATAAAATCTATAATATTGCGGTCGCATGCATCCAACGCATTAGAACAGTTGATCTTTATATTTTTGTGCAGAATATGCATTAACGCAATACAAAGATTGCGATAATAGGAATTCATTGGTTGAGCGCAACTTCATCGCAAGGCTTTGCGTTGATTGCTCGCAAACATTCGCCCAAGAAGAATCGCCAAAACTTGGTCAGCGCAACATGGTGGGCGCATCCGGGTGAAAGGATAATTAAGAGCGATGGGACAGAAAGCTGATGACAGTCGGATCCAAATTAAGTTGACAGCCGATAACGGTCAAGAAGTACATTCAGCTTTATCGGTGACAATTATTTGGCACGTCAATCAGGAATTAAAGTTGTCCCATCTGTAAACCCGGGAGAGAGAAGCCGCCTTTCACCATGGAAGCTCTATAAATACCAAGTGCATTCTTTAGTGAAGGGGTTAAGTAGTTGATTAATTCACCACTTTATAAGTTCACGCCTTTGTCCATAGTTTCTTTCATTTTAACGCGGAAGCGAGGAAGAAAGTGTGCTGGTAGATCGTTCCGGTAAGCTTGGGAAAGCACTGGAAGCTCTAAGACAGAGAGAGGGCCGACGCCTGCGAAAGCGGGAACATCTTTAGTTCAGAATAGAGATTCAGTGTAAAAAGCCTCGGTCAGCAAGGAATTGCTACTAGGCTCTCTACCTTTACTTTCCACTATCATTTTGTATTCAACTTATTTATAAGAATGGATTTGTTTCTCTATATCTGTTCACTCTCTGTTGTTCAAGCATGAGTAGCTAAATTAGTTGAATGAGTTGAGAAGTAATTAGCTAGCATAACGAGGGAATCTTCATTCTTGCGATTGTCTTGTTTATGAATACTTCATTCGTCTATTAGAGATACTCGGGAGGGTAGTCTAAGGACAGGATCTAGACTTGGGAAGGTCAGGTCAGAATCTAGGTTTGGAAGAACCAGACTAGAACCTATAAACGAGAGATAGGCACTTAGGAATGAGCACTATTTGTTATTAACGCATCAAATGCATCTTAGCAATAATATATGATTGTATGCGGTCACCTTGCTTTCATGCATTTTGCACAACGCATAGGACAAGAGTAGAGACTTAGAGATAAGCTCTATAAACATTTTGCATTCAAGACATGCGTCCCAAACTTAGGAGCATTGCATTTACATTGGGAAATGACTTTCTGTGCATAGTTGTAGCATGATCGCATAGTTTGATGCATTCCCGAGTAACGCTAGCTAAAGATCTTCTCAACCCGTTCATCGCATACTCATTGCATCTATCAACGCAACTATCTTTCTCAAATCCGTCGCCTTTATTTACTTCTTTTTCATCAACGCAACAACACACCCAACACTTTATTTATTTACTTGGTTACCACAAAGTTTCATAAACATTAACAACGCAACTATTTTCACAAGTCCCTGTGTTCTACCCTGGAATTACCAGGAAACTCAGAGGAATTTACATTTGAATTCCATTGGGGAAACTTGAGTGCACAACGCAATCCATCAACACATATCATCCGTATTTCCATTCAATAAAATACCGCATCAAGTTTTTGGTGTCGTTGCCGGGGACTTTGGCAAAATAGTTTGTTAACGGTAATTTTTTTGATTTCTTTGCAGAACTCTCAATCTCTGGCGAACTACGACCCGGAGATTGAGAGAACATTTCGAAGGAGACTACCGCCAATAGCAACCACAATCAGACAAAGAAGAGATGGCAGAGCAGCCTGGAGGTGGAGCATCAAATGATAATAATGTCATAGTGAATCCGATTCTGTTGGTAAATGATCGCAATAGGCCCATTAGGGACTATGCATTGCCAAACCTCTATGATTTCTCTTCGGGAATCATGAGGCTTACCCTTGACGGAAGTAGATTCGAGATGAAACCGGTGATGNGATTTCTCTTCGGGAATCATGAGGCTTACCCTTGACGGAAGTAGATTCGAGATGAAACCGGTGATGCTACAGATGATCCAGACTGCAGGTCAATTCAGAGGGAGGCATGGCGAGGGTCTGCACGCCCACCTCCGAAGTTTTATTGAAATTTACAATACTTTTGTGTTCCCTAAAATCTCTGTTGAGGAAGTTCGACTAACGTTGTTCCCGTTTTCTCTCTGTGACCAGGCTAGAAAATAGGCTTATTCGCTCGAACCAGGAGAGATTACTTCTTGGGAGCAGGTAGTGGAGAAATTCATGAAAAAGTATTTTCCACCTACCGAGAACGCAAGACAAATGAAGCTTATTACTAATTTTGAACAAGATATGGACAAATCGCTCAACGATGCTTGGGCGAGGTTTAAAAGGTTGGTCCGGGATTGTCCACATAATGGGTTACTAGATTGCTTTCAAATGGAAATTTTCTATCACGGTTTGAATCCCGCTTCGTAGACCGCTGCCAATGTGACAGCCGCTAGTGGTCTACTTGACAAAACTTACGATGAGGTGAAGAATATCCTGGACCACATTTCCAAGAACCATGAAGACTGGAGGGAGAGTGACCAGAGATTGAGACTTAAATATTCTGATGCAAACAACGGTGCTATTGTTTCATTACAAAACCAAATGACCGCAATGATGAATTTGATTCAAGAAATGGCGATCAGCAGCCCAATACCGCAAGATGGGCAAATCAACGCAATAAGTCAAAACACCGCAAGGTGTATGACTTGCGGTGATGGGCATGCGATGGAAGATTGCCCGCAAAATCCACAGTCTGTATATTTTGTAAAGAATAATCCCTTTTCAAACACTTAAAACCCTAGGTGGAGAAACCACCCCAATTTTACCTGGAAGAATCAACAACAAAGTTTCAACCTGTGGCATAAAAAGAAGGGCCACCAGGATTCCTCCAATGCAACAATGGTAAACAGAGCAATCAAGCAAGTAGCTCACAACAACCACCATAATCCTCTTCTCTGGAGAGCCTATTGAAGCAATATATAGAGAAAAATGAGACAGTGCTTCAAAGTCAGGCTACATCCATCCGTAACCTCAAATTGCAAATGGCCAAATTGCAAGTGAGCTGAAAAGTAGATCGCAGGGGCGTTGCCAAGTTCTACAAATTTCCATGCAACCCAGAGGGATCAGGTAAGGAGCAATGTAAGGTTTGTGACATTTCGCAGTGGAAAGACTGTGGAGGGAGAAAAGAAGGAGCATAAATGAACAACTTCCATCAGAACAGAGCCTGAGATTGCGGTTACGCAAGAAGGAGAAGAGAAAATTGAAGTAGTTGAAACCTAAGGTTACGTCGACCTCAAAGTCAAATGAAATGGACCGTGAAAGTTCAGTTACCACCTTTCCCTCAGAGGCTAAGGGAGAAGAAAAGAGAGGGTACAGTACAACGCTTCTTATCTATGTAAAGCAATTACATGGTTAACATTCCTTTTAGTGAAGTGATTTGAGGAAGTGCCTGCCATGGCTAAGTTTCTGAAAGGAACATGGTTAACTAAGAAAGAGAGGCACTGGAAAATTTGCCACGGTGGCATTAACGCAAAGTTTCAAATCCATTATCCCACCAAAGATGAGCGATCCTGGGAGCTTCACTATTCCTTGCTCCATAGGAGGACTCTATATTGGGCAAGCCTTGTGTGACTTAGAGGCCAGCATAAATTTGATACTGCTGTCAATTTTTGGACAATTAAATGTGGGGCAACTTGTGCTCACATCAGTGACTCTCCAATTGGCTGACAAATCCCTGGTTCATCTAGAAGGTAAGGTGAAGGATGTACTGATCATGATTGATAAATTTATTTTGCCAGCTGACTTCATCATTCTAGACTATGAGGTCGACAAAGATGTGCCCATCATTTTGGAACGACCTTTCCTATCAATGGGTCGTACTCAAATTGATGTGCACAAGGGAGAAATCACTTTGAGTATAAACGGACAGAAGCTCAAATTTAATATAATTCGTACCATGAAATTTTCAGATGAAGAAGACCTGTAAGATTCTGATGATGACCTAAATTTGATTGAAGAAGAAAAGTTTGATGAAGAGTGTGAAGAAGAGGATGCCAACGCATCTGTAGCTGCCTGTAATGTGATCATAGCAAAAACAAACAAAAAGAAGAAATGATCGCAATGCAAGAAGAAGAGCTAAAAGAAGAAAGAAAAACAATGCAACCTTCCCTCGTGGAACCACCAACACTAAATAAAGACCCTACCAACCCATTTTAAGTACGCATTTCTGGGGCATAATGAGAAACTGCCAGTGACAATTTCCTTTGCGCTCAACGAAGATCAAGAGAATGTGTTAATGAGCATTCTCAAGAAACATGTGCGAGCAATTGGCTGGACGCTCGCTAACATCAGAGGAATGAACCCCGCGTACTGCATGCACCACATTCGTCTTGAGGACGACCACAAAGCAACAATTGAAAATCAATGCAGACTTAACCCTGCGATGAAGGAGGTCGTCAAAAAGAAGATTATCAAGTGGCTGGATGCGAGCATTATCTATCCAATAGTAGATAACATATGGGTCAGCCCCGTGCAATGTGTGTTGAAGAAGGGCGGAATGACGACAGTCCCAAATGAGAACAATGAATTAATACTGCAAAGAACCATCATTGGATGGCACATATGCATGGACTACCGCAAGTTGAATGCGGCCACAAAGAAAGATCACTTCCCTCTACCATTCATCGATCAAATGCTAGACCGACTAGCAGGGAATGATTTTTATTGCTTCTTGGATGGGTATGCCGGATATAATCAAATCATGATAGCTCCTGAAGATCAAGACAAGACCACATTCACCTGCCCATATGGGACATTCGCTTCTTGCCGCATGCCGTTTGGCCTTTGCAATGCGCCAAGCACGTTCTAGAGGTGTATGATGGCGATCTTTTTAGATTATCTCGAGGACTCAGTGGAAATATTTATGGATGACTCGTATATGGGAACACTTATGAAGTCTGCCTAGCCAATTTGGAGAATAGCCAATTTGGAGAAAATTCTGAAGAGATGTGAAGAGACAAACCTGGTGCTCAACTAGGAAAAATGTCACTTCATGGTGAAAGAAGGTATAGTGTTGGGACACAAAGTCTCCCGGGAAGGGTTGGACGTGGACAAAGCAAAGATTAAAGCAATTGAAAAACTCCCACCTCCAACCAACGTGAAGGCTGTGCGAAGCTTCTTGGGACATGCTGGATTCTATAAACGATTTGTCAAGGACTTTTCTAAGATTGCATGACCATTAAGTGCGTTGTTAGAGGCGGATAGGAAATTTGAGTTTGACAACAATTGCCTCAATGCATTCAGAGTATTAAAAGATGCGTTGATTACCGCGCCCGTACTAATTGCGCCGAATTAGACAATGCCATTTGAAATCATGTGCGACGCAAGCGGGTATGCAATGGGGGCTGCATTAGCGCAAAAGAAGAGAACTATTTTGCACCCCATCGCATATACGAGTAAAACTCTAAACCCTGCTCAAATAAATTATACCACCACTGAGAAAGAATTCCTGGTTGTGATTTTTGCGTTGGAGAAATTCAGGGCATATCTGTTGGGAACCAAGGTATTCATTCACACTGATCACTCGGCAATCAAATATTTAATGACAAAAAAAGACACAAAGCCGAGGCTGATCAGATGGGTTCTCTTTCTTTAAGAATTTTATATCAAAATAATTGATCGGAAGGGGATAGAGAATCAAGTTGCGAATCACTTGTCCAGATTGGAAAATCCCGAGGTTGACTGCAATGAATCTGAAGTGAGTGCCGTGTTTTCGGACGAGCAGCTATTCCACATAGAAGAATTTCCCTGGTATGTGAACATCGTTAATTATTTGGTCTGTGAACAATTTCCTGAAGATTACACCTACCATCAATAGAAGAAGCTCAAGTATGAATGCAAACATTATTATTGGGATGAGCCGAATCTGTACAAAAGAGATACAAACCAAATCATTCGATTATGCGTACCAAATGCTGCTCAACAACGCATATTGTAATAGTGCCACGATTCGCCATATGGAAGGCACTTTGGAGGACAACGCACTGCAACCAAAGTTTTGCAAAGTGGATTCTTTTGGCCTTCATTATTTAAGGATACTGCTGACTATGCAATGAAATGTGATCGGTGTCAACGCACCGACAACATTTCATGGAAGAACGCAATGCCAATGAACACTATCTTGGAGCTAGAATTATTCGACGTATGGGGGATTGATTTCATGGGGCCATTCCCTCCTTCGGATGGCAAGCACTATATTTTATTGGTCTTCGATTATGTCTCCAAGTGGGTAAAGGCAATAGCATGTGCTGCAAGTGATGCGGCGGTAGTCTCCCAGTTCCTCAAGAGAAATATTTTCACACGTTTTGGCACTCCCCTTGCCATCATAAGTGATGAAGTATCACACTTTGTCAATCACAATATCAAAAAGCTGCTGCGCAAGTACAATATCCTTCACAAAGTGGCCACCGTATACCATCCACAAACGAATGGCCAGGCTGAAGTGTCCAATCGTGAAATTAAATTGATACTTGAGAAGGTAGTAAAACCTTCATGGAAAGATTGGGCAATGAAGCTTGATGATGTGTTGTGGGCATACCGAACCGCATTTAAAACACCAATAGGTATGTCCCCCTATGCATTGGTATTTGGCAAGGCATGTCATTTGCCTTTGGAGCTGGAGTATAAAGCATTGTAGGCGGTCAAGAAACTGAATTTTGATTTGAAGAAGGTAGGGGAAGCACGAAAAATGAAACTGGTCGAGCTAGAAGAATGAAGGATCAATGCATATGAGAATGCGAAGATTTATAAAGAGCGCACCAACCGCTGACATGATAAATGCATATGCGCTAGAAACCTCCAAGTGGGGCAAAAGGTTTTACTTTTCAATTCAAGATTGTGGCTCTTCCTAGGAAAATTAAAATCGCACTGGTCCAGTCTCTTCATCATCAAAGAAATATTTCCACATGGTGCGGTTGAACTGATCACCGAGGATGGCAGTCAATCATTCAAGGTTAATGGACAGCGGATCAAGGCATATTACGGAGGAGATTTCCAGCCAGAAACAGCCTCCGCAAAGTTGAAAAATCCATACTACCCTCTTACATGACTTCTGAACTCTCTTTCCTTCGTCACTTTACTTTTATTTAAACTATATGCATCTTACTCATTCTTATAATTTCCTTTTTTTTCTATATATAAAAAAAACTTGTTGTTTTGTTTTAAAATCATTTGACCCTCTCTTTGTCTGTTTACAACGATTAAGGCATAGGATTGCGGAGATATTACTAGAAGAAGAAAATGATCTCACTTCAATCCACATAAGCAAAGATCGCCGCAAGAATGGATGCATCAATACACACTGCGGGCGACAATGCAAAATTTTGGGGGTGTACTCTTCCTTATCCTTATTTCAAATTTGCATTATCACATTGCATTTCGCTTTTCAAGGTTTTATCACCGCATCCTCCTTGATTACAGCAATCATTTAACCAGGAAATAAATTTAGTAGTTTACCGCATTTTGTTTCTTTTCCAAGTATGATTTCAATGATGAAAAATATGCTACTATCTCTTCGGTATATTTAGAGTCAACTAGTCTTAAGATAGTCATCTTCCGAAATATTTCTAGAAGTTAGGGGTTTGCTAGCTTTCTTTCAAACTCTCCTTACAACGCATTCTATGACCATTGCATGACTTATTTTAATTTCTTTTGGCAATGAGGACATGCCGCATTTTAAATTTGGGGGTGAGATATTTATTTTTGACCTTGCTATAAAAAAAATATATTTTTTGAGTATAACAACTCCACTGTCAACGCAATGGGAAACCCATGTTGATAAGAGTTAAGTTATGAAAGGCACTTACACATAGTTAGATGTCCGCATGACATACGTGGGGGCAAGCCAAAACAAAAGTAAGTCACCAGGATCAATGCATAAATCAATGACCGTAACTCCAATGCCAAATCGGTATGAGTTTAGTCTGAGAAAGAGTGCATTGCTCGTAGTTGGATGTCTGCATGATACTCGTGGGGGCAAGCCAAAACGAAGGTAAGGCACTCGGATCAGCGCAAGGTCAGAAAAAAAAAAATAGCAATAAAGAAAATTTTTGTGCAAAGATAAATCATTTGACACCCCGGTGGAAAATTTTCTTTTTGAAATAAATCATGCGATGTTCTGGAATTTAGTAAAGTCCTTTTGAAAGTTAAGCTCGCAATCCCTAAGTCTTAGAAATATTTTAGGAAGAGACTTGAATAAGACTTAAGGAAATTCTGACATATAGGATTTGAACAAAGTATTCTTAAGAAATCTAGGAAAAGAACTTTGCGGTTAACTTGCTAAAGAAATCTTTAGTTTATAATTGAGGACAAGCATTGTTTAAATTTGGGGTGTGATAACGGGTAGAAATGCATGTTATCATAGTGCTAAGTTCTTAAACAATGT
Source organism: Benincasa hispida (assembly GCF_009727055.1). NCBI lineage: Eukaryota > Viridiplantae > Streptophyta > Magnoliopsida > Cucurbitales > Cucurbitaceae > Benincasa > Benincasa hispida. The sequence goes on from NC_052358.1 coordinate 25,167,043, forward strand.
TGGATTGCGTTGATGAAATATGATAAATTGCGTCTATTAAGCATAAAATCTATAATTTGCGGTCGCATGCGTCCAACGCATTAGAACAGTTGATTTTTATATTTTTGTGTAGAATATGCGTTAACCAATGCAAAGATTGCGATCATAGGAATTCATTGGTCGAGCGCAACTTCACCGCAAGGCTTTGCGTTGATCTTGCTCACAAACATTCGCCTAAGAAGGATCGCCGCAACTTGGTTAGCGCAACATGGTGGGCGCATCCGTGTGAAAGGATAATTAAGAGCAATGGGATAGAAAGTTGATGACAGTCGGATCCAAATTAAGTTGACAGCCAATAACGGTCATGAATTACATTTACCTTTATCGGTGATAATTATTCGACATGTCAATCAGGAATTAAAGCTGTCCCATCTGTACAACCGGGAGAGAGAAGCCGCCTTTCACCATGGAAGCTCTATAAATACCAAGTGCATTCTTCAGAGAAGGGGTTAAGCAGTTGATTAATTCACCACTTTACAAGTTCATGCTTTGTCCATAGTTTCTTTCATTTTAAGGCGGACGCGAGGAAGAATGTGTGTTGGTAGATCATTCCGATAAGCTTAGGAAAGCATTGAAAGCTCCAAGACAGAGAGAGGGCCAACACCTGTGGAAGCGGGAACATCTTTAGTTCAGAATAGGGATTTAGTATAAAAAGCCTCGGTCAGCAAGCAATTGCTACCAAACTCTCTACCTTTACTTTCCACTGTCATTTTGTAAACTTATTTATAAGAATGGAATTTATTTCTCTATATTTGTTCACTATCTATTGTTCACGCATGAGTAGCTAAATTAGTTGAATGGGTTGAGATGCAATTAGCTAGCATAACGAGGGAATCTTCATTCTTGCGATTGTCTTGTTTATGAATACTTCATTCGTCTATTAGAGATACTCGGAAGGGTAGTCTAAGGACAGGATCTAGACTTGGGAAGGTTAGGTTAGAATCTAGGTTTGGAAGAACTAGATTAGAATGCATAAACGAGAGATAGGCGCTTAGAAATGAGCACTATTTGTTATTAATGCATCGTATGCATCTTTAGCAATAAGATATGATTGTATGCAGTCATCTTGCTTTCATGCATTTTTCATCAACGCATAGGACAGGAGTAGAGACTTAGGAATAAGCTCTATGGACATTTTGCATTCAAGACATGCATCCCAGACTTAGGAGCATCACATTTACATTGGGAAATGACTTGTTGTGCATGGTTGTAGCATGATCGCATAGTTTGATGCATTCCCGAGTAATGCTAGCTAAAGATCTTCTCAACCTGTTCATTGCATACTCATTGAATTTATCAACGCAACTATCGTTCTCAAATCCGCTGCCTTTATTTACTTCTTTTTCATCAACACAACAACACACCCAACACTTTATTTATTTACTTGGTTACCACAAAGTTTCATAAACATTACCAACACAACTATTTTCACAAGTCCCTATGTTCAACCCTGGACTTACCAGGAAACTCAGAGGAATTTACACTTGAATTCCGCTAGGGAAACTTGAGTGCACAACGTAATCCATCAACGCATATCATCCGTATTTCCATTCAATAAGATAGCGCATCAATAGTTAAAATAGGTCGTTATCTTATAAAACACTGCTGTAAACTCAATCGGTCTATAATCCTATCTAAGGCTGGAGGTACTTAAGTTGACGGTTTATATAACATCTGCTACCTGAAGATTATAGCCTAAATGTTGAGCATTGTTAACTGGTTTTATGAGCATGCGTGAGGAGTGTGAAGTAATAAAATGGTTTTATCATTTAGAAATCCTAGGTTAAAATCCAAATATAAACATTATACTTGGATAAACCACATAGACTTAGGGTGTTTATTAGCCAAAATATACCTAAGTACAAGAGATACCCAAACAAATAGAACACTTCACTGGGAGATTAATAATATATACGATATATTGTTTTTAGCTCTCATGTCCCAAAAAGTCCACACGGTGAGATCCATGCTCGGCTTCGTGTCGCTTTTACCGTGACTGCTCCATTTGGAAAGTATTTCCATGGGTCAATAACAAGGTGAATAGGGGAAGTAGTTCATAGTAAGTGGTGCATGAAATGTGTCAACATATCCTACGGTCTCTTCCATTATTTTGAACCATGAGATTCTTATCTTGCACCTGCTATCATTTTTAGGTGGTATTAGCTAGTCATTTCTATGTCTATCCTCTTGGAGGATTGTAACTTAGGATTCAGAACAACTTAAACTTCAGAAATGAATAGGGTTTCTTAGTTCTGTCTTGAACACTGTCTTCCAATTTGAGGGCATATTCATACCGTTCTATGAAATCTGAAAACGGAGGGTCACATTTACAAAAGTTACTAAGTCTTAAGTTCTTGATCGAAAAAGGTAACTAAATGACTATAGAAATAAGAGTTATTCTGGATATAGTATTTAGTCAAGAATGTCTTGCATTAGTCAAGGAGTATTTAACTGCCCCTGACTCACTAAAGTATCACTGCAAATAAATAAGAAGATATAGGTACTTTATTACTTTTGCTAAAAAAATGATTTAGATGTAATTTTCTAATAGAATTTGTTTTTATTTCAACATGTTGAACTTGATAATTCAACTCCTAGCTTCCAATAAATTCAATGGTGAGGATTATTCAAATTGAAAATCAAACATAAATACCATACTAGTTGTTGATGACCTGAGATTCTTTTCAACGATAGAATGTCCTCCTCTTCCCAGTTCAAATGAAAACCGAAGTGTTTGGGATGCTTATGACATGTGGGTCAGGGCTAACGAAAAAGCCAGAGCCTACATTTTAGAAAGCATATAAGGGCTTACTAAAAAGCATGAAACCATGGTCATTGCTAAATAGATCATGAAGTCATTACAAGAGATGTTTGGACAGCCATCCTCGTCAGTACAACATGATGCTATAAAATACGTCTACAATTCCTGCATGAAAGACAGGACCTCTGTTAGGGAACACGTCTTAGACATGATGGTCCACGTTAATATTTCAAAAGCTAATGGTGCTGCCATAGATGAGAAAAGTCAAGTTAGTATGATCATGAAGTCTCTTCCGAAGAGCTTCTTTACTTTTCACACTAATGTTATAATGAATAAGATTGATTACGGTTTTGACAACTCCCTTAAATGAACTCTAGACTTATTAATCTTTAATGAAAAATAAAGAAGGGGAAGCAAATGTTGTTACCCAAATAAAGTTTCAGAAGGGATCAACATCTGGTTCGAAACCTTCTGAAAAGAAGTCTGGCCCTTCAAAGGATAAAAGTATCTAGATGAAGAAGAAAGGAAAAGGGAAGAAGAAAGCTCTTACTAAGAAAATCAAGACAAAATCAAAAGGAAAATATTTCCATTGTAACGAAGATGGACATTGGAAATAGAATTGCCCAAAATATCTTGCAGAAAAAAAAAAAAGCTAAAAAGGCAAACCAAGATAAATCTAATTTACTTGTAATAGAAACATGTTTAGTGGAAAGTTCTCATGTGACCTAGATACTGGACTCAGGTGCTGCTAATCATATTGGCACTTTAATTCAGGAAACTAGTTCCTAGAAGCAGCTGACAGAAAAGAAAATGACTTTCAAGGTGGGAATAGGTAAAGTCATGTTGGCTGAAGTAGTGGGAAACATCAAGTTATGTTTTGGAGATTTCTACATTTTATTAGAAAATTTATATTATGTATCTCAGATGAAAAGGAACTTAATCTCTGTATCTTATTTATTAGAACATATGTATAAAGTCACTTTTGATATAAATGAAGTGTTCATTAGTTCAAAGGGTATTCAAATATGTTCTATTAAACTTGAAAATAACCTGTATATGTTAAAACCAATTGAGACAAAAGCTATTTTAAATATAAAGATGTTTAAAACAGCCAAAACTCAAAATAAGAAATGAAAGAATTCTCCAAACGCCTATCTTTGGCACTTAAGACTTGGTCACATAAATTTCAGCAAGATTGAGAGATTAGTAAAGAATGGACATCTAAATTAGCTAGAAGACAAATCTTTATCTCCATGTGAATCATGTCGTGAGGGAAAAATGACTAAAAGATCCTTTTCAGGAAAAGATCTTAGAGCCAAAAATCCTCTATAACTTATACATTCAAATCTTTATGGTCCAAGAATGTTAAAGCTCAAGGAGGATTTGAATATTTTGTCAGTTTCATTGATGATTATTCTAGATATGGCTATGTTTAACTAATGTATCATAAGTCCAAACCTCTTGAAAAGTTCAAAGAGTATAAGAAAGAAGTTGAAAACTTATTAGGTAAAAAGATTAAAACTCTTTGATCAGATCGAGGTGGCGAGTATATGGATTTACAATTCTAGAACTATTTAGTAGAACATGGAATTTAATCCTAACTCACTGCACCTGATACGCCATAAAAAACGATGTAGCAGAAAGTAGCAATCAAACCTTGTTGGATCTGGTTCGTTCAATGATGAGTTATTCCCAGTTTCCTCGGTCCTTTTGGGGGTATGCAGTACAAGCTGCCATATATATTTTGAACATGGTTCCCTAAAAAAGTGTTCCAGAAACACCATATTAGTTATGGAGAGAACATAAAGGTAGTTTATGTCACTTCAGAATCTGAGGATGCCCAACACATGTGTTGGTGCAAAACCCTAAGAAATTGGAACGATGTTTAAAAGTATGCTTATGTAGGATACCCTAAAAGAACAAAAGATGGGCTATTTTATGATCCTCAAAAAGATAAAGTATTTGTATTAACAAATGCTACATTCTTAGAGGAAGATCACATAAGAAATCATCAACCTCGCAGTAAATTGGTATTAAATGAGATGTCTAGAGAGTCTACAGATAAATCAACAAAAGTTATTGATCAAGCCGATCCTTCAAAAGTTATTGGTCCATCACATCCTTCTCATGAATTGAGAATGCCTCAACATAGTGGGAGAGTTGTTCATAAAGGATCTCTTAATGAAGAGTTCCATGAGCGCCATTAGATCTCTCCAATTTCACCGTGACCGAAATATACCAAATACATTCGAACATACATTAATTAATGACATGCTTTAAACAAAAAAAAAAAAAAGAGAGAGTTCTCATACCAGTTGAAGACGCTCTTCAAGCTATGGAACTTAATGCAGCGGAAGACCTCTACCCGATCAACCAACATCCAGCAGATGCGTCGACTATAACAGCACGAATAATCGCAAATAAATGAACGCAGCGGGGACGACACCACCAGAACGGAGCCTTAGGTATTCTCGATGTGAGAACCCAAAGCATGGTGTTCAGTAAGTTTGGTAGAGGTAGGAGGAAGAATTGATCGTGTAGATGATAAGAAAGTGGGAGAGAATGAGAAGCTATCGCATAATTAGATGCTTATCGCTTAGAAGAAACTACACGATCGTGTAGATTTTACTGAACGATTGTTTAGAAAAAGGTAGGCGATTGTAAAACATAAAATGTATCTTATGTCACATAACGCATGGATGATTGTAACATATTTTGGGATGTATGATATTAGGTGCTCATGATGATGCGATACTACTTCTATTTATGCATTAATTTGGAATGTTCATGTAGTATGCTCTGCGTTGTCACAAGTTTCCTTACGATGGAACCAAGTGTAATTCCACCGCAAGTTTCTCGGTGTGATCCGAGGTCGAACATGAGAAAATGGTGTTGGTTATTGCGGTATGTTCATGGTATATGTGACCAGGTTCTCAATTCTTTATAAAGAAGTTTGTACAGGTAAGTAAATTGCAGTAAAATAAAGGAAAGCAGTAAAGATGCGATAAAACATAGAAATAAAATAAACCTAAGCTAGATGTTACAAGATACAAACTTCATGTACAAGATGCTAGGATTAAGGCTGGTTGTGAAGGTTGTGCAAAGACGTGGGATGCGGCGACAAGTCTTATGAACAAAATAGAAGAGAAAGATAAGTATTACAAATAACGCAAGACCTTAATTGGATTTGAACGTACAAATATTGTTCCGCTCTTCTCTTGGCATACACTTCTCAGTGATCGGCCGTGTTCCCCACATGTTTATGGTGAAATAGAGTCTAGCGTAATGAACGCAAGGTTGCTTTCATGTCTGGAGTACTACTCGCTTTAGTTAACACACTCTTCTGACATTCTCTCAACAGATCAGAATTACATCTTCACTTCTGCTCTCACAGGTGAATTTGCCATCCGGCATGCTTTAGCTAAACATCTTTATTTCTTTAGCACAGATTAAGTTACTTGTTTAATTCATATTAATCACCAAGGGATTAAGAAAACATCATGAAGAAAGTGACTAATGGGTGAATGGAAACATACAAAAAATGGTAGATGGATCTATCGAAACATTTAATATTTTTACTAAGCGTTTGATACATGATGTGGGAATGAAGAGATAAAGAAACTATGGAATACAATGAAAGAGAGATAGAACAGATACAAACAAATGCTAATGTCTTGGCATAGGTTCGATGGAGATCTTCTTACCGGATAGGATGGTTTCGATGGCAGGAAGAGCTTCCCTCTTAGGCTTGCTCCACCAGTAACAGAGGTCTCTGCACAGAGCTTCGATCGGGTATATGGGAGGTCGGATCTGAGATTCACCTCTCGGCCTTATCTCATTTTCTTCCCGGATTTCTTCTCTTCAGCACTCAACTCAGCCTTTTCTCTCTAAAATCTTGCAGCACTCAGCCCCGTATCAAATAGCATACTTTTCTCTAAAATCAATGGGGTATTTATAGGAGCAGATCTTTGACTCTGGCCTTGTGGTCCCCACTTGATGGTAATTCCGCAGATGGAGGGATATTATTCCTTCTGTTATGCAATTAGACCATCAATTCTGCACAACCGTTAGTTGTACACGTGTCTCAATCCCCCGCTCTCGCATTGCTCAGTTGCATCTTTCGATCATAGGTTCGCATTCGGTGTTTGTTTTTATTACCAAATGCGGTTGAAGCATAGCATTGGCCGACTGTCGCATTGCGCCGTTACTTCGGTAATCGTCTCTTCATGGTTGATCAACGGGCGCAATGTGGTAGAGATGCGATAATTAGTTTCTGAGCCTTGAGTGCAAGTGTGACTTGGTCTCCTGCAAAACAGAGTAAAGTTTGGCTTGTCTTCCATCTTTTTGGCGTTAGTGGGTGTAAGCGCAAATATTTATAATTATTGTCATACTGGGCTAATCTTCATACAATTGGCGCATAGTTACTAACTTTTGACCACAATATCTAGATAAGGTGGCATAAATAACTTGTATTTCTACAAGTTATCAGTGATCGTTTAGCAAACACAGCACACTATGCGATTATTTAGGAAAGCTAACTGATCGTTTAGGAATTAGTGTGCCATTGTTTAGGCGCTAGGTAGGCGATCGTTTAGGCACGAGGTATGTGATCGTTTAGGTGTTGAGTGACTATCATATAGGCTCTCGACTTTAAGTGATCGTTTACGTTTCCACACCAATGCAAAAACCTTCGATCTATTTCCAAACTTCTCAAAATAAAAGCCAATTTCATTTTTATTCTTCGGTTACAATAACCGATGCTATTTTCCCACTAATGGACGTCCAAGAGAGATTTTAGGTTAATTATCATATAATTAACCAATTAAATTATTAATAAATATAATCATATTATATTTTTACCCTATAGTTCGATATCACATATCTACTATATTAAATTTTCCTATACTTGATATAGATCATATTTATATATAATTTCCTCCCAAATAAGGTATCTCATACATTTAGCCAATTATATCATACATAATTAACCAGTCTAATTATATCATATACAATCAAACTTCCTCATGCCAATTTGAACATTTCAAATTAACCCAAACACTGATTCTCGACTTTATCTAAGCTACCCAGGGGATCTAATGGACATGTGGCTCGAAGCTCCAATAGTTCGTGAATAGCTGACTAAACTCTTTAGACATGAGATCCATCATCTGTTAACTGTTAGGCATTCCACTAAAGACCAACAGCTGAACTCTTTTGCCCACAGATATATTTCTGTGTCCATCGGATATAACCGATCATGAGTACAATGACCCTTCACAGATGCTTGTAAGTACAACTGGGCCAAATTACCGTTTTTCCTCTACAGTTACATCTCACTCCTTAAGTACCATTGATTCCTCTAATGTAGAATATAACATAGTCCAACTATGTGTGAACACCTCTTGGGCCAAGAGAAGGTGTGTGGCGCCACATCGTTCAAGCCCTGGAATTAGCCCTTATGGGAGCTATCTATCTACTTACCCCTGCCTCGGGCAGGAGTGAATTCCATCTTATGTAGCTGAGTTCCCAGCTCCCAAATCAGACGAATCCCCAAAGTGGTAGGTTTGAATCGACTACTTGGCCACTCCCCATACAAATCAAAGGACCACCCTCAATGTTAGAAGTTCCCAACTCACTCAGGATTGAGGTCATGTTACCTATGGTCATCTTAGTGAAGTGAAGTCTCTATCATGAACGTTGTTATATAATGAGATGTTAACACTTCGTGGTCAGGTCTTATACAAACTCTTTGTATAGGACGCCCCCGCTCGCATGTCCCTAACACGAATGATCAGGATCAGACCATCTGTGACAAGTCACAACACTCGTGACCATTCCACAAAGCGGGCCACATCCATAGGGTTACCAAGATAAGATTTCCCTCCTATATCCATATACTACAAACCATTTTGGTTATCACTCAAGACATGATCCACTTGTATGTTACCACATACATGCTTGAGTTACATACAGATAATCAGGGATTTTAAGTTTATTGGTTTGTGGTAAAGAAAATAAAACATGCAACTGAGCAAAAACAAGATGTGAAGTAAAATATCATATATTATATAACACAAGCATTCGTACAAACTGTTTACAAACTACAGGACACGAGCTGTAGAGCATCAACCCCAACAGTTCAATAGCCTGATCGCTACATGGGTTTAACAGAAACTTAAATTGTCATAATTAATGATGGCTTAGAGGATCCATTAACCTTTAAACAGGAAATAGAAGATGTAGATAGAGAACAATGGATAAGAGCCATGAACCCAAAAATGGAGTCAATGTACTTCAATTATGTTTGGAAACTTATAGATCACCCAGATGGGGTAAAACCTATTGGCTATAAGTGGATCTACAAGAGAAAGCGAGATCAAACTAGTAAGGTGTAAACCTACAAAGCCAGACTCGTGGCAAAAGGTTTTACGTCAAAAAGAGGGGGTAGACTATGAAGAAACCTTCTTTCCCATTGCCATGATTAAATCTATTAGAATACTTTTATCTATTGCTACTTTTTATGATTATGAAATATGGAAAATGGATGTCAAGACAGGCTTTTTGAATGGTCATCTTGATGAAAGTATTTATATATCTCAACCAGAAAGTTTCATTGAATAGGTTCAAGAACAAAAGGTTTGCAAGCTTAAAAGATCCATTTATGGTGAAAAAAAGCATCTCGATCCATGAATATAAGATTTGACACTGCGATCAAATCTTATGTATTTGAATAAAATGTTGACGAACCTTGTGTTTACAAGAAGATGACTAGCAAGATTGTAGCTTTCCTAGTACTTTATGATGATGATATCCTGCTCATTGGGAATGAGATAGGATTCCTTGTTGATATCAAGAAATGGCTAGCATCAAAATTTCAAATGAAAGATTTAGGAGATGCATAATATGTTCTTGGAATTCAAATTGTTCGGAATCGGAAGAACAAAACTTTAGCACTATATCAAGCATCTTATATTGAAAAAATGTTGTCAAGATATAATAAACAAAATTCCACAAAGGGTATGTTGCCTTTTAGATATGTAATTCATTTGTCTAAATAACAGTGTCCTAAGACACCTGAAGAAGTTGAGGGAATGAAAAAAATTTCTTATGCATCAGTAGTCGGAAGCTTGATATACGTGTATTGTGTACATGCCCAGACATATGCTTTGCAGTCGGAATATTCAGCAAATTTCAGTCCAACCCTGGACACAACCATTGGACTATTGTTAAGAACATCCTCAAGTATCTTCGAAGAATGAGGAATTATATGTTCGTGTATGGTCATAAGGATTTGATCCTTACGGGATACACTGATTTTGATTTTCATACTAACGTAAATTATAGGAAATCTACTTCAGGATCAGTATTTACTCTAAACAGAGGAGCTATAATATGGAGGAGTGATGCTCGTATTTATGAAGTGGAAATATGGATGATATGCATTGATGGGATTGCGTTGTGCACTCAAGTTTCCCCAGCGGAATTCAAGTGTAAATTTCTCTGAGTTTCCTTGTAAGTGATAACTTGTAGAAATACAAGTTATTATGCTGCCTTATCTAGATATTGTGGCCAAAAGAGAAGAAATTATGCGTCGATTGTATAAAAATTAGCTCAGAAATACAATAAATATAAATTATCGCAATTACACCCACTAACATCATCAAGATGGTAGAAGAGGATATTTCTATTTTGTTTTGTAGGAAACCAACTCACCGATTGCGATCAAGGCTTAACGATAAACATCTCTGTCACATTGCGCCCGTCAATCAACAATGAAGAGATGATTAATGCAATGACGGTGCAATGCGACAGTCGATCTAGAGCTGAATTTCAACCGCATGCGGTAATAAAAACAACACTGCATACGAGCACCCGATCGAAAGATGCAGCTGAGCGACGCAAATGCAGAGGATTGTGACACGTGTACAACTAACCGTTGTACAGATTTGACGGTCTGATTGCATAACCGAAGGAATATTTATTCCTCAATCTTCGGAATGTCCATAACAATAAGTGGGGCCTACAAGCAAGAGTCAAAGCTTTTCACCTATAAATACCCCCATAGAATTCAGAAAAGATATACTTGATATGAGGGCTAATTGATGCTAGATTATTGAGAGAAAGGTTGAGCTAAGAACTGATCGGAAGAAATCTAGGAAGAGAAAAGACAAGGCTGAGAGGTGAGTCTCAGTGCAATTCTGCCAAATCCTCGCCGTGAAGCTTTGTGCTTAGATCTCTGCTACCGGTTGAGCAAGCCTGAGAGGGAAGCTCATCCATCCGTTCAATCCATCCACGTCGACAAGCAAATCTCCATCCTGATCGGCACCAAGAAGTTGGCGATTTTGTATTAGTTTCTAACTCTATTTCATCAGTTGTATTTCATTCTCTCAATCTCTTCATTCACAAATCATGTATCAGACGTTAAATAGTTTTATTGAATGTCTCGATCCTTTCCATTTCCACTTTTCTGTCTATCTCTGTTCTTCCATTAATCGTTTTCTCCATGAAGTTTTCTTAATCCCGTGGTAATTAATATGGATTAAACGAGTAACTTAATCTATGCTAAAGAGATAAATGTGTTTAGCTAAGGCATGCTAGACGGCATCTTCAACTGTGAGAGCAGAAGTGAAGATTCCATTCTGATCTATTGAGAGAAGGTTAGAAGAATGCGTTAACTAAAGCGAGTAGTACTTCCAGAGATAGAAACAACCTTGCGTTCATTACGTTCGTCCCTGTTTCACCACAAAAATGTGGGAATGCGGCCGATCACCGAGAGGTGTACGCAAGGGAAAAGAAGAACAATACTTATATCTTTAACGCAATTAAGGAACTTGCATTGTTTATATTAGTTATCTTTTCTCTTTCTGCTTTGCACATAAGACTTGCCACCGTATTACACGATCTTTTTATAAGCTTCATAGCCAGCCTTGACCTTAGTATCTTGTATCATGAAACCTGTATCTTTTATCATCATAGTTTAGGTTTATTTTATCGTAATTTACTTCTACCTTTAGTTAACGCATTCTTCTAGTTTAGGAAGTACTTCTATCTTTTATCATCATAGTTTAGGAAGTTCTACTCGCTTTAGTTAACGCATTCTTCTAACCTTCTCTTGACAGATCAGAATGACATCTTCACTTCTGTTCTCACAGGTGAAGATGCCGTCTAGCATGCCTTAGCTAAACACATTTATCTCTTTAGCAAAGATTAAGTTACTCGTTTAATCCATATTAATTACGAAGGTATTAAGAAAACTTCATGGAGAAAACAATTAATGGAGGAATGGAAATAGATAAAGAAGTGGGAATGGAAATGATCGAGACATTCAATAAAACTATTTAGCGTCTGATACATGATTTGTGAATGAAGAGATTAAGAAGATGAAATACAATTGATGAATAGAGTTAGAAACAAATACAAATAAGCGCCAATGTCTTGGTGCCGATCTGGATGGATATTTGCTTGCTGACGTGGATGGAGTGAACGAATAGATGAGCTTTCCTCTCAGGCTTGCTCAACCGGTAGTAGGGATCTAAGCACAGACCTTCACAACGGGGATCTGGTAGATTCACACTGAGACTCACCTCTCGTCCTTGTCTCTTCTCTTCTCGGATTTCTTCCGATCCGTAATTAACTTAGCGTTTCTCTCAATAATCTAGCATCAATTAGCCCTCGTATCAATTATACCCGTATCAAGTATATCTTCTCTGAATTCTATGGAGGTATTTATAGGTGAAAAGCCTTGACTCTTGCTTGTGGGACCCACTTATTGTTATGGAAATTCTGAAGATGGAGGAATAAATATTTCTTCTGTTATGCAATCAGACCGTCAAATTTGTACAACAGTTAGTTGTAAACATGTCACAATCCTCCATGTTTGCGTTGCTCAACTGCATCTTTCGATCGATTGCTCGCATGTGGTGTTGTTTTTATTACCGCGTGCTGTTGAAATTCAGCTCAGGATCGACTGTCGCATTGTGCCGTCATTGCGTTAAATCATCTCTTATTTGTGGTTTGCCGGGTGCAATGTGACAGAGATGTGTTGTTCAGTTTCTCGTTGAGCCTTGATCGCAAGCAGTGACTTGGTTTCCTGCAAAACAGAGTAGAAATATCCTCTTCTACCATCTTGATGATGTTAGTGGGTGTAATTGCAATAATTCATAATTATTGTATTTTTGAGCTAATTTTCATACAATCGACGCATATTCCTTCTCTTTTGGCCGCAATATCTAGATAAGGCAACATAAATAACTTGTATTTCTACAAGTTATTACACCCCTAAATTTAGATATATGCTTGTCCTCAAGCATATCTTCTACTAAGGCAATAATGCTAAATTCCTCTCTTGTATTTTTGCGTTGATTTCCTGCTCCGAATGTTACACTTAGGCACATTTCTTAACAACGCAATTTCCTTCTATCCTTGCTAATTCTTAACAAAGCCCTACTTTTTCTTCTATATAACAAATTTATGCTCAAAGACGCTTTTCTAGTTTTTAAAATAGAATGTTTATCTCTTTTTTGTCAAAACAACTTGATATATCTGTATGCGGTGGTCAAACTTTGCATCATTCATTAGAGACTGTTGGTCATGGTTACACCCTTCGTTTTGGTTTGTTCCTACGGGTGTCATGCGAACATCCAACTACGGTTGTATGCCAATTTCAACTTTAACTCATGATATTCAGAGAAGTTGTCTCTTGCATTCTTTTATATATATATATATATATATATATATATTGCGTTGTTCTTGGAAATCCACCTTCTGTCTCTTATACACATCTAGATGTGTATAAGAGACAGGTTACACCCTTCGTTTTGGTTTGTTCCTACGGGTGTCATGCGAACATCCAACTACGGTTGTATGCCAATTTCAACTTTAACTCATGATATTCAGAGAAGTTGTCTCTTGCATTCTTTTATATATTTTTATATTGCGTTGTTCTTGGAAACCCACATTCGTTTTGGCCTGTCTCTTATACACATCTAGATGTGTATAAGAGACAGGATGGGTGCTTATAAAAACGCAAATACATTTTTTTTGCTGAGGACGGGCAACAACGCATGCACTCCTGCAACACACCCCTTAATTCAACGCATTTCTGGAGGATCGGGCGCACGGTATTTCTACCAGTGCATCACTACCTCAACATAGTGCATTTTCACTAAGGATGGGCAAAGAACACATACGTGCGCAACACACCCGTCAATGCAATGCATTTGGGTGTAATGGATGCAAGGTGTCTCTTATTAACACACAATGCACCCATCATCGTGTTACATACCAATTTTTTTTTCTTTTTAAGTCATAAAAAACGCAAGTCGAAAAGACTTTGCGGTGTCTAATGTTTCATCCAATCATTCACAGAAATTAAAGAACAACGCTACTAATTTATACAAATTAAAGGAATTTAAACATGACATGAAAAATTAAATTGAAGAGAATTATAGAAAGCATTAAATGCTACTCCTAAAAAGCAATAAATAACGAGATTTAGAAAGCAGTAAAAGAAAACTGTAAAGAAAGCACGTAAACATAAATAGGGATGCTCTCTTTGAGAACTTCTTTTAATCAGCATCCCTATTTATGTTTACGTGCTTTCTTTACAATTTTCTTTTACTGCTTTCTAAATCTCATTATTTACTGCTTTTTAGGAGTAGCATTTAATGCATTTTGTAATTCTCTTCAATTTAATTTTTCATGTCATGTTTAAATTCCTTTAATTTGTATACATTAGTAGCTCTGTTCTTTAATTTCTGTGAATGATTGATTGGATGAAACATTAGACACCGCAAAGTCTTTTTGATTTGCGTTTTTGATGACTTAAAAGAAAAATATTGGTATGTAAAGCGATGATGGGTGCATTATGTGTTAACAAGAGATAACTTGCGTCCATTACACCCAAATGCATTGCGTTGAGGGGTGTGTTGCGCACGTATGTGTTCTTTGCCCGTCCTTAGTGAAAAGGCACTATGTTGAGGTAGTGATGCGCTGGTAGAAATACTATGCGCCCGATCCTCCAGAAATGCATTGAATTAAAGGGTGTGTTGTGGGAGTGCATGCGTTGTTGCCCGTCCTCAACAAAAATGTATTTGCATTATTAGAAGCGCGATGTTAATTTTTAGAGTGCACCCATCTGAATCGAATTCAAAAAGATAACATCTCGATTCTTTGATTCTTTGAACAGGCAGCAATTTTGTATTGCATTAATTTTTAGTTATTTGTATACTTTGTTAATATTCAATACAATTGAGTATATATTCACTCCTTTTTGCCTGTGCCTTTCTCTTTATCATCCTTTGACAATATTTGCGATGTCCTTAATCTTTTACTTTTGCATTATTCATTTCACTGCCATGATGTATAATATGTTTATACTTAGAAACATTTCCCTTACTTTGTAAATTCTGACCAATGCTTAGTTAATTCTTAGTTTAGCAGTACTTTATCTTTTATCTTTCAAAATTCTGCTCAAACCTTCTTTTTGCAATTTTCTTCTAAGTGTTTGTCTAGTCTATCCAAACAACGTAATGAAGACCTTGCTCATCTTTAAATTTGGGAGTGGGGAAGGTCTGAGAACATATGATCGAGAATATGCGGTCATTAAGAAAATGCGTTCATTTCAAAATATATATATATATATTATGCAAAACTCCAATGCCAGCACAAGGGAAACCTAAAAAATGTTCCCAACCTGATAAGAGTTTAGTTGTGAAAGGAGCCTGCTCGTAGTTGGATGTTTGTATGACACCCGTAGGAGCAAGCCAAAACGAAGGTGGGTTTCCAAGAACAATGCAACATGAAAAGAGAAAAAAAAAGCAAAAAGAAAAATAAAAGAATGCAAGAGACAACTCCTTTGAATATCATGAGTTAAAGTTGAAATTGGCACCCAACCGTAGTTGGATGTTCGCATGACACTTGTGGGAACAAACCAAAATGAAGGGTGTAACCATGACCAACAATCTCTAATAAATGACGCAAGGTTTGACCACCGCATATAGACATATCAAGTTGTTTTGACAAATAAGAGATAAACATTCTATTTTTAAACTAGAAAAGCATCTTTGAGCAAAAATTTTTTATATAGAAGAATAAAGTAGGGCTTTGTTAAGAATTAGCAAGGATAGAAGGAAATTGTGTTGTTAAGTAATGTGCCTAAGTGTTACATTTAGAGCAACCAATCGATGCAAAATAGAGGAGAGGAATTTAGCATTATTGCCTTAGTAGAAGATATGCTTGAGGACAAGCATATATCTAAATTTGGGGGTGTGATAACTTGTAGAAATACAAGTTATTTATGCTGCCTTATCTAGATATTGTGGCCAAAAGAGAATAAAATATGCGTCAATTGTACGAAAATTAGCTCAGAAATACAATAAATATAAATTATTGCAATTACACCTGGTCATAAATTGGGAGAATTTACACCCACTCGAAATTTTCGGGGGCATGTAAAAATCGATAATAACATCATCAAAATGGTAGAAGAGGATATTTCTATCATGTTTTGCAGGAAAACAAGTCACCACTTGCGATCAAGGCTCAACGAGAAACTGAACAACGCATCTCTGTCACATTGCACCCGTCAATCAACAATGAAGCGACGATTAACACAATGACGGCGTAATGCGACAGTCAATCCAAAGCTGAATTTCAACTGCATGCGGTAATAAAAACAACACCGCATGCGAGCACCCGATCGAAAGATGCAGCTGAGCGACGCAAATGTAGAGGATTGTGACATGTGTACAACTAACCGTTGTGCAGATTTGACGGTCTGATTGCATAACAGAAGGAATATTTATTCCTCCATCTTTTGAATTTCCATAACAATAAGTGGGGCCCACAAGCAAGAGTCAAAGCTTTTCTCTTATAAATACCCCCATAGAATTTAGAGAAGATATACTTTATATGAGGGCTAATTGATGCTTGATTATTGAGAGAAAGGCTGAGCTGAGTATTGATCGGAAGAAATCCGAGAAGAGAAGAAACAAGGCCGAGAGGTGAGTCTCAGTGCAATTCTGCCAAATCCCTGCTGTGAAGCTCTATGCTTAGATCCCTACTACCGATTGAGCAAGCCTGAGAGGGAAGCTCATCCATCCGTTCAATCCATCCATGTCGACAAGCAAATCTCCATGCAGATCGGCTCCAAGACGTTGGCACTTGTTTGTATTTGTTTCTAACTCTATTTCATCAGTTGTATTTCATTCTCTTAATCTCTTCATTCACAAATCATGTATCTAAAGTGAGTAGTACTTCCAGAGATGGAAGCAACCTTGTGTTCATTACGTTCATCCCTGTTTCACCATAGAGATGTGGGAACACGGTCGATCATCGAGAGGTGTATGCCAAAGGAAAGCGGAACCATAGTTATATCTTTAATGCAATTAATGAACTTGCGATGTCCACAGGTTAAGATGCCGTCTACATTGCCTTAGCTAAACACATTTATCTCTTTAGCAAAGATTAAGTTACTCGTTTAATCCATATTAATTACGAAGGTATTAAGAAAACTTCATGGAGAAAACAATTAATGGAGGAATGGAAATAGATAAAGAAGTGGGAATGGAAATGATCGAGACATTCAATAAAACTATTTAGCGTCTGATACATGATTTGTGAATGAAGAGATTAAGAGAATGAAATACAACTGATGAAATAGAGTTAGAAACAAATACAAACAAGTGCCAACGTCTTGGAGCCGATCTGCATGGAATTTGCTTGTCGACATGGATGGATTGAACGGATGGATGAGCTTCCCTCTCAGGCTTGCTCAATCGGTAGTAGGGATCTAAGCATAGAGCTTCACAGCAGGGATTTGGCAGAATTGCACTGAGACTCACCTCTCGGCCTTGTTTCTTCTCTTCTCGGATTTCTTCCGATCAATACTCAGCTCAGCCTTTCTCTCAATAATCAAGCATCAATTAGCCCTCATATAAAGTATATCTTCTCTAAATTCTATGGGGGTATTTATAAGAGAAAAGCTTTGACTCTTGCTTGTGGGCCCCACTTATTGTTATGGAAATTCAAAAGATGGAGGAATAAATATTCCTTCTGTTATGCAATCAGACCGTCAAATCTGCACAACGGTTAGTTGTACACATGTCACAATCCTCTACATTTGCGTCGCTCAGCTGCATCTTTCGATCGGGTGCTCGCATGCGGTGTTGTTTTTATTACCGCATGCAGTTGAAATTCAGCTTTGGATTGACTGTCGCATTACGCCGTCATTGTGTTAATCGTCGCTTCATTGTTGATTGACGGGTGCAATGTGACAGAGATGCGTTGTTCAGTTTCTCGTTGAGCCTTGATCGCAAGTGTGACTTGTTTTCCTGAAAACATGATAGAAATATCCTCTTCTACCATTTTGATGATGTTATTACATTTTTACATGCCCCCGAAAATTTCGAGTGGGTGTAAATTCTCCCAATTTATGACCAGGTGTAATTGCAATAATTTATATTTATTGTATTTCTGAGCTAATTTTCGTACAATTGACGCATATTTTATTCTCTTTTGGCCACAATATCTAGATAAGGCAGCATAAATAACTTGTATTTCTACAAGTTATCACACCCCCAAATTTAGATATATGCTTGTCCTCAAGCATATCTTCTACTAAGGCAATAATGCTAAATTCCTCCTCTATTTTGCATCGATTGGTTGCTCTAAATGTAACACTTAGGCACATTACTTAACAACACAATTTCCTTCTATCCTTGCTAATTCTTAACAAAGCCCTACTTTATTCTTCTATATAAAAAATTTTTGCTCAAAGATGCTTTTCTAGTTTAAAAATAGAATGTTTATCTCTTATTTGTCAAAACAACTTGATATGTCTATATGCGGTGGTCAAACCTTGCGTCATTTATTAGAGATTGTTGGTCATGGTTACACCCTTCATTTTGGTTTGTTCCCACAAGTGTCATGCGAACATCCAACTACGGTTGGGTGCCAATTTCAACTTTAACTCATGATATTCAAAGAGTTGTCTCTTGCATTCTTTTATTTTTCTTTTTTTGCTTTTTTTCTCTTTATGTTGCATTGTTCTTGGAAACCCACCTTCGTTTTTGCTTGCTCCTACGGGTGTCATACAACATCCAACTACGAGCAGGCTCCTTTCACAACTAAACTCTTATCAGGTTGGGAACATTTTTAGGTTTCCCTTGTGCTGGCATTGGAGTTTTGCATAATATATATATATATTTTTGAAATGAACGCATTTTCTTAATGACCGCATATTCTGATCATATGTTCTCAGACCTTCCCCACTCCAAATTTAAAGATGAGCAAGGTCTTCATTACGTTGTTTGGATAGACTAGACAAACACTTAGAAGAAAATTGCAAAAAGAAGGTTTGAGCAGAATTTTGAAAGATAAAGATAAAGTACTGCTAAACTAAGAATTAACTAAGCATTGGTCAGAATTTACAAAGTAAGGGAAATGTTTCTAAGTATAAACATATTATACATCATGGCAGTGAAATGAATATATGCAAAAGTAAAAGATTAAGACATCGCAAATATTGTCAAAGGATGATAAAGAGAAAGGCACAGGCAAAAAGGAGTGAATATATACTCAATTGTATTGAATATTAACAAAGTATACAAATAACTAAAAATTAATGCAATACAAAATTGCTGCCTGTTCAAAGAATCAAAGAATCGAGATGTTATCTTTTTTGAATTCGATTCAGATGGGTGCACTCTAAAAATTAACATCGCGCTTCTAATAATGCAAATACATTTTTGTTGAGGACGGGCAACAACGCATGCACTCCCACAACACACCTTTAATTCAATGCATTTCTGGAGGATCGGGCGCATAGTATTTCTACCAGCGCATCACTACCTCAACATAGTGCCTTCACTAAGGACGGGCAAAGAACACATACGTGGCAACACACCCCTCAACGCAATGCATTTGGGTGTAATGGACGCAAGTTATCTCTTGTTAAACATAATGCACCCATCATCGCTTTACATACCAATATTTTTCTTTTAAGTCATCAAAAACGCAAATCAAAAAGACTTTGCGGTGTCTAATGTTTCATCCAATCAATCATTCACAGAAATTAAAGAACAGAGCTACTAATGTTAACAAATTAAAGGAATTTAAACATGACATGAAAAATTAAATTGAAGAGAATTACAAAATGCATTAAATGCTACTCCTAAAAAGCAGTAAATAATGAGATTTAGAAAGCAGTAAAAAGAAATTGTAAAGAAACACGTAAACATAAATAGGATGCTGATTAAAAGAAGTTCTCAAAGAGAGCATCCCTATTTATGTTTACGTGCTTTCTTTACAGTTTTCTTTTACTGCTTTCTAAATCTCGTTATTTATTGCTTTTTAGGAGTAGCATTTAATGCTTTCTATAATCTCTCTTCAATTTAATTTTTCATGTCATGTTTAAATTCCTTTAATTTGTATAAATTAGTAGCGTTGTTCTTTAATTTCTGTGAATGATTGGATGAAACATTAGACACCGCAAAGTCTTTTCGACTTGCGTTTTTTATGACTTAAAAAGAAAAAAAAAATGGTATGTAACACGATGATGGGTGCATTGTGTGTTAATAAGAGACACCTTGCATCCATTACACCCAAATGCATTGCATTGACGGGTGTGTTGCGCACGTATGTGTTCTTTGCCCATCCTTAGTGAAAATGCACTATGTTGAGGTAGTGATGCACTGGTAGAAATACCGTGCACCCGATCCTCCAGAATGCATTGAATTAAGAGGTGTGTTGCAGGAGTGCATGCGTTGTTGCCGTCCTCAGCAAAAATGTATTTGCGTTATTTAGAAGCACGATGTTAATTTTTAGCGTTCACCCATCTGAATTGAATTCAAAAAGATAACATCTCGATTTCTTGATTCTTTGAACAGGCAGCAATTTTGTATTGCGTTCATTTTTAATTATTTGTATACTTTGTTAATATTCAATACAATTGAGAATATATCACTCCTTTTTGCCTGTGCCTTTTCTCTTTATCATTCCTTTGACAATATTTGCGATGTTCTGATCTTTTTTACTTTTGTATTATTCATTGTGCTGCCATGATGTATAATATGTTTTATACTTAGAAACATTTACCATACTTTGTAAATTCTGGACCAACCACTTTATTATTCCTATTCTCTCTCTTT
>NC_052358.1:25188016-25333957 GCF_009727055.1 Benincasa hispida
CAGAAGTGAAGATGTCATTCTGATCTGTCAAGAGAAGGTTAGAAGAATGCGTTAACTAAAGTGAGTAGTACTTCCAGAGATGGAAGCAACCTTGTGTTCATTACGTTCGTCCTTGTTTCACCATATAAATGTGGGAACACGGTCGATCATCGAGAGGTTTACGCCAAGGGAAAAGCGGAACAGTACTTATATCTTTAACGCAATTAAGGAACTTGCACTGTTTATATTAGTTATCTTTTCTCTTTCTGCTTTGCACATAGGACTTGCCACCGCATTACACGATCTTTTTATAAGCTTCACAGCCAGCCTTGACCTCATATCTTGTATCATGAAACCTGTATCTTTTATCATCATAGTTTAGGTTTATTTTATCGCAATTTAATTCTACGCAATTTACTTTATTACCGCATTTTTATCGCTTACTTTCATCGCAATTTACTTTATTATCGCATTTTTATCGCGTATCTTTACTTTACTGCACAATTTACTTTATCGCATGTACAAATAACACTTTTATTAAATTGAAAAACCCGTAGTCCCATATATCACAAATATAACGCAATAACCTCAAACAGTCCCTGTGTTCGACCTCGGATCACACCGAGAAAGTTGCAGTGAAATTATACTTGGTTTCAATGCAAGGAAATTTATGACAACGCACAACATACTACAAGAACATTCATTAATAACACATATCTAGAAGTAATATCGTATATCATTGCATAAAATTTGCGTTAAAAGTTTATGGCATGGACTTGTAACTTTGATTAAAATTTATGTCATCATCATAAAAATGGAGTTACTTAAACATGCTGAAAGTATTTGGACAAGATAACATATTTAAATCATATCAACTTCCATGGAAACATGTTTTACTTATCATGTGAAATAACTTCAAACATATGTTGCTTGGTACTTCATATAAACACTTAGCATGAGAAATATCTTCAAGGAAATCATGGTTTCTAAATCATTAAAACATCAAATCATCTCATAGTCACTCACAGCTCGTTGGCCTCTTAACGGGTTATACGCCTTTCCCAGCTCTTCTTGGCCTGAAAGGACATAATTCCCAGTTAAACAACTTAGAATTCTTAGCAAAATACCTCAAATAGTTTATTTACTAATGAAACTTTCATCATCAAAGACAGCTTTACTAGTGAGATACTCATCATGGGTGAATTCTTCCTCACGAGCAAGATCCTCATGAGCGATATCCTCATCATGAGCGGGATTCTCATGAGCGAGATCAAGCATTTCTTCAACAAACTTCAACCTAGCAATACTCCTGTCTCTTATACACATCTAGATGTGTATAAGAGACAGGCCCAATTTCTAGCGAGATTTCCTTCTTGAGCGACATCCTCAGCACAAAATTAGCGAGATTTCCTTCATAAGCGAGATCCTCATTCTCCATATCTCGCTATAACTCTCCACGGTGAGCTGTTTGCTTGTTCTTCCCAAGCAGCTGTTTGCTTATGCACAGATTCTCTATTACAACTTCAAAAATTCATAACTCAAAATCCAGACCTCTTTTGAAGAAACTTTCTTAATAAACATGTTTGAAATTGAGTTAAATTTCTTACCTTAAAATTTCAACCAAAAATTCTTTATAGTTTGGCCTAGAGCTTCCAATCTTCACCTCGAGCCCTGATTAACTCGAGATTCTGCCTCTGCTGCACTTTCTTCACTTCTTGTTCTTCTCCTCCTGCAATCTTTCTTCAGCAAGACAATCTCAAAAACTAATAAGTAAGTTTCCTTATTTAATATGTTTTTCTTTTCCTTTCTCCACAACTTCTATAAATAACATGGATTTCCATTTATTAGATATTTAATATATCATTCCTTTGGCTAAACATGCTTGTTTAGGAAACTTAGAATTCGGGGTTTACACTTAGCTACACAAGAGCTTATTTCTTCTTGTTTCCATCCTCTATCCCTCCTAAAATATGGATTCATTTAACTCATTAGAAGACATCACATTACTTACTCTTACTTAAAGTAATTAGGGTTCAGGTTTTATAGAAAGCTTGCGATTGCCTAATTGCCTCGCTCTTCTCGATATAATGTTTCAACAATGTTTCCAGAGATGAGGTACTGCAAGAGGTATCCGAAAAGAATGGTTTTTCATAGGGTTGTATACTTTGAAATTTACCTGAGCTGTGATCCTGATAATGAAGACCGGAGGATTGCCTCGATTCCATTGATAATTGTTCTAATGATCACTTTGGCTCTCCTGGTTGTGATTCCCGTCCCAACTGAAAATGGGGTGATTCTGCCAACCAAGGTTGTAGGTGTTGCCGAAGGTTCATTGTAGACAGAGTATACGGATTTCTAATTCCATGGGCAAACTTCCGCTGAATGTCCCTCTCCACATTGAACGCAATTCATTGCGGCCACGTGTGTCAACGCATTGACTTGCGCTGAACCTTGAGAGAGATGCATTTGCCGACTAGCCATAATCTGGAGGAGCGAGGTCATTGTGGTCATCTAGTCTACCAGGGTGTTCATTGTATCAGTTGGTACAACATCACCTTCAGCTCTTTCTTGCTCCAAACCTCTTTCCTCAAGTCCGGTATCTAACCATTCATCTAAATTTCGTGAAATGCGATCTAAAATGATCTTTGCTTCCGTATACGACCTGTCCATCAATCCTCTTACTGTGGAGGCATCAACAACTGCTTGCGTTGGTTTATCCAAGCCATTGTAAAAAGTCTCCATCAAAATGCAATCGGGAATCTTGATATGTGAACAACTCTTCACTAATTGTCTGAATCACACCTAGGCGGTGCTTAAAGTTTCATAGCCCTTCTATTCGAAATTCAACACATCCCTCCGTCTCCTTGTGTTGACGGCTGGAGGGAAGAATCTATTCATAAACCTTTCGACCAACTGATCCCATGCACTAATTTCATCTAACTCTAGTGACTGAGCCCACCTCTTTGCCTCATCCCGCAGTATATATGGGAAGAGATACAATCTAAGTTTTTCTGGAGTCACGCCAGGTATGGAGAATGCGCTGCGCATATCTACAAAGCTCGTCAAATGAGCATGCGGGTCTTCTCCTTGTAAACCTCCGAATTGCCCTGCATTTTGGATCATTTGTAGCATAATCTGCCTCATCTCAAAGCTTGCATTCTCCTCAATCGTGGGTCTTGAAATTCCAGGTGAAAATGTATAAAAATTTGGCACCGTATAGTTCCTCATTGGGATGTTGCGGTCGGCAGGAAGAAATACAGGGTCTTGCACTGGCCAATTTTCCCTTTGTTTCCCTTCGGGTGCCTCGTTATTATTAGCCATGTTTCCTCTCTGCTTAATTCTCTCCTGATGTGCTCTTGCGCGAAAAATACACCTGATCTCTGGGTCAGCTTAGAATTTCTATATCACTTCAGTACTCGTAAACCGTCAGACTGCTCTCTGAGACAAACAACCAGTACAAAGAGATCTGTCCTGCAAAATATCACAAACGTACTCAACACTAACCGTTACCAATCCCCGGCAATGGCGCCATAAACTTGATGACTTGAAATTGGTTGTATGCTATGCATGCATGATGATGTGCTACAACTCATGTTGCCATAAACTTGTAACGTTAAATATAATCTTATGCTATGTTAATGCTCATGCACATTTTTATGCGATACTACTTCTAGATATATGCGTTGTTAATTGTATACTTGTAGTATGCTATGGAGTAATGCGTTGTCACAAGTTTCCTTGCACTGAAACCTAGTATAATTCCAACGCAAGTTTCTCAGAGTAATCGGAGGTCGAACATAGGGATTTTTTTCGTTAATGTGTTACTCTTGTGATACATGCGACCGGTTTTTACAATTAATAAGAATTGGGTTTGTACATGAATTTAAAATTGTGGTAAAATAAAGTTGCATTAATAAACTAAATTGCGATGAAAATAAACCTAAGCTAATGTGATACAAGATACAAGATACAAGGTATATATGATGCTGAATTCGAGACTAACTATGAAGTTGATACAAAGGATCATGTATGTGATGGAAAGTCTTTATGGATGAATCAGAAAGAGAGAGAATAATTAGTACAAACGTCGCAAGTTTGTTAATTGCGTTAAAGATGTAACTAAGGTTCCACTTTCCCTTGGCATATACCTCTCGGTGATCACCTGCGTTCCCATATCTCTATGGTGAAACAGGAATGAATGTGGTGAACACAAGGTTGCTTCCATCTCTATAAGTACTTCTCACTTTAGTTAACGCATTCTTCCAACCCTCTCTCGATAGGCAGAATAGCATCTTCACTTCTACTCTCACAGGTGAAGATGTCGTCTAGCATGCCTTGACTAAACTTAATTATTTCCTTAACCCAATTAATTTACTTGCTTAATTCTTGCTAATTACCCATGGGATTAAGAAAACATCATGGAAAAAATGAATTATGGGTGAACGAAAATAGACAGAGAAATGATAATGGAAATGATCATAACATTCAATACTAAGATTAAGCATCTGATACATGGTGTGAATGATAGACTAAGGAGATGAATACAAGTGATGATAAAGAGATAGAAACAAATACAAAAGAGTGTCAACGTCTTGACACAGATCTGGACGATGGTTTTGCTTGCCGGCATGTGTAATGGATGAACAGAAGAGCTTCCCTCTCAGGCTTGCTCGTCTGGTAGAGGTGACCTTCGTACAGAGCTTGACAGCGAGGATTGGAAGGATTCTTTGCTCGGAGACTCATCTCTCGACCTTGTCTCTTAATTCTTCCCGGATCTACTCTGATTAGTCGCTCAACCAGTCTCTCTTTCAGATCAGTATATCCATTTTTTCTCTCGTATCCAGTATTCTTGTATGTTTTTCAATGGAATTGCAGAAGCTATTTATAGGCGAAGCTTTGACTCTTTCCATTGTGGTCTCCACTTTATTTTTAAGGCAGTTTCTAAAATGGTGGATGAATATTCCTTCTGTTACGCAATCAATCCCATCAGTAATGCACAACGGTCAGCTGTACACGCGTCAGAATCCTCCGCAATTGCGTTGCTCGTTACATTTTCGATCTTTGCCCGCATGCAGTGTTGTTTTTTTTATTACCGCATGCGGTTAAAGTTGCATTGATCGCAAAGCTCTTGATCGATTGTTGCATGCACCGTCATTGCATTGATCGTCTCTTCATTATTGATTTACGGGCGCAATACGACGTAGATGTGTTGTTCAGTTTATCTTTAAGCCATGAACGCATGCGGTGTCTTGATTTCCTACAAAATAGAACTAAAACATTCTTTTCTACCATCGCAATGGTGTAAGTGGGTGTATTGATGACGATTTATAATTCTCACATTTCTTAGCCAATTTCTATACTATCGACGCAATTTTTCTTTCTTTTGGCTGCAATATCTAAATAAAACAATATAAATAACTTGTATTTCTACAAGTTATTAGCAGCCACTATTGCGATATTTTCTTCCTCAGTTTGTTCCTCTTTCAATCTTTGTGGAGTTACTGGTGGTTGGACTTCTTCTGTCTCAAGATCTAGAGGCTTAAGGATGGACGCAATTTCAGGGTTTGTTTTCTCGGGCTTCTCCAAACTATAGGTAAACGAGTCATTGGTTTTCACCACAATCAAGTTGGTCGCAATGCGTTTCTACCGTACTTCCGCAGTCTTATCGTCACTTAGCAAGGAGACTGCTAAGCATTCCCGTTACCCCCAGAATTGCGAGGGAGATCAGTTGAGCTCGGCAACGCTCCTTACGATCTACTTTTCAGCTCACTCGCAATCTAGCCCATTTGCAATTCAAGGTGGCGGATGACCTATTACCTGTCTCTTATACACATCTAGATGTGTATAAGAGACAGGCACAGATTCGTTTTTCTCAATATACTGCTTTAGCAAGCTCTCTAGGGATGAAGATTGTGGTACTTGCGGTGTGTTTTACCTGTCTCTTATACACATCTAGATGTGTATAAGAGACAGCCGGGGTTATATGTATTGGAGTAGGGATTAACTCTCATGAAGCATACCGACTGCGGGTTTGTTGCCATTCCTCCATCGAGTGAGCATCATCGCAAATGATACAACTTTCAGCCGTTTGAGTGATTGCGCTAACCTGCCCTTCTTCGCTCACATATTATTAATTGCGATGCCTTATCTTAAACTCATCATCGCAGTCATTTGATTTTGCACGGATGCAATGGCCCCATTGTTTGCGTCATTTTCTTTGATTCTTAATCTCTGATCGCTTTCCCTCCAATCCTCTTGATTTTTGGAAATGTGATAAGTATACTCTTAGCCTTCTCATATGTTTTGTCGAGCAGACCACCAGCGGCTGCCGCATTGGTAGCAATCTGCAAAGAGGGGTTCAATCCTTGGTAGAAAATCTTCATTTGCAGGCAGTCTGGTAAGCCATTGTGTGAGCAGTCTTTCACCAGCCGCTTGAACCTCGCTCAAGCATCGCTGAGCAGTCAGGCGAAATCTTGAAGCAAAGAATCTGTATTAGTCATCAAGTTCATCCATCCATTTCTATCACTTTGTCAAACACCCTTTGGAAATCCTCTTCCTTGTGTCAACACTTTCTTGGGGCTTGCCCCAACATCTAAATCAAATTGTTGCGGGATTGGATATAGTATAAAAGATCTTTTAGAAGCACATATTCTGGGCATTTGTTTCCCCATTCTTTCGGCTGAGAAACTGGCCAGAGATTCTATAATTCGACATTCGAAGACTCTTGTGACTCGCATCCTCATACATCTTACTCTGGCTTATTCGTCATCTTCTTGTTCAAAATTTGTTATTAATTTCCTTCTCCTAGCATTCTCAGTTGGTGGGAAATACTTCTTCATAAATTTTTCCACCACCTGTTCCCACGAAGTTATCTCTCCCGGTTCGAGAGAATATGCTCAATTCCTCGCCTGATCACAAAAAGAAAAGGGAAACAGAGTTAGTCGAACTTCCTCGGTTGAGATATTCGGAAACTAATAACTTGTAGAAATACAATTTATTTATACTACCTTATCTAGATATTGTGGCCAAAAGAGAATAGATATGCGCCAATTGTATGAAAATTAGCTTAGAAATACAATAATTCTGAATTATCACAATTAACACCCACTAACATCATTAAGATGGAAGAAGAGAAGATTTCTACTCTGTTTTGCAGGAAACCAAGTCACCATTTGTGATTAAGGCTCGAGACAAACTGACCAACGCATCTCTGACACATTGCACCCATCAATCAACAATGAAAAGACGATTAACGCAATGACGACACAATGCGACAGTCAATCAGAGCTGACTTTCAACCGCATGCGATAATAAAAACAACACTGCATGCGAGCACTTGATCGAAAGATGCAGCTGAGCAACGCAAATGGGGAGGATTGTGCCACATGTAAGCCTAACGGTTGTGAAAATTTGACGGTCTGATTGCATAACAGAAGGAATAATATCCCTCCATCTTCGGAATTTCCATAAAAAAAAGTAGGGACCACAAGGCCAGAGTCAAAGATCTTCACCTATAAATACCCCATAGAATTCACAGAAAAAGAGGTTACTTGATATGGGGCTAATTGCTACTATTATATTGAAAAAAAGGCTAAGCTGAGTGTTAAACTGAAGAAATTCGAGAAGAAGAAGAGACAAGGCCGAGAGGTGAGTCTCAGTGTTAATCTACCAGATCCCCGTCGCGAAGCTCTATACTCAGATCCTTGCTACCAGTGAGCAAGCCTGAGAGGGAAGCTCATCCTTCTATACGATCCATCCATTCCGGCAAGCAAATCTCCATCTAAATCGGTGCTGAGACGTTGGCGCTTGTTTCTATCTCTTTTAATCATTGTATCTCATTTTCTTTATCTCTTCATCCACACACCATGTATCAGAAGTTAAATAGATATATTGAATGTCTCGATCGTTTTCATTACCACTTCTCTGTCTATTTTCGTTCCTCCGTTTATCGTTTTCTTCATGAAGTGTTCTTAATCCTCAGGTAGTCAATATGAATTCAACGAGTACTTAATCTTTGTTAGAGAGATAATTGCGTTGAGCTAAGGCATGCTAGACGACATCTTCACCTGTGACAGCAGAAGTGAAGATGTCATTCTGATCTATCAAGAGAAGGTCAGAAGAATGCGTTAACTAGAACAAGTAGTACTTCCAGGAATGGAATTAACCTTGCATTCATTACGTTTGTCTTTGTTTCACCAAGACATGTGGGAACGCGGCTGATCCCTTAAAGGTGTACGCTAAGGGAAAAATGGAACCGTACTTATAACTTTAACGCAATTAAGGAACTTGCGATGTTTATATTAGTTATCTTCCTCTTCCTGCTTCATACGTAAGACTTGCCATCGCATCACATGATCTGTGTATAATCTTCACAACAAGCCTTGCCCTCAGTATTTTATATCATGCCGCCTATATCTTGTGCCATCTTAGCTTAGGTTACTGCATTTTATTTTATTATCGCATTTTTACTACTTTCCTTTACTTCATCGCAACTTTATATACTTGTACACAAATACTTTTATTAAATTGTAAAACCTAGTCGCGTGTATCATAAACATAACGTAGTAACCTCAAACAGTCTCTGTGTTCGACCTCGGATCACATCGAGAAACTTACGGTGGAATTATACTTAGTTCCAATGCAAGGAAACTTGTGATAACGCACAACATACTACAAGAGTATCCATTAATAATGCATATCTAGAAGTAGTATTGCATGAATTAAGTCCATTAACGCATGTATCATTAATAAGGACCTAATTTTACCGTTACAGGAACACAAAAGTGTTGCAGATTTCTATGAAGCTCCGGAGGTGGGCGTGCGGGTCTTCGCCACGCCTTCCTCCAAACTACCCAGTAGCTTGGACCATCTGCAACATTACCGGCTTCATTTCAAACCTTCATTCATCTAGTGTCAACCTTATGATTCCTGGAGATAAACTGTAGAGGTTAGGTGACACATAGTCCCAGATGGGTCTATTGCGGTCATTCGGGCCATTATATTATTCGAGTTAGCGGCCCTTGCGTCCGGTTGCTCCGCCATTCTTAGAGTTCCTTCTTGTTGTTGTTGGCGGTCTCTTAATCTTCTTCTAAAAGTCCTCTCAATCTCCAGGTCATAATTCGCCAGAGATTGNGTTCCTTCTTGTTGTTGTTGGCGGTCTCTTAATCTTCTTCTAAAAGTCCTCTCAATCTCCAGGTCATAATTCGCCAGAGATTGAGAGTTCTGCAAAGAAATCAAAAAAATTACCGCTAGCAAACTAATTTGCCGAAGTCCCCAGCAACAGCGCCAAAAACTTGATACTCGTATTTATGAAGTGGAAATATGGATGATATGCGTTGATGGAATTTCGTTGTGCACTTAAGTTTCCCCAGCGAAATTCAAGTATAAATTCCTCTGAGTTTCCTGGTAAGTCCAGGGTCGAACACAGGGAATTGTGAAAATAGATTGCATTGGTGATTTTTATGAAGACTTTGCGATAACCGGTTAAATAAATAAATTGTTTAGTTTGTTGTTTGCGTTGATTAAAGATAAATAACAAATGCGGCAGAATTTGAAAAGAGCTGGTAAATGGGAAATGCAATGAATATGCGGTGAATGGGTTGATAAAGGTTTCGGCTAACACTCCCTAGAATGCGTTCATGCTTGCGATCATGCAACATGCATACAACAGTAAACCACTTCTTGGTGCGAATACCACGGCCTCTAAGGCTAGAACGCATGCGATATATGCGATAAGTCTACAGGGTTTACACATAAACCTCTATTTCTATTTATGCAATGACAACATGACGTCCACACAAATATGCGACCACATAATATCATTCCCATCTCTAGGATGCATGCGATGCAAGTTGACAAACAGAGCTTATCTCTAAGTCCCTATCTCTTTTTTATGCAAGCATAATCTTGCTCTTTCAAGTCCAGATTCCAACCTAGCTCTCTCGAGACATTAGGTTCTTTCTTTAGACTCTCTCTCGAGTAACTCCAAAGGGTATTTTGCACAGCATAAAATGAGACAATAGCAAGCAATGAACTTCCTAGGTCATGTT
Organism: Benincasa hispida; assembly: GCF_009727055.1. Taxonomy (NCBI): domain Eukaryota; kingdom Viridiplantae; phylum Streptophyta; class Magnoliopsida; order Cucurbitales; family Cucurbitaceae; genus Benincasa; species Benincasa hispida. Next base: position 25,198,045 of record NC_052358.1, read on the forward strand.
AGCTTAATTCTTCTCAACCCATTCGACTAGTTTAGCTACTCAAGCGTATTAAGAGAGTGGGCAGATGTAGAAATAGAACTTCCATTGAATAGATATGAAGATGAAGTACAAATAACAATGCAAGTATAATAAAGAGTCTGGTAGCAATTTCTTGCTGCCAGGCATTTACATTGTTTCTACTCGTGCTCTAAAGATAATCTCGCTCTCGCGAGAGTCGGCCCACTCTCTGCTCTTATGCCCTAAGGTTCTCTCTCGAGTTTCCCTGAGCGATCTCTGGCACCACCACTCTTCTTTTTCTCTGCCTTAAAATGGAAAGGAAATTATGAACAGAAGCAACTGGTTGTAAAAACGATGAACCCCTCTTCTGAAGAATGCACTTGGTATTTATAGAGCATCCATGGTGAAAGGCGGCTTCTCTCTCTTGGTTGTACAGATGGGACAGCTTTAATTCCTGATTGACGCACCGAATGATTGTTACCGATAAAGCTGAACGTACTTTGTGACCGTTATCGGCTGTCAACTTAATTTGGATTCGACTGTCAATAGCTTTCTGTCCCATTGCACTTAATTGGCCTTTCACCCAGATGCGCCCACCATGTTGTGATAACCAAGTTGTGGTGATCCTTTTCAGGAAAATGTTTGCGAGCACGATCAACGCAAAGCCTTGCGGTGAAGTTGTGCTCGACCAATGAATTCCTATGATCACAATCTTTGCATTGCGTTAACGCATATTCTGCACAAAAATACAAAAATCAATAGTTCTAATGTGCTAAATGCATGCGACCACAATATTTACAAAATTGATGCTTAATGGACGCAAAGTAATATATTTTATCAACGCAATCCAACATTGTTTAAGAACTTAGTACTATGATAACGTGTGTTTCTACCCATTATCAAGGAGCATCAAATAGAGTTGCATTGTTGATTCCACTATGGAAACTGAATACGTAGCTACATGTGAAACAGGTAAAGAAGCAGTATGACTCAAAAAATTCCTAACAGATTTGGAAGTGGTTCCAAATATGCATTGGCCGATGACCCTATATTGTGATAACTATAGAGCAGTTGCCAACTCAAAGGAACCAAGAAGTCATAAACGCGGAAAACACATCAAGCGAAAGTACCATCTCATCAAGGAGATAGTACATGAGGAGACGCGATAGTCACGAAAATAGCCTCTAAAGATAATCTTGTTGATCCATTTACGAAGGCTCTCACGGCTAAAGTGTTCGAGGGTCACCTAGTAGGATTAGGACTACGAGCTTCATAAATCTAATGGTGGGAGAATGTCAAAGGTATATAAATGCCCTAGTTTATTGTATTTTCCCTCCTTTTCTCAACATTTTATATTTGTATATATTTGTAACTCACTGAAGGTTTAGTCCAAGTGAGAGATTGTTGGGAATGTCCAAAAACTCACAGTTCGTAAATTTTAAACATATTCTATTTTGTAGTAAAAGTATTATTGAGACTTTATCAATAAAAATGTTATTGAAATTGTACTATGCGATAACATCCAATAAACAAACCCATGGCTATATTATGAATACTTAAACTTTATGTAGAGAGATAAAAGAGGATCAAGTTTTAGTATATAGCCAAAAAGGTTTGTAAGTATATGGATAAGATTGAATACCTCATCCTGGGGACACTATGGATGCGGCCTACTTTGTATATTGATACATGTTGGGAATGTCCTAGAACTTGCAGGTCATGTTAAACATTCTATTCATCAATAATAATAAATTGTTCATTTTGTGTTCTATTATGAAAATCCCATAAACATATCCATGACTATAGTCTGAATGCTGTAACTTTATGTGGTGACATAAATAGGATCAAGTTACAAGTATATAGCCTAAATGGTCTAATAAGTATATAGATGAAATTCGGTATCTCATCCTGGTAACACTATTGGATGCGACCCACTCTGTAGTTGTTACAAGAAGTTGTAAAGTGCTACAAACGATGTGATCTACAGATCATTCATATTGAGACATGTGAGTAGGGGCATCCTATGCAATGAGTTTGCAAATAGATTGGACCACGAAAATAATTACTTTTCTTTATAATGACCGTTTACAGTTAAAACTGACTATTTCATTTATTAAATAACCTAGGTTAACTCGATCTTAATCCTGAGCTAGCTATGAACTCCTGTTTGTTCAGGATTATCCTTTGATCTATAAACGGTGAGAGTAGTCCAATAGCATTGCTCAATAAGCCTTCCATTTTGGAGATAAGACCGGATGAATAGCTGGGGACATAGCCCTACAAGATGGAATTCACTCCTATTCGACTTAGGGTTAGCAAATAGGTTGTTCTCTTAAGTACTGATTCCAAGTCTTGAACAATCGGGGCCCCTCTTTCTCATGATAGAGAAAGAACTTGATTCATAGAGATTATGAATCTAAATTGTTCATTAAACGGTCAGTGGGAACTTAAGGAACAAGATGTATTCACAAGGGTAAAACGGTTATCTTGACCCAGCTGTGATTACGAACAACCTACGAAAGATCGACTTACTGATTATGGTTATATAAAGGGGACATCATATATCTATAGTTAAAGGAGTTCAACTATGGGCTATAGTGGAGTGACCCATTAGTTAAGGAATGGAGGTTAATTCGGTCTAATAAGTTTAGTCGATTAATCCCGGATTGTTGGAGCCTATGATCTATAGGTCCACGAGGTCCCCCTACTAGCTCGTAAATGGACAAACTTTAGAGTAACTTGAGAAGTTAATTTGAAACGTTAAAATTAAAATTAAATAGAATATATTTTAAATATATAAAAATATGTGAAGATGGATTTGTGTAAAAATTATAATTTAATATTTTTGATATTAAATTAATTCGAATTATTTAAATAATTATTAATTTTATCAGAAAATTAATAATTTTTTTCAGTTTTAAAATCAAATTGATTTTGAAATCTTATTTGATTTTGGAAAAATTGAAAAGTTGAAAACGTGCACGAAATTGAAAAACAGATTTTTCCATTACCCATCTTCTACAAGCTCACACAAACACCACTCCCTTTATCACATTTACTCCAAGCATGAGCTGCAAATCATGCAGTGTTCTTCTTTGCATGTTTACATGCAATAAATAAAGAAGATTGGAGTGAATTTGAGGCATTCATTCAAAATAAATTCTAGAGAAAATTTTGGGTTGAAGAAGAGTTCTTCAAGCAGTGTGGTCTAGTGAGCTTCTCCTTGTTTATTCATTGCTTCAAGTTGTTCTTGAGTTCCACAACTCATTCTAAAGTTCCAAGAGGATAGTGGGGAAGATCTTGAGGTGGTTCATGGTGTGTTTTGGAAAAGACAACTGCTGTTGATGAAGATCTTGAAGAGTTCTACAAAGGTACGACTACAAACCCTCTTTTATTAGATAAGCATGCTTTAGTTTCTGCCAAAATTAGTGAATTTGATTGCTTATTGATCCTTGTTGCTTTTGTTGCATGTTGATACACTCATACAATTGGTATCAGAGTATCATATAAGAATTCAATTCGATTTAATTTTGGTGTGGTGGGTGTTTTTCATGAGATAAATGAAACTGATGTACTGATATGGTTTTCTAAGATTTGGAATTTTATTTCTCCTTAATTTCTTAATTAAATTTGGAATTGGCTCTTGATTCATGAGCTTATATGCGTTATCAAGAGTTGTAATTTATTTGGAGTCATTAGAGTTGAAATTGAGATGTAATTGAAGAAGGTCGAGTTTCTGTTTCCAGTTTTTCCAGCTTCTGCTCAAAATTATTGTTGAGGTTGAAATGCTAAACGATCATCTAGTTCAAGACGTTACACCATGTGAAGAAAAGCTAGACGATCGTATAGCTGGCGTTGGTAGTTGTGATGTTGGACGCTAGATGATCGTGTACTTGTGGGAGCTAAACAATGCGTTGAAATGCTATACGACAGCATTACGCAATCGTGTAGCTTTACATGGGAACTAAACAATGCGTTGGAAGTGCTATACGATGGCACTACACGATTGTGTAGCTATGACGTGAGCTAAACGATGCATTGAAGTACTATGCGATGGAACTAAGCAATTGTGTAGCTGCGGCAGACACTAAACGATGACAAGAAACACTAGACGATGGTGTTGAGCGATCGTGTAGTTCTATCTGAGAGCTAAACGATCGCACCGATAGATAGAAGACACTAAGCAATCGTGTACCTCTGCCCAACACTAGGTGATGGTGTTAAACGATAGCCTACAGTGTTACACGATCAGCCTTAGCGAGATTTGGAGTTTGAACCGAGAGCAGCCAGTTCGACTGATTTCTCGAGGTCCAATCCGGTTTAGCCTCAAAGGGTTTTTGGCTGGTCCAATGATAACGGGCAGAAATGCACGTTATTACATTGCTAAGTTATTAAACAATGATGGTTTACGTTGATGAAATATGTTAGATTGCGTCCAAAAAGCATTAAGTTTATAACATTGCGGTCGTATGCGTACATCGCATAGGAATAGTTAATTTTTGTATTTTTTATGCATAATATGCGTTGACGCAAGGCGACACAAGAGATCAACAGACGAGCGTAGCATTACCACAAGGCTTTGCGGTGATTTATGTTCGTAAACATCTGCTCAAGAAGGATTACCGCATAGAGCCGGTGCAACTTGGTGGGCGCATCCGAGTGAAAGGTATAATTAATCACGATGGGACAGAAAGTTGATGACGGTCGAATCTGAATTAAGTTGATAGCCGCTAACAACAACAAGTACATTCAGCTTTTTGGTGACAAATACTCGACGCATCAATCAAGGAATTAAAGCCATCCCATCTGTACAATCAGAAGAGAGAAGCCGCCCTTTACCCCGGAGCTCTATAAATACCAAAGGCATCCTTCAGAAGAGAGGTTAACAAGTTTACCTGTTCACCGATTTAGGAGATTTAGTCGTGTTCATAATTTTCTTTTATTTTAAGGCGGAGCAAGGGAAGAGTAGAGGCACTGAAAGATCACTTAGGGCAACTCGAGAGAGAACTCAGAGGCGTAGAAAGCAGAGAACGGGTCGACTCTCGTGAGAGCGAGATTATCTTTTGAACATTAGTAGAAAGACAGTGTAAAATTTTGGGAAGCAAGAGATTGCTACCAGGCTCTTTATTCTCTTTTTGCATTGTATTTTGTACTTCAACTTTATATTCATACAATGGAAGTTCTTATTCTACATCTGTTCACTCTCTTAGCACGCATGAGTAGCTAAACTTGTCGAATGGGTTGAGAAGAACTAAGCTAACATGACCTAGGAAATTCATTGCTTGCAATTATCTTGTGTTATGTTGTGCCAAACATCCCTTTAGAGCTACTTGAGAGAGAGTCTAAAGAAAGAACCTAAGATTTGAGAAAGCTAGGTTAGAATCTAGACTGGAGATAGCAAAATTTTAACTGCATAAACAAGAGATAGGGACTTAGAGATAAGCTCTGTTTGCCAACCTGCATCGCATGCATCCTAGAGATAGGAATGATATTATGTGGTCGCCTTATTTGTGTGTGTGTCATTTTGTCATCGCATAAATAAGAATAAAGGCTTATGTGTAGGTCCTATAGACTTATCGCATATATCGCAAGCATTCTAACATTAGAAGCCGTAGCATTTGCATCGAGAGATGGTTTACTATTGTATGTGTGTTGCATGATCGCATAGCATGAACGCATCCTAGGAAATGTTAGCTGAAACCCTTCTCAACCCGTTCACCGCATACTCATCGCATCTTCCATTTTATCAACTCTTTTCGAACTCCGCCGCATTTTTTTATTTTCATTACCGCAACAAAAAAAAAAACCAACAACTATTTGAGTTACTGGTTACCGCAAAGTTTTCCTAAAAATTACCACCGCATATTGTTTTCCCAAGTCCCTGAGTTCGACCCTGGACTTACCAGGAAACTCAGTGGGGTTTACACTTGGATTCTACTGAGAAAACTTGAGTGCTCAACGTATTTTCATCATCGCGTTTCATCCATAATTTCACATCATAAAACAACGCATCATCCAGTTCAGACTTTGTTGGTCTAGTTCAGACTTATTCAGTCCGATTCAAGATGCTTGGGTTCGGTTTGGAGCAGTTCAAGCGATTCAAAGATGGTTTTGAAGCTGTTTGTAATAGTTAGCCTTCTGTTTGCTTTTTTATCCCAAAACTAAAACCATATCAGTTAGTATTTAATAGTTTATGCATGTGATGTATGTAATAATTAAATAATTCATGTATATTCATACAGTATGCCATGTATATTTAAAACCCCACCGTAGGAAGCATGTTACATGCATTGAAAGTATGTTATAATTGTTATAATATATAGTATGCATGTTAGCGTTACATTTAATATAATGGTTATATTAGATATTGAATATCTTTGTTGAATGTTGTGGATGTTTAGCATGTCTAAAATTTTGAAAGCTATTAAAAAATTGGGTTTGACTTTTAAAATCCACAACAAAGAATAGATGCATGCTCACTTAGGTTAACAACTAAGTTTTAATCATTAAAATAAATTGTTGCCTTATAAAATTTGGTTACAAACTCATATCGGTTCATAAACCTGTCTAAGGCTCGGGGTACTTAAGTTTACGATTTATGGAACACCTCCTACCTGGGGATTATGACCGAAAGATTGAGTGTTGTTAACTGATTTTATGAGCTTGCATGAGTGATGTGAGGTAATAAAATGGTTATCACCTAGACATTGTAGGTTAAATCCAATTAAAAGCATTATACTTGGATAAACCACTTAGACTTAGGTTGTTTAAATTTAACCGTTACACTTAAGTAAAATACCCAAACATTTAGAACACTTCAGTAGAAGATTAAAAATATATTTGATATATAGTTATTAGCTCTCACATCCTCAAGAGTTCACACCGTGAGATCCATGCTCGGCTTCGTGTCGCTTTTACTGCAACTGCTCCATTCGGAAAGTGTTTGCATGGGTCAATAATAAGGTGAATGAAGGAGGTAGTTCATAGTAAGTGGATGAAGGAAATGTGTCAACATTATCCTACGATCTCCTCCATTAGTTTGAACCATGAGATTCCTATGTTGCAGCTGTTGTTGTTTTTAGGCAGCACTAGCTTTTCGTTAACCATGGAAATCCCCTCGGAGGTTTGTAACATAGGATTCGGAACAACCTAGACTTCAGTAAAATGAATAGGGCCTTATAGTTCTGTCTTAGTATTGTGTTATGTTTCGAAGGCATATTCATACCATGCTATAAGATCTAAAAATGGTGAGTCACACTTACAAGAATTACTAATTGTTAGTAAAGATCTTGACCGAAAACGATAACCAAAAGAACTATTGGAATATGAGTTATTCTAGAGATAGTATTTGGTCAAGAACTGTCTTACTTCTGTGATGAAGTTCTTGACTACCCCTCGGTAGCAATTGTTCTAAATCACTAAAGTATCGTTGCAAATAAATAAAGATATGCTAAAAATGGATTTAGATGCATATTTAATAAAGTTTGTTTAAAATGTTTCAGCAATGTCAAACTCATACAATTGCTAGTTTCTGATAAATTTAATGGTGAGGGATATTCAAACTGGAAGTTAAACATCAATACGATATTAGTTGTAGATGATCTAAGGTTTTTGTTGACGGAGGAATGTCCTCTGATTCCCAGTTCAACAGCCAATCGAAATGTTCGGGACGTCTATGATAGATGGGTGAGGAAAAATGAGAAAGCTCGGGCCTATATCTTAATGAGTATATTTGATGTGCTTAACAAGAAGCTTAAGATCATGCCCACCGCCCATGAGATAATGGCGTCATTATAGGAGATGTTCGAGCACCCGTCATCCTCTATTAGACATGAAGCCATTAAGTATGTCTATGTTACGCGCATGAAAGATGGAACCATCGTCAAAGAACATATTCTCGATACGATGGTTCATTTTAATGTTGCAAAGGCACACGGAGGGATGATAGATGAGACGAGTCAAGTAAGTATCATATTAGAATCTCTCCCGGAGAGTTATCTACCGTTCAGAACAAACGCTGTTATGAACAAAATCACTTATAATTTGACCATGTTGTTGAATGAGTTACGGACTTATCAATCATTGATGAAACTGAAGGAAAAAGAAATAAATGTTATTTCAAATCCTAAAATGATTTATAAAGGGTCTACGTTCGGTACAAAACCCACTGATGATAAGAAGTCTAGTCCTTCTTTAAAGACAAAATCGTACAAATAAAGAAGAAAGGAAAAGGGAAAAAAGGGCCACTGCAAAGAAAAACAGAAACAAAACTCCCAAAGGAAAATGTTTCCATTGCGGAGAAGTTGGGCACTGAAAATGAAACTACCCAAAGTTTTTGGCTGAGAAGAAAGCAGAAAACGCAAAACAAGGTAAATCTAATTTATTAGTTGTTGAAACATGTCTAATGGAGAATACCCACCTTACCTAGATATTGGATTTAGGCGTCGCTAATCATGTTTGCACTTTTCTACAGAAAACTAGTTCTTGGAGAAGACTTTTTGAACAAGAAATGACAATCAAGGTGGGAACGGGTGAAGTCATTTCAGCTGAAGCAGTGGTAGATGTCAAGTTGTTTTTTGGAGACTCTTTTATCTTACTTAGGAATTTATTTTATGTACCTAAGATGAAAAGAAACTTGATCTCCATTTCTTGTCTGCTAGAAAATATGTACAGTATTATTCAAGCTGGTCCATCAACAACTGTTGTTGTCTTGTCACGTCCATCCCAAGAGTTAAGGATGCCTCAACATAATGGGAGGGTTATTCAACAACCTAAATGCTATATGGGTTTAACAGAAACTCAAAACATCATACAAAATGATGGATTAGAGGATTCATTAACCTTTAAGAAGGCAATGGATGATGTTGACAGGGAATAGTGGATAAAAGCCATGGAAGATGAAATGGAGTCTATGCACTTCAGCTCTGTCTGGGAACTTGTAGATCAACCACATGGGGTTACACCTATAGGTTGCATATGGATCTACAAGAGGAAACAAGACCAAACTGGCAAGATGCAAACCTATAAAGCCATATTCATGGCAAAAGTTTTTACCCAAAGAGAAGGAGTTGATTATAAAGAAACTTTTTCTCCTGTTGCCATGATAAAATCAATAAGAATACTTCTTTCCATTGCCACATATTATGACTATGAGATATGAAAAATGGATGTCAAGACAACTTTTCTGAATGGCTATCTTGATGAAAGTATTTTTATGTCACAACCAGAAGGGTTCATCGAAAAAGGACAGAAACAGAAAGTCTGTAAGCTTAATCGATCCATTTATGGATTGAAACAAGCATCCAGATCCTAGAATATAAGGTTTGACACTGCGATCAAATCTTATGGCTTTGAATAGAATGTTGACAAACCTTGTGTGTACAAGAAGATAGTCAACAAGATTGTAGCATTCTTAGTTCTTTATGTTGACGATATCTTGTTCATTGGGAATGAGACAAGTTTCCTTGCTGACATAAAAAGATGGTTAGAAACACAGTTCCAAATGAAATATTTGGGTGATGCTCAATATGTTCTAGGAATACAGATCTTTCGGAACCGAAAGAATAGAACATTAGCACTATCTCAGGCATCTTATATTAACAAGATGTTGTCAAGATATAATATTCAAAATTCCAAGTAAGGTATGTTACCTTTTTGACATGGAATTCATTTATCGAAGGAACAGTGTCCTAAGACACCTCAAGATGTTGAGGAGATGACAAGAATTCCATTTGCATCTACAGTTGGGAGTTTGATATATGTCATGTTCTGTACACGCCCTGATATATGCTTTGCAGTTGGAATCGTCAGCAAGTTCCAATCCAATCTAGGACACAGTCATTGGATTTCTGTCAAAAACATCCTCAAGTATCTAAGGAGAACGAGAGACTATATGCTTATGCATGGACCTAAGGATTTGATCCTTATAGGATACACTGATTCTGATTTTTAGACTGACGTAAATTCCAGAAAATCTACTTCAGGATCAGTTTTCACTCTCAATAGAGAAGCTATAGTTTGGAGAAGCATTAAGCAAAGTTGTATTGCTAACTCCACAATGGAAGCAGAATATGTGGCTGCATGTGAAGCTACTAAAGAAACAGTATGACTCAAATTCTTGACTGATTTGGAAGTAGTTCCAGATATGCACTTGCCTATCACACTGTATTGTGACAATAGTGGTGCTGTTGCCAACTCAAAAGAGCCAAGGAGTCACAAACGTGGAAAACACATTGAAAGAAAGTTCCATCTCATCAGAGGGATAGTACACCGAGGAGATGTGATTTTCACAAAGATAGCCTCTGAAGATAACCTTGCTGATTAAATTACAAAGGCCCTCTCGGCTAAAGTGTTCGAGTGCCACCTAGTTGGACTAGGTTTCCGAGTAGTGTAATCTAGGGCAAGTGGGAGAATATCTATGGTATTGGAGATGCCCTAGTTTATTGTATTTTTCCTTTATGTTTCTCAACATTGTATTGTATATATTTGTTCTCACTAGAGTTTTAGTCCAAGTGGGAGATTGTTGGGAATGTCCTAGAACTCGCAGTTTGTGTTGAATATTCTATTCATCAATAATAATAAATTGTTGATTTTGTATTCTATTATGAAAATCTGATACATATCCATGGCTATAGTCTAAATGTTGTAACTTTATGTAGTGACATAAATAGGATCAAGTTAACAGTATATAGCCTAAATGGTCTAATATGTATACGGATGAAATTGGGTATCTCATCCTAGTAACACTATTGGATACGATCCACTCTGTAGTTGTTACAAGAAGTTGTAAAGTGCTACAAATGATATGACCCACAAATCGTTCATGTTGAGACATGTGAGTGGGGGCATCCTATGCAATGAGTTTGCATATAGACTGGACCACGAAAATAATCATTTTTCTTTATAACAACCATTTACTGTTAAAACTGACTATTTCATTTATTAAATAACCTAGATTAACTCGATCTTAATCTTGAGCTAGCTATGAACTCGTTTTTGTTCGAGATTATCCTTTGATCTGCAAACAGTGAGAGTAGTCCAATAACACTGCTCAAAAAGCCTCCCATTTTGGGGATAAGACCGGATGAATAGCTGGGGACATAGCCCTGCAAGATGGAATTCTCTCCTACCTGATTTAGGATTAGCAGATAGGTCGTTCTCTTAAATACTGATTTTAGGTCTTTAACACTCGGGGCCCTGCCTTCTCATGATAGAGAAAGGACTGGATTCATAGAGATATGAATCAAAATTGTTCATGAGAGGGTCAGTGGGAACTTAAGGAACAAGATGTATTCACAAGGGTAAAACGGTTATCTTGACCCAACTGTGATTACGAACAACTTGTGAAGGATTGACTTGTTGATTATGGTTATATAAAGGAGATATAATATATTTATAGTGAGGGGAGTTCAACTATGGGTTATAGTGGAGTAACACATTAGTTAACGAATAGGGGTTAATTCGATCTAATGAGTTTAGTCAATTAATCTCGGATTGTTGGATTCCATGATCTATAGGTCCGCAAGGTCTCCCTACTAGCTCGTAAATGGATAAGCTTTAGAGTAGCTTGAGAAGTTAATTTGAAACATTCAAATTAGAATTAAATGGAATATGAAAATATATATTTAAATATAAATAAAAAATATGAAGATGGATTTGTGTAAAAAATTAATTTAATATTTGATATTAAATTAATTAGAATTATTTAAATAATTATTAATTCTATTAGAAAATTAATAATGTTTTTAGTTTTAAAATCAAAATTGATTTTGAAATCTTATTTGATTTTGGAAAAATTGAAAAGTTGAAAACATGCACAAAATGGAAAAACAGATTTTTCCATTATCCATCTTCTACTAGCTCACACAAACACCACTCCCTTCTTCACATTTACTCCAAGCATGAGCTGCAAATCATGCAATGTTCTTCTTTGCATGTTCACCTGCAATAAATAAAGAAGGTTGGAGTGAATTTGAGACATGCATTCAATAGAAAAATTTTAGAGAAAATTTCGGGTTGAAGAAGAGTTCTTCAAGCAGTGTGGTGCAGTGAGATTCTCCTTGTTTATTCATTGCTTCAAGTTGTTCTTGAGTCCCACAAGTCATTCTAAAGCTCCATGAGGATAGTGGGGAAGATCTTGAGGTGGTTCACGGTGCATTTTGGAGAAGACAACTGTTGTTGATCAAGATCTTGAAGAGTACTACAAAGGTATGACTACAAACCCTCTTTTATTAGATGTGCATGCTTTAATTTCTACCAGAATTAGTGAATTTGAATGCTTATTGATCATTGTTGCTTCCGCTGCATGTTGATACATCTTACAAACGATGTGGTCCTAAAATCGTTCATGTGGAGAAATGCGAGTGGGGGCATCCTATGTAAAAGACGTTTTCATAAGACCGGACCATGAAATAGTCACTTTTCTTTAAAACAACTGTTTACTGTTAAAACAAACTATTTCAAATAGATGACCTAAGGTAACTCGATCTTAATCCTAAGCTAACCATGAATTTCTGTTTATTCGGGATTGTCCTTTGATCTGCATAGGTTAGAGTGGTTTAACATCATCACTCAATAAGCCTCCCATTTTCTGGATAAAACCAGATAGGTAGCTGGGAACATAGTCTTGCAAGATGAAATTCACTCCTACCCATCTTAGGGTTGGTAGATAGGTTGTTCCCTTAAGTCTGGATTCCTAGTCTTGAACAAAGGGGCCCCACCCTCTCATAGAATAGAAGGATTTGGTTTATTAGTTGGACTATAAACCAATTGTTCAATAGAGGGTTAATGGAGACTTAAGGAGCAAGATGTATTTACAGGGGTAAAATGGTAATTTTGACCTAGTCGTAAATACGAACGACCTGTGAATGATCGACTTACTGGTTATGGTTAAATCAAGTGGACAGAAATATATCTACAGTGAGGAGAGTGCAACTACTGAGCTATGGTGGTATGTCTTGGTAGTTAACAAATATTGATTAATTCAGTTTAAAGAGTTTAGCAAATTAATCTCAATTTGTTAGAGCTCATGATCTGTAGGTCCATAAGATCCCTTTACTAGCTCGTAAAAGATCAACCTTGAGTTAGAATATTGAGTGAATTTGAAATGTTCAAATTCAATTTTGGGTTTGGATAATTATATTTGATATAATTAAACGTTTAAATTTATTGACATTAAACGTATTTGGAGAGTTCAATATATTTAAATATTGATTGCATGAATAGGATTCATGTTTGAATAAGGTGTTTTATTAATTTAATATTTGATATTAAATTATTATTATTTAATTAATTAAATATTTAAAATCAAATCAAAGTTCAATTTTAAATTCAATTTTAGAAATTTAATTTTAAATTATGTTTAGTTTAATCATAAATTAAATGTAATTGAAATTGGAAAAAGATTATAGTGGATTTACCCCGAATTTATTGGGAATTGCGTCCTAGATCTCCTTGTAATCTCATAGTTTGTAAACATTGCATAAATATATTGTTGTTAATAAAATAAGTGTTCTTTTATAAGCATATACTCAACCAATAAACGAAGATCTGAGGTTATTTCATGTAATTTAAACATGTAAAGACATACAAGTGGATCTTGTTTAAATAATAACCTAAATAGTCTGTAGTAGATGAATAAGGCTGGGTACCTTATCCTGGTGACACTACGGATACGACCTGCTTTGTAAGTGTTACAAGTGTTGTAAAGTGCTACAAATGATATGATCCTGATCATTCATGTGGAAACATGTGAGCAGGGGTATCCTATATAAAGAGTTTGTATAAGACCGGACCACGAAATGATTAGTCTCTTTATATAACGCCGTTAATAATAGAGACTGAAATTTCACTAGGATGACCATAGGTGACATGACCTGGATCCTGAGTGAGTTGTGAACTCCTGCTCATGAAGGCAACCCTTTGATTTGTATGGGTAAGAGTGGCCAAATTGCCAACTTAACAAGCCTACCATTTTGGGGATTCGTCTGACTGGGGAGTTGGGAACATAACTACACAAGAATGAATTCACTCCTTCCCCGATGCAGGGGCAAGTAGATAAATTGCTCTCTTAACGACTGATTCTAGATCTTGAACATAGTGGTTACACCCTCTCTTGTCTCGAGAGGGACTTAGTCATAGTGGGACTATGACTTATTGTTCATTAGAGGAATCAGTGGTACTTGAGGAGTTAGATGTAACTACAGGGGCAAAACAATATTTTGACCCAACTATACTTACGAGCAATTTTAGAAGGGTCATCGCTCTGTTGATTGGTTATATCCAATGGACAAAGAAATTTATCTGTAATGCGAAGTGTGCAGCTGTCGATCTTTAGTGGAGTGACCATCAGTTAATGGATGTTGGGTAATTTAATTAAAGAGTTTAATTAATTATCCAAGTACCATTGGAGCTTCAATCTACAAGCTCATAAGGTCCCCTCTGTAGCTCAACAGATTTTAATTGAGAATTAACTTTGGATTAATTTGAAGTGTTCAAATTAATTGAAGGAATTAATTATATATGATATAATTAATTAAATTGATTATATATGTGATATAATTAGTATAATGTATTTGATACATTATGAGAGGAATTTGAATATGATTCAAATACTAATAATATGAATAAGATTCATGTAATTAAATATAAATATGATTTATATTGAGAGAAATTAAATATTTGGATATGATCCAAATATCAATTATATGGATGAGATTCATATACATGAATTTAATATAAATGTCATGTATTGTTGAGAGAAAATAAAATCTATAGCTTATGTTGTATTTGATGCAATATAAACTATAGGCTATATGTTATATTTGATATAACATATAGTGTGTGTATATATAATAAAGTAGTTATTATATATATATTATTAATATTAATTTAATAGAAATTAATTAAAGGGAAGGAGTTACAACTCCCTCTCCCCTATTCTCTCAATGTTTTTACGTGGGTTGACATTAAGGTGGTTGAAGATTTGATCTTCTTCCTCAATTTTCTTTGTGAGAAGAGTTCTCTCCAAGAAAAATTTTACAAGAGAAGAAAAGTTATGTTTACAGAAAAGAAAAGTTCTTCACTTCCCTCTCCTCCTCTCCATCTCTTTTCCTCTTCCAAGGATTCAAACAAAGCCCACAACTCTTGCTTGAATCCTTTATCCCAAGAGAATACAAAGGGTTCTCAAGTGGTGGTGTTTCGCATGGAGAAGTAGCTTAGTTCGTGATCCGTTCGAGGGAGTTATTGAAGAAAGGGTTCTTCAAAGGTAAAAGTTTCTAAAACCTTATGTATTATTTTGTTTAAAGCATGCTATAATTATGTAAATGCATATCTTTTTCTTTGTTTTACTATAAAATTTATATTCAATGAAAAATGGAATTTGGGTTGATCTATGCTTCTACTAAAAAAAAATCCTTCAAAATTCACTTTGATAGTTGATTTATCCACACTTAACACCTAGCCCACTTCAATAATGCTCTTTGAAGTATCATTCAACTGATTATTGAAGTGCTTGCATGCTCAATTTGATTAAAAATGCTAAGGATTAATCAGATTGAGGTGATGCATTCTGAATTTTGGAAAGAAATTCTGCAAATATTTCTTTTCTCAAACCCTCTCCAAATTCACTAAAAATTGTCCTTTCAATTGGAGTTTCACCACTCAATCCAAGGCTGAGATTAGTAGAGAAGAAACTGAAGGTCAATTTTATTGAGCTTGCAAGGAATTGGAGAAAATATACAAAGGTAGTAAACCGAAACCCTATTGTATGAAAAACTATGAGTTTGCATGCTTGTTACTCAAATTAATATAATTAGAGTGCTTAATGTTTCTATTAGCTTCCATATTTTGCATGATCACTCCATCACTATTGGTGTTTTGAATGCAGTCCAATATGCCTAGAGTGCCTCATCAAGTCTCTGCGCCCAATCCTTTCTCGATGCATTGGCTACCTTTTCTAGAATTGTTTTGATTTCTCTGTATGAAATTTCAGCTTGCCCATTTGTCCGCGGGTGGTAGGTGTGGCCACCTTGTGCCTAACATTATATTTAGCAAGCAACTTAGAAATAATACGGTTTATGAAATGCTTACCTTCATCAATGATTAATGCCCTAGGTGTTCCAAAGCATGTGAAGATGTACTTTGTCAAGAATTTCAAAATAGTCACTGCATCATTCTTGTCACAAGCTACAGCCTCAACCCAATTTGATACATAACCTACTACCACCAAGATATATTGATGACCACAGGAGGGAGGAAACGACCCCATGAAATCAATACCCCAAACTTCGAATAGTTTTACCTCAAGTATGTTGTTTAAGGGCATTGTGTTTCTCGCTGATATATTACCTGTATGTTGACACCGATCACATTTAATCACATAGTCTCTTGTGTCTTTAAACAACGTGGACTAGAAGTACCCACTTTGAAGGACCTTTGCAGCAGTCCTTTGTCCTCAAAAGTGGCCAACATATGGGTAGTCATGGCATTCGAATAGTATACGTTGCACCTCAACTTTGGAAACACATCAACACATGATCAAATCAAGGCCTTACTTGAAAAGGAATGGCTCATCCCAAAAGTAAAACTTGTTGTCATGTACGAGCCTTTTCTTTGTTGGGCGTTGAACTCATCAGGAAATTGCTTGATAGTTAAGTAGTCAACAATGTCAGCATACCAAGGTTCATAATCTTTAACTTTTAACAGGCATTCGTCAGGGAATTTTTCTTCAATTTAGTCGGTCTCAACTGAAATTCCTTATTCTCCAAGCGTGACAGATGGTCAGCCACCTGATTCCCTGTCCTTTTCTATCCTTAATTTCCAGGTCAAACTATTGTAACAGTAGTACCAAGTGAATAAGTCTAGGCTTTGTTTCCTTCTTTTCCATCAAGAACTTAATGGCAGAGTGGTCAGTATATATGGTTGCAGACACACCAACCAGATATGCTTGAAACTTTCCAATTGCAAACACCACGACCAATATTTATTTTTCGATGTAGTATAATGTTCTTAAGATTCGTTAAGCATCTTGGACGCATTGGAGATAGGCTAAATAAGATTTCCCTTCTTCTAACCTAGCATTGTTCCAACTGCTACATCTCCAGTGTCACACATTAAGATGAAAAGTTACGTCCAGTCAGAAGCCTAGTATAGGTACTATTGTTAATGCATACCTCAAAGTTTCAAACACATGTTGGCAATTTTCATCAAATATATAGGGTCTATTATATTCTAACAATGTGCTCAGTGGACACGTGATTTGGGAAAATCCCTTGAAAAATCTCCGGTAGAAACCTGCATTGCCTAGAAAGCTTCTTAGAGCCTTAACATTTGCAGGTGTGGAAAACTTTGCAATCACGTGTATCTTTGTGTCATCAACTTTCAATCTTGTCTTAGAAACCTTGTGGCCAAGCACAATACTCTCTATCACTATAAAGTGATATTTTTCCCAATTAAACACTAAATTGGTCTCTTCGCATCTGGCAAGGACAACTTCTAGGTTCTTAAGGCAGGTCAAGTAAGAGTCTCCAAAGACTAGGAAATCGTCCATAAACAGTTCAACAGTTTTCTCTAAAAAATCGGGGAAGATAGACATCAGACATCTTTGAAAGTTCCTAGTGTGTTACAAAGTCCAAAGGGCATGCGTTGGAATGTAAACATTCCAAAGGGACAAGTAAATTTTGTAGTCCATACAGATGTGCCATCTAGTAATAGTTTTGGAGAGAATTAGCTCGTTGTTGTTATTAATGTCTACAATCGTGCCATCTTTCTATGGCATGCATTGCACTGGGCTCACCCAACTACTATCATAAATTGGGTAGATAACCCCTGCGTCGAGCCACTTGATGATTTCTTTCTTCACTACCTCCTTCATAAGAGGATTGAGCATGCATTGGGGCCCAATTGATCCTATTTTCCCTTCTACTAGTTTGATCTTGTGTGTACAGTAAGATGATCTGATCCCTCTGATGTAAGCCAGCATCCAACCTATTGCGTGCTTATGCTTCTTTAGTACCTGTAATAAAAGTTGTTCATTAGTAGGAGAAAGTTTAGATGAAATTATAAAATGTAAAGTATTGTTGTTGCCAAGAAAAACATATTTAAGATGGTCCCAGAGAGGTTTAAGTTCAAGCGTTGGTGGCTCATCTAGAGAAGGGAGCGTTGGCTTTGATTGCTATTCATCCAAACATAGCGACTTAAATTTCCTTGCACCCTCACTTAATGCATGGACCTCACATCCTTGGTCCACTTCCTGGTTTTCCTCTTACTCAAGTAGTTGAACTGATTTAATAAATTAACAAGATTGTGCATCATTGGGGAACTTCAATGCATTGAACACATTGAACTTTACTTCTTGAACGTCTACATACATGGTTAATTCCCCTTTATGTACATCAATCAAGAATTTTTTGGTAGCTAAAAATTGGCATCCAAAGATGATTGAGATGTATTTGACTACTTCATAGTCTAGAATAATGATGGATCTATCCACAAGTTGTAGCATTATCATAGTAGGCATTGCCTCACAAATCCTAAGCTTTTTAAAAATTGAGAGGGACATCAAGTTGATACTAGCTCCCAAGTCACATAACGCATGGCCCACATCTATTCCTCCGATCGAGCATTGGACTATAAAGCTACTTGGGTCTCTTTGCTTATAAGGAATCTTTCTTTTGAACAGTGCTGCACTTTTGAGTCAATGCCACAAGCTCAAGCTCACTGATCTTCCTTTTCTTTGATAAAATATCCTTCAGAAACTTCACATAACTCAAAATCTGTTCTAATGCTTCAATGAGTGGAATGTTGATGTGTAGCTGTTAAGAACATCAAGGAAGTGTTTGAACTAGTTTTTGTCATTCTTCTTCTGTAGGCTTTGGGGGAAAGGTGCACTCAGACGCACATCAGGTACTTCCCCTACGTTGAACGTGCTTGGTTTAGAATGACTAGTAGAGCTAGGTGCACTTTCTGATTCAACTCTTTCAGGTGCCATAGTTGCTTGAAATGTTTGTACAAGCGTGTCTGCAGATGTTGTCAAAGGATGATGATTATCTTTTCTTGGGTCTTTTTTCTTTTCTTCCACTAATGGCCTACTACTATGCAATGTCACTGCTTGACATTGCTTCTTTCCATTGTTTTGTCCGGGTGCTTCAGTGTTGCCAGGCAAAGAGCTATGTGGCCGACTCTTCAGCTCACTCACAATTTGTCCAACCTACATCTCTAGATTTCTAATTGATGATGGCCGACTTTTTAATAATGCATCATTCTGGACTATGTACTCTTTCAATAGGTTCTCAATCGAAGAAGATAAACTTGACACATTGCCTGCTCTGTTGAAAACTGATGTTATGGTTGCTGTTACATGGGCTGGAATCCAGGCGGCGGTTATTGCCTATGTTGCTGATGCATTCCAGACTGATCATGATTCTATTGGTGACCACCCCAAGAAAAGTTTTGATCGTTTTACCATCTAGGGTTGTATGTATTGGAAAATGGGTTGTTCTTCACAAAACAAATTGATTGCAGATTTTGGGGGCAATCATTATAGGCATGCGACTTTTTGCAACCCACACAGCCTAACATGGGTTGCTCGAATGGGTCGATCGCATGCTCTGTGTCTGGGTTGCATTGTTCATTGCTAAGTTCTTCAACAAGTTTGTCATTACAATCGTCTTTCAAGCACACTTTTCCAGTTGCATACAAATTTTCTTAAGCTAGACACAAGTATAAATCTAACTTAAGTGTCCTTGTAATCCTAAGGTCGAACATATGGAATCTAGTGTAGACTAACATAAGATGGCCTATTGATCTGTTTGCAGTGGTTTACTAATTAAAGGTATGTGTTTGTTATGCCCACTAAACAAACTTAGCACGCTTACAAGAGGAAGTAGGAGTTCAGATAAAGGGGAAGAGGATACATGGGTGTGGATTAGGCGTTAGATGGTATGCGTTGATTCCTTAGTTATAACAAGCCTATGTAAGCACAGTGAAAATGAGGTGGAGATGGTAAAGATGCTTGCTAGAATCTAAGTGTATGTGCATGATGTGTTTAGAGTTTGTTCTCTAGTTATGCTAAACACCACTCGATGTAAATGCCACATCTGTTTCATCTCTAACATGCATGCATTATTCAAAATGATCAGACAAATGACACGAATAATTATATCTCTAAAATTACTCAAAATGAACAGACAAATGACATGAATAATTCTCTCTAAATTTACTCAACGCCCTAGCTTGACGAGTTCCACAAATACTTACTCTCTCGAGTAACTAAATGCTTTTACTTCAATCAACTGATCAGGTGGATTCAATCAATATACTTTATGCAAATATCAAGCAAGTAAACTTCACATACACAAACAACTTAGTAATTCAACAGATGAAAATGTGGAAATGGTTGGAATGGAGATTGAATTAAAGAAATATGTTTTGTTACATAAAATCTCAGTTCAATCAAGTATGAAAATAAATGAAAATGCTAAGTAAGGGAGAAGAGTCAAGTCGCAGGGTTCAATCTCTTGTCCCATTTGACTCGTTTTTGTGCTTTCTGTTAACAACTACGTAGAAGGAATGAAGGAGATCTTTCTCTCGAGCTTTTCTACGACAACATTTCATAACCAATGGTGGTACATGACAATCGTTCCTCCTTTTTCTTTCTTACAATTGGTAGAGAAGACAAATTTTCTAAGCTCTAAAATTTCTAAGTGTAAGTGTCTAACTCTCTCTTATGTAGGCATCTTCTCCTTATATAGGCAATTAGCTCACCACTTGGTGATTGATAGCTCTCAAATAGAGCTATAATTCCTAACTTAACTCAAGCTCGTTATTAGATTTTTAATGTTAATTATCCTATTTGCAGGTATCAAGCGACTAAGAGGTAAAACTGAGCGTATAGAGCAAAACTGACATAAGCATGCGATCGACCCAGGCGTCAAAAGTGTAAAAATGACCAAACTATCCCTGACATGAGTATCGCAACACTCATCCTGCCTAAGCTTGACACTATCCCAATGCTGAAAGACAGTAGCTGAATTTGCCAAGAGCGTTGCAATGCTATGAACCCTTTACACGATTCCAGCCTTCTATGCATGTGCCTCTACCACAAGCCAGTGTTGTTGATGCTCGTATTTATGAAGTGGAAATATGGATGATATGCGTTGATGGAATTGCGTTGTGCACTCAAGTTTCCCCAGTGAAATTCAAGTATAAATTCCTCTGAGTTTCCCGGTAAGTCCAAGGTCGAACACAGGGAATTGTGAAAATAGATTGCGTTGGTGATTTTTATGAAGACTTTGTGGTAACCGGTTAAATAAATAAATTTTTTAGTTTATTGTTTGCGTTGATTAAAGATAAATAACAAATGCGGCAGAATTTGAAAAGAGCTGGTAAATAGGAAATGCGATGAATATGCGGTGAATGGGTTGAAAAAGGTTTCGGCTAACATTCCCTAGAATGTGATCATGCAACATGCATACAACAGTAAACCACCTCTTAGTGCGAATACCACGGCTTCTAAGGCTAGAATGCATGCAATATATGCGATAAGTCTACAGGGTTTACACATAAACCTCTATTTCTATTTATGCAATGACAACATGACGTCCACACAAATATGCGACCACATAATATCATTCCCATCTCTAGGATGCATGCAGTGCAAGTTGACAAACAAAGCTTATCTCTAAGTCCCTATCTCTTGTTTATGCAAGCCTAATCTTGCTCTTTCAAGTCCAGATTCCAACCTAGCTCTCTCGAGACATTAGGTTCTTTCTTTAAACTCTCTCTCGAGTAACTCTAAAGGGTATTTTGCACAGCATAAAATAAGATAATCACAAGCAATGAACTTCCTAGGTCATGTTAGCTTAGTTCTTCTCAACCCATTCGACTAGTTTAGCTACTCATGCATATTAAGAGAGTGAGCAGATGTAGAAATAGAACTTCCATTGAATAGATATGAAGATGAAGAACAAAATAACAATGCAAGTATAATAAAGAGCCAGGTAGCAATTTATTGTTGCCAGGCATTTACACTGTTTCTACTCGTGCTCTAAAGATAATCTCGCTCTCGCGAGAGTCGGCCCGCTCTCTGCTCTTACACCCCAAGGTTCTCTCTCGAGTTGCCCTGAGTGATCTTCGGCACTAGCACTCTTCTCTTGCTCCGCCTTAAAATAGAAAGGAAATTATGAACAAAAGAAACTGGTTAACTCGTCAACCCCTTCTTTGAAGAATGCCCTTGGTATTTATAGAACATCCATGGTGAAAGGCGGCTTCTCTCTCCTGGCTGTACAAATGGGATAGCTTTAATTCTTGACTGATGCGCTGGATAATTGTTACCGATAAAACTGAATGTACTTTGTGACTGTTATCGGCTGTCAACTTAATTTGGATTCAACTGTCATCAGCTTTCTATCCCATCGCTCTTAATTATCCTTTCAACCGGATGCACCCACCATGTTGCACTGACCAAGTTGCAGCAATCCTTGTCGGGCGGATGTTTGCAAGCACAATCAATGCAAAGCCTTATGTTGAAGTTGGGCTCGACCAATGAATTCCTATGATCGCAATCTTTGCATTGCATTAACACATATTCTGCACAAAAATACAAAAATCAACTGTTCTAATGCGCTGAACGCATGCGATCACAATATTACGAAATTGATGCTTAATGGACGCAAAGTAATATATTTCATCAACGCAATCCAGCATTGTTTAAGAACTTAGCACTATGATAAGGTGCATTTCTGCCCGTTATCAGTCGCACTTCCCATCCAACGCTCAAGGGCCAATTGAATAACGGCATTACAACACTGTCCCTAGTATTGCAACATTACGACTGTTTCCTATATATACCTCTCTTTCTTTTTAGGTTAAATAATATTGGATATTATGGAGGCCGAGGAGAGGCATGTTTTCTTCGTCTTGAAGGATCCCTTGAAGGGCCTTGAGCAAAAGCATGGGATCAGACCAAATACCCAAAATTTATAAAACATAAATTTTACAGCAAAAACATATAGATTATGCATTTAAAAGAAAATTACAACATGCATTAAAATAGAGATTACAGAAAAGTAAAAGAGTTTAAGAAACCTTACCCTCGAAGAACATTTCTTCACGAGATTTCTTCTCCAATAATTATCATGAACAATCTCGAACCCTCTAGTCTTCTACGAGGACATCACCACGAAAGATTCCTCTGTATTCTTTGGTTTTATGGGCTCTGGCTATTTTGGAAAAAAATGGATTTGATAGTGTTGATAGGAAGAGATGAAAATCCAATTTTCTCACAAAACTTTTCTATACTTCTCTCTTTTGTTGAAAACACACCCAAGGAAGATTAAGAACTCCCTTACTTCTTACTTCCCCACTACGATGTTTTTAGAGGGAAAAGAGGGGGAGGGAGTTCAAAATAAAATAAAATAATTTAATCTAATTTAATAAATCAATTTAATATATATTTGATGATAACTATCTTATAATATAATATATATTAAACTATATGTTATATCGAATATAATACATAACATATAGATTCTATATCATATTAAATACAATATAACCTATAGTTACTATTTTCTCATCAATGGTATTGAATATAAATCTCATTTATATTAAATTCAATTATATGAATCAAATTCATATAATTAATATTTGAATCATATTCAAAATTTATTTCCTCTCAAATAAACTTTCTATTACACTGTATCATATACATTATAGTAATTATATCATATATAATTAGATTAAATTAATTATACCATATATAATTAGATTAAATTAATTATATCATATATAATTAATTCTCTCAATTAATTTGAACAATCCAAATTAATTCGAAAATTGATTCTCATTAATTCTCGTTGAGCTACAGAGGGGACCTCATGGACCTGTAGCTTGAAGCTCCAACAGTACGTGAATAATTAATTAAACTCTTTTAATTAAATTATTCACCATTTGTTAATTGTTGGACATTCCACTAAAGATCGCAGCTGAACTCTTCGCACTACAGATATATTTTTGTGTCCATTGGATATAACCAATCAACAGTATGATGACCCTTCATAAATTGCTCGTAAATACACCTGGGCTAAAATTATCGTTTTTCCCCTATAGTTACATTTGACTCCTTAGGTACCACTAATCCCTCTAATGAACAATATATCATAGTCCAACTATGACTAAACTCCTCTTGAGCCAAGAGAGGGAGTGGCACCACATTGTTCAAACCTGGTGACGAATAATTAGCCGTCAAAGACTTTATGACTAAAATTAAGTGAACGCAATATGCGATGCATGTCTTAAGGTATGCGTTGATTCTCATACGTCAGTAGTCATGCGTTGGAATGATATTATGCGTTAACGAATGTTTACGATGACCATGCGTACCTGTCACAAGTTTTCTTGCGCTCATGCCAAGTATAACGCGAACGCAAGTTTCTCGAGTGATCTGAGGTCGAACTCAAGGACTTGTAACTAGATGTATGCGGTGATGTATATACGGTGATTGAATAAAAGAATGATGGGAGGGTTTATGCTACAACTACTCCTACACCTAACTAACAGACAACGCAATGAGAAGTATGAATGAGAGGTAGAGACACGACAACTATTGATGCGTAGTAAATTCATGGAAAATAGATAAAAAGTGAGGATGTCTTCATCGCAACCCTTAAGATTGACCGCAAGGGCAACCTCAGCCAACGCAAGCTGATGCATTCATGCCATACACACCCGCCCAAATGCACATAATTTGTATTAGCAAACAGAACTTATTCCTAAGTCTCCATTCTTGCTTATGCAATCTTAATCTAGCTCTCTCGAGCATCTATTCTAACCTAGCTCTCCCGAGTCTTAGGTTCTTTCTTTAGACTCTCTCCCGAGTAGCTCTAAAGGTGTGATGAACGCATACATAAGACAAGGTAACCGCAAAAGCCTGGTTGATGTAAGATTATTCCTATCTCTAGTGAATATAAGCTTATATTGCTTAATGCGACCAACCACTTAGCCTCCCGGGCAGTTGGTTGTTGCTAACTTTACTCATAAACAAGCATTGCATCCACCTATAGATAGGCGTTGCTACGGCTTCACACTAAGCCAATAAGGTTTTCTCACACACTCGCACAACGCACACCTCCCGGTGGTTTGCTACATGCTTCATATCTCTAATCCGCATGACTAAGTATGCGATACTCTAGTAATCTCACTAAGTGTTGCAATGAAAGTTAAGAATGCTAAGTAAAGAAAGATGGAGATGGAATCAAAGGAATTATAGAAATGCATTGAACACACAATGTATTAATTTCTTAATCCAAAATGTAATACAATACAATATAAGAAAATAAGAGAAAATGAAATGACCAGCTAGAAGCAATGTCTTGCTTCCAGCAGATGTGTGTCAAGGCTACCGGTGGTGCCATGGAAGGGTGTTGGAGCTGACTCTCTTGAGATCTAATTCCAGCAAAGGCTCCGGTCGTCACTCGGAATGGAGGAAGGAGATGAAGAACTCTCAAGCTTTCTTTTCACGTGTTAGTCTGGATCACAGGGATCCACCCTAAGGCAAACCTCAGGCGAAAAACCATGGATTAAATGGAATTCTGCTCATCGGCTCATATTTATAAAGCTGGATCGCCGACAACATTAATGGATTGCTCTGATTCTGACATTCGCAACGCGTTAGTCCTTTTCTGAATCTCTGCTACTAACGATGTGGTAGGTGAAATATCAACATCATCTTTTGATTTTCCCGAGATATGCGTTGATGCTTTCATTCCACCAACCTTGCGGTCATCCCACTATTATGGTTTATCGTGTAGCCGCAATCGTGTAGTGACCGCATTCACTTGATTACCACAACTTCTACATGATGATCGCAATCGTTAACGATCACAACTCCTATGCGATGGACGCATGCGGTTGATTACCGCAACACCCATGCATTGATCGTATGCGTTCACCTTTGCGATGGAGAGTTTCTCCACAAGCGGTCATCTATGCAGTAGCCCGGCTTCTGCGTTTGTGTCCATTTCCTCCGTTAGCTACAAAAATAGACAATTGAACGCATAATAATGGGTTAGCCGAGATTCTCAATGTTGAACGCCGCAAACTCATTTTCTCATGAATTCCTAACATAATTGCCGCATATTCTGCTTAACAACCGTCATAATTCTAAATAAAAGGCCTAAGATGACATGCATTTCTACATGTCATCAAAGCCCCGAAATCAACCTTTAAGGGAGCAATTGATCTAATAGCCCGACATTCGGGAAGGAGTGAATTCCTTCTTGTGTAGCTGTGTTCCCAGCTTTCCAATCAGAAGAATTGATAACTTGTAGAAATACAAGTTATTTATACTGTTTTATTTAGATATTGCAGTAAAAAGAAAGAAAAGTTGTATCGATAGTATAGAAATTGGCTAAGAAATGCGAGAATTATAAAATGTCATCAATACACCCACTAACACCATTGTGATGGTAGAAAAGAGTGTTTTAATTTCTGTTTTATAGGAAATCAATCACCGCATGCGTTCATGGCTCAAAGATAAAATAAACAACGCATCTACATCGCATTGCGCCCATCATTCAGGAATGAAGAGATGATCAACGCATGATGGTGCATGTGACAATCGATCAAGAACTTAGCGATCAACGTAAATTCAACCGCATGTGGTAATCAAAAACAACACCGCATGCGACGATCGATCGAAGATGTAAAAAGCAATGCATTTGCAGAGGATTTTGACAAATGTACAACTTTCAGTTGTGCATTTCTAACGGGTTGATTGCGTAACAGAAGGAATATTCACTCCACCATTTCAGGAACTACCATAACCATAAAATGGGGACCACGAAGTCAAAGAGCCAAGCTTCACCTATAAATAGCTTATGCAAATTCACTGAAAAATATGCATGTATACATAGAGACGTTCATATATCGATTCTGAGAGAGAGACTGGTCTGAAGCGCTATCCAAAGTAGATCCGGAATAATCACGAGACAAGACCGAGAGGTGAGTCTCTGAGCAAGGAATCTTTCCAATCCCCGTTGTTGAAGTTCTTTGCGAAGGTCATTTCTACCAGAAGAGCAAGCCTAAGAGGGAAGCTCTCATCTCCATTACTTCCACACGCCGGCAAGCAAAACCTTCGTTCGGAATCTGTGTCAAGATGTTGACACTCTTTCTGTATTTGTTTCTAATTTTTCTTTTTCATCATCTGTATTCATCTTCCATAATCTTTCATTCATACCATGTATCGAACGCTTAATTCTACAATTAAATGTTATGATAATTACCATTGTCATCTCTTTATCTATTTTTGTTCATCCATAATCCATTTTCTCCATGATGTTTTCCTAATTCCCTGGGTAAATAGAAAGAATTAAGCGAGTGAGTTAATTGTGTTAAAGAAATAATCAAGTTTAGCTAAAGCATGCTCGATGGCATCTTCACCTGTGAGAGCAGAAGTGAAAATGTTATTCCGCCTATCGAGAGAAGGTTGGAAGAATGCATTAACTAAAGCGAGAAGTATTTCCAGAAATGGAAACAACCTTGCATTCATCACGTTCATTCTTGTTTCACAATAGAGATATGGGAATGTGGCCGATCACCGAGAGGTGTACGCCAAGGGAAAGCGGAACCTTAGTTGCATCTTTAACACAATTAATAAACTTGCGTTGTTTTTACCATTTACTCTTTCTCTTTCTGCTACATTCATAAAGACTTGCCATCACATACACAGATTCTTTGTACAACTTCACAGTCAGTTCTCGAACTCAGTATCGTGTATCATGTATCTTGTATCTTGTATCATATTAGTTTAGGATTTTATTTTATCAACACAACTTACATTCCTGTTTAAACCTAATTCTTTATTCATTGTTAAATCGATCGCATGTATCAAAAAAGTAACACATTAACGAAAACAATCCTTGTGTTTGACCTCGGACTATTTTGAGAAACTTGCGTTGGAATTATATTTGGTTTTAGCGCAATGAAACTTGTGACAAGCACAACTACATCGCATACTACAAACATATCATTAACAACACATATACTTAGACGTAGTATCGCATTCTTTCATCATCACAGTGCATGCATAACAAAGGAAGTCATTTTTATGTCATTAAGTTTATGGTGCCATTGCGGGGGACATGAGCTTGTATGATTCATTCTTTCATCAGTAGTGCGCATAAGCGCTAACACAGCATAACATTCCATTTTTACCGTTACAAGAATCCCAAAATGGTAGGCTAGTTGAGTAAGTGATCTGGCCACTCTCACCCATACAAATCAAAGGACCGCCTTCATAGGCAAGAGTTCACAACTCATTCAGGATTTAGGTCATGTTACCTATGGTCATCCTGGTGAAATTAAAGTCTCTACTATTAACTATTTGGTTTTATGTCTTAAAACTCGTGGTTTGTAAACATTAGAACTTATTCTGAGAATTCAATAAAGTTGTTGTTAAATATATTGTTTTTTAGATATCCAATAAACCTAAGTCCCTTGACTATTATATGAGTACCTGAACTTTATGTGGAGACATACAAGTGGATCAGGTTCGAGTAAATAGTCAAAATGATCTATAGTATATGAATAAGGTTGGGTACCTTATTCTGGTAACACTATTGGATGCGGCCTACTCTATAGTTGTTACAAAGTGTTGTAAAGTGCTACATACGAAGTGATCCTAATTAGTGCATGTTGAGGCATGAGGAGTGAGGGTGTCCGGTGCAAATGAGTTTTGTGCAAGATCGGACCACGAAACTTGTCACTCTTACTTTATAACACTATGTAATGTTTAAGACTGACGATTTCAATGCGATGACCTAGGTAACTTAACCGTAATCCTGAGCTAACTATGAACTCCTGTTTGTTCGGGATTATCCTTTGATCTGCAAATGGTGATAGTAGACCAATTGCTTCTTCTCAATAAGCTAACCATTTTGGGGATAAGACCAGATGAATAGCTGGGAACATAGGGTGCAAGAGGGAATTCACTCCTAACCGATTAGGGTCAGTAGAGAGGTTGTTCCCTTCAAGTGCTGATTCTGGGTCTTGAATAAGAGGCCTCACCCTCTCATTGGCATGAGAGGGATTCGATTTTTTGATTGGATCACAAATCAATTTTTCATTAAGGGATCAGTGGAACTTAAGGAACAAGAGGTAATTTTGGGGGTAAAACAAATATTCGACCCAGTCGTTATTACGAGCAACCTGTGAAGGGTTAACTTACTAATCATGGTTATATTGAGTGGACATAATATATCTACAGTGAGGGGAGTTCAGCTATGGGCTTTAGTGGAATCACCCATTAGTTAACAAATGGGGGTTAGATCGGTCTAATGAGTTTAGCCGATTAATCTCGGATCATTGGAGCCCATGATCTGTAGGTCCACGAGGTCCCCCTACTAGCTCGTAAATGGGTATGCTTTAGGGTAGCTTGAGAAATTAATTTGAAACGTTCAAATTAAACGGAACAAGAAAAAAATATATTTAAATCTGATTTAAATATATAAAGATGATTATTGTACAAAAATTAATTTAATATTTGATATTAAATTAATTTATGAAATTAATTTAAGAAAATCAATTTTTTAAATTAAAATGATTTAAAAGTCATTTGGTGTTTTCAAAATGAAATGGAAAAATCGTTTTTGCATGGCACATAATGGAAAAAGAGTATTTTCCATTATCGTCATCTTTATGCTCACACACAAACCATGAACTTCTCTACCTTGCTTCTCCAAGCATGAGCTGCAAGTCATGCACTCCATCTCTATGCATTTTCATCTTGATATATAAAGAAGATTGGAGTTGTTGGAGAGGAAGAGATGAATGAGATGAATACAGAATTTTGAGAGAAAAATCGTGGTGAAGAAGAAATTGTCTTCTTCAACTTGCTACTGTGAGCTTCCCTTGTTTCTCCACATCTACAAGTTGTTCTTGAGTCCCACAACTCTGCTTAAAGCTCCAAGAGCATAGTAGGGAAGGCTTTTAGGTGGTTCACGTTGATATTAAGTGAAGACAGCAGCTGAATAGACGATTTTCTTGAAGAGTTCTTCAAAGGTATGTTCTGAAAACCCATTTGTATGAATAACATGCGTAGTTTTTGCCAAAATTAGTGAATTAGAATGCTTATGGATCCTTGATACTTTCGCTGCATGTTGTTTAACTCTAACATTAACGACGTTATATAAAGAGACTATTCATTTCGTGGTCTGATCTTATACAAAATCTTTTGTATAAAACACCCCCGCTCACTTGTCTTCACATGAATGATCAGGGTCAAATCATTTGTAGCACTTTACAACAATTGTAACATCTACAAAGCGAGCCATACTCGTAGTGTCACTAGGATAAGGTATCCAGCCTTATCCATCCACTACAGACCCTTTAGGTTATCACTTAAACATGATCCACATGTATGTCTCTACATACATGTTTAAGCTACAAAGATAACTTTGGATGTTAGTTTATTGGTTTGAGGTTAATGCAACAATTTTGAAATAAAATATCACATATTTTATTACATAAATAAAATGTTTGTATATTACAATTACAAACTATAGGACCCTACATGATTTAGGACATTAATCCCAACAATCTCCCATTTGACCTAAAGCTAGTGGGGCGTAAAATATAAAAGTGATACTAAATACAAAGTACATAGACAATAAAGTAGGGCATAACACGACTAGTATAAATCTCCCTCTTACTCTAGTCTAAACGTGGCGTGTCTCATAGACCCATACTCTGTAGGTGACCCTCAAACACCTTAGCCATGATGGCCTTTGTAAATGGATCAGCTATGTTGTACCCCGAAGCTATTTGCGTGACGTTAACTAATTTTGAAATAAAATATCACATATTTTATTACATAAATAAAATGTTTGTATATTACAATTACAAACTATAGGACCCTACGTGATTTAGGACATTAATCCCAACAATCTCCCATTTGACCTAAAGCTAGTGGGGCGTAAAATGTAAAAGTGATACTAAATACAAAATACACAGACAATAAAGTAAGGCATAACACGGCTAGTATAAATCTCCCTCTTACCCTAGTCTAAACGTGGCTTGTCTCATAGACCCATACTCTGTAGGTGACCCTCAAAAACCTTAGCCATGATGGCCTTTATAAATGGATCAGCTACGTTGTACCCCGAAGCTATTTGCATGACGTTTATGTCTCCTTGATGCACACTCTCTCGAATGATATGACACTTCCACTCTATGTGCTTCCTGCGTTTGTGACTCCAAGGCTCTCAGGAATTAGCCACAACATCGCTATTATCACAATAAAGTGTGATGGGCTTTGACATGTCTGGAACAACTTCCAGATCAGTAAGAAACTTCTTGAGCCAAACAACTTCCTTAGCAATGCCACAAGCTGCTACATACTCAGCCTCCATGGTGGAGTCAGCAATGCACACTTGCTTGTGCTTCTTAGACTACTGCTCCTCCGTTAAGAGTGAACACTAATCTTGATGTGGATTTCCTAGAATCCTTATTAGTCTGAAAATCAGAATCTGTGTATCCTGTAAGGATCAGATCCTTAGAACCATACACGAGCATGTAGTCCCTTATTCTCCATAGTTACTTGAGGATATTCTTAACGGCGGTCCAGTGAACATTGAAGGAACTCTTATTAAAGAGAACCCATGAGCAGAAGCACAGTCGATCTAAATTCATTGTGATAAGCATGTATGTGGTGACATACAAGTGGATCATGTCTTAAGTGATGACCAAAATGGTTTATAGTATATGGATATAGGAGGGAAACTTTATGATGCATTATTTTATACAGTGAAAATATGGAAAGAAATGCGGTGATGGAATTGCATTGAGCAACAAGGTTTCTCAGTGGAATCCAAGTATAAACCCCACTGAGTCTCCTAGTAAGTCCAAGGTCGAACTCAGGGACTTGGAAAAATGGTATTTGGTGGTAATTTTCAAGAAGACTTTGCGGTAACCGGTAACTCAAATAGTTGTTTGGTTTGTTATTTGCGGTAATAAAAATAAACAAATGCGACGGAGTTTCGAAAAGAGTCGATAAAATGGAAGATGCGATGAGTATGTGGTGAACGGGTTAAGAAGGGATTCAGCTAACACTTCCTAGGATGCATTCAAGCTATGCGATTGTGCAACACACATACAATAGCAAACCATCTCTCAACACAGATGCTACAACTTCTAGTACTAGAATGCATGCGATATATGCGATAAGTCTATAGGACCTACACATAAGCCTCTATTCTTATCCATGTGATGACAAAATGACACACACAAAAATAAGGCGACCACATAATATCATAACCTATCTCTAGGGTGCATGCGATGTAGGTGGGCAAACAGAGCTTATCTCTCAGCCCCTATCTCTTGTTTATCCAAATCTAATCTTGCTATCTCGAGTCTAGATTCTAACCTAGCTCTCTCAAGTCTTAGGTTCTTTCTTCAGACTCTCTCTCGAATAGTTCTAAAGAGGTGTTGGGCATAACATAAAACAAGATAATTGCATGCAATGAAGATCCTAGGTCATGTTAGCTTAGTTCTCTTGCAAGAACAATGCAAGAAGAGAATAAAGAGCGTGGTAGCAATCTCTTGCTTCCCAGGCGTTTACACTGTCTTTTCTACTCTTGTTCAAAAGATAGTCTCGCTCTCGCGAGAGTCAGCCCGCTCTCTGCTTTCTACGCCTTCGGGTTCTCTCTCGAGGTTCCTTGAGCGATCTTCCAGTGTCTCTTCCCTTCTCTCGCTCCGCCTTCTTAAAAATAAAAGAAAACTATGGACAAGGCTAAACTATGAACAAAAACTTGCTGAAGTGGCTGAACAGCTGAACCGAACCCTTTTTTCTGAAGGATTCCTTCGGTATTTATAGAGTTTCAGGGTGAAGGGCGGCTTCTCTCTTATGATTGCACAGATGGGATGGCTTTAATTCTCTAACTAATGCACTAAATATTTTTCACCGAAAAGCTGAGTGTACTTGTTATCGTTAGTGGCTTGTCAACTTAATTCGGATTCAATCGTCATCAGCTTTTTGTCCCATCGTGATTAATTATGCCTTTCACCCAGATGCGCCCACCAAGTTGCACCGGCTCTATGCGGCAATCCTTCTTGAGTAGATGTTTGCGAGCACAAATCACCGCAAAGCCTTGCAATAATGATGCGCTCGTCCGTTGATTTCTTGTGATCGCACTTTCCGCCTTGCGTCAACGCATATTCTACATAAAAATACAAAAGTTAACTATTTCTATGCGATGGACGCATGCGACCGCAATGTTATAAACTTAATATATTTTAGACGCAATCTAGCATATTTTATCAACGTAAACCTTCATTGTTTAATAACTTAGCACTGTAATAACGTGCATTTCTGCCCGTTATCACTTTATCTTGATAATGCTATGGATGCAGCCCGCTTTGTGGGATGGTTACAAGTGTTGTGACTTGTCACAGATGGTCTGATTCTGATCATTCGTGTGGGGACATGCGAGCGAGGGCATCCTATACAAAGAGTTTTATAAGACCTGACCACGAAGTGTTAACGTCTCGTTATATAAAGTCGTTCATGACAGAGACTTCACTTCACTAGGATGACCATAGGTAACATGACCTCAATTCTAAGTAAGTTGGAAACTCCTCATTGAGGACGGTTCTTTGATTTGCCTGGGTACAAGTGGCCACATCACCGACTCAAACCTACCACTTTGGGGATTCGTCTAATTTGGGAGTTGGGAACTCAGCTACACAAGATGGAATTCACTCTTTCCCTGAAGAAGGGGTAAGTAGATAGATTACTCCCTTAAGGGTTGATCCCGAGGCTTGAACGATGTGACGCCACACACCTTCTCATGGCTTGATAGGTGTCCATACATAGTGGGACTGTGTTGTATTGTTCATAGAGGGATCAGTGGTACTTAAGGATACATTAATTAGAGGAAATTAGATATAAACATGATTTATATCTAGTGGAGAAGTGATGCGTTATTTTATGTGATGAAATAATGGAATGAAATGCGGTGATGAAAATGCGTTGAGCAACAAGTTTTCTTAGTAGAATCCAAGTGTAAACCCTACTGACTTTCCTGGCAAGTCCAAGGTCGAACTCAGGGACTAAGGAAAACGGTATATGGTGATAATTTTTCAAGAAGACTTTGTGGTAACCAATAAATCAAATAGTTGTTTTGGGTTATTGTTTGCGGTATAAAATAAATGTATGCAGCAGAGTTATGAAAAGAGTTGAAAATACATAAGATGCGATGAATATGCGGGGAACGGGTTAAGAAGGGGTTCAGCTAACACTTCCTAGGATGCGTTCATGTTATGCGATCATGCAACACACATACAATAGCAAATCATCTCGCAAGCAAATGCTACGGATTCTAGTACTAGAATACATGTGATATATGCAATGAGTCTATAGGACCTACACATAAGCCTCTATTCTTATTTATGCGATGACAACATGACATACAAATAAGGCGACCACATAATATTGTTACCTATCTCTAGGATGCATGCGATGCATGTTGACAAATAGAGCTTATCTCTAAGTCCCTATCTCCTGCTTATGCGGATCTAATCTTGCTCTCTCGAGTCTAGATTCTAACCTAGCTCTCTCAAGTCTTTGGTTCTTTCTTTAGACTCTCTCTTGAGTAGCTCTAAAGGGGTGTTGGGCGCAGCATAAGACAAGATAATCGCATGCTATGAAGATCCTAGGTCATGTTAGCTTAGTTCTTCTCCACCCATCCGATAAAGTTAGCTACTCATGCGTGATTTTAAGAGAGTGAACATATGTAGAATATCAAGTTCCATTTTATAGATAAAGAGTTGAAATACAAAATAACAATGCAAGATGAGAATAAAGAGCCTAGTAGCAATCTCTTGCTTCCCAAGGCTTTTACACTATCTTTTCTACTCTGTTCAAAAGATAGTCTCGCTCTCGCGAGAGTCGGCCCTTTATCTGCTTTCCACGCCTCTGGGTTCTCTCTCGAGCTAACCAAAGCGATCTTTCAATGTCTCTTCTCTTCTCTCACTCCGCCTTCTAAATAAAAAGGAAAACTATGAACAAGGTTGTTTCTTTCTGAGGAAAAATTATCTCACTGTCCAAACTCCTTCACTGAAGGTTGCCTTCGATATTTATAGAACTTCAGGGTGAAAGGCTACTTCTCTCTTATGATTGCACTGATGGGATGGCATTAATTCTCTTTCTAATGCACCGAATATTTGTCACCAAAAAGTTGAGTGTATTTTCTACAGTAGTTCGTTAGTGGCTTGTCAACTTTATTCGAAGTCGACCGTCATCAGCTTTCTGTCCCATCATGATTTATTATGCTTTTCACCCAGATGCGCCCACCAAGTGTAGAATTTGGAATAAAGTCAAGGAAGAATACAACCCCTAAATTTGCTTTGTCACCCGCATTGTTTGTTGACGTATCCTGCTTTGCGGTGATCTGCCTCCTTTGGATTGCGGTGACGGAATAAAGTAGTTGCGTTCGTGAAGCGCCTCCACAATCATTCACCTTGATCATTGCAAGAAAAACATTGAGAGGGTAAAATAATAATAAAAAAAGGTTAACAAAATATTTTATCGCAATCGTTCAGCACAATCGCATTTTTTTTATATAAAAAGGATAGTGAAATGAAAATACTAAGGAGTAGAGATAAGTTAAAGATTTCAGAATTCCAACGGGTACTTCACAAAACTTGCATCCCTGATGAATTTGGATCGCCTGATAATGCAGGGACCACCCACTTATTCCTCATTCAAAGTTTCTCAGGTCCATGGAGTCGACTTGGCGATGCTAGCCTTCTCCATGATACACTTTCACTCGTTGCCCATTAACTTTGAATATGTTGGTTTTGTCATCATTAGATAACTTGACCACACCATGCTGGAATACCTCTCTGACTATGAATGGTCCAGACCAACATGACATTAATTTCCCAAGGAAGAGCCGTAGTCGTGAGTTAAATAGTAAGACCTTCTGCCCGACTTGGAGGTTCTTGCCGCATATGTGTTTGTCGTGTCAGCACTTTGCACGCTTCTTGTAGATCTTTGTGTTCCAATATGTGTTAATCCTCTATTCCTCCAGGTCGACCAACTGAAGTTTTCTCGCTTCTTCTGCTGACTTTAAGTCAAAGTTTAACTTCTTCACCGCCCACAGCGCTTTGTTTTCCAACTCCAATGGTAAATGACATATTTTACCAAATACCAACGCATATAGGAACATACCTATGGATGTCTTATATGCAGTCTGGTATGCCCACAACGCATCGTCGAGCTTTATTGCCCAATCCTTTCGTGAAGGCTTTACCATCTTCTCAAGTATCAGCTTGATCTCCTGGTTGGACACTTTGGCCTGACCATTCGTCTGCAAATGATATGCGGTAGCCACTTTATGGAGGATATTATATTTATGCAACAATTTTTTGACAATGTGATTGACAAAGTGGGAGCCTTCGTCACTTATTATGGCACGTGGAGTGCCAAAATGAGTGAAAATGTTTTTCTTCAAGAATTTAGAGACTACCGCCACATCGCTTTCGATGCATGCAACTGCTTCTACCCACTTGGACACATAGTCGAAGGCTAACAAAATATAATTTTTACCATTTGATGGTGGGAATGGTCCCATGAAATCAATGCCCCAGACGTCGAACAACTCTAATTCCAAAACGGTGTTCATAGGCATCGTATATTTCCATGAAATGTTACCTGTGCGTTGGCACCGGTCACACTTCATTACGTAGTCAATTGCATCCTTAAACAGTGTTTGCCAAAAGAATCCACTTTGTAATACTTTAGCTTCGGTGCGCTGTCCTCCAAAGTGCCCACCATATGGTGAATCATGACATTGCAATAATATGTGTTGTTGAGCAGCATTTGGTACACATAATCACAGAATCCGGTCTGCCCCCTTCTTATACAGATTTGGCTCATCCCAAAAATATGATCTGCATTCGTGCTTGAGTCTCCTCTTTTGGTGGTCGGTATAATCTTCGGGAAATTGTTCGCAAACTAGATAAATTACCACGTCTGTGTACCATGGCAATTCTTCATTATGAAACAGCTGCTCGTCTGGGAACACGGCACTCACCTCTGACTGATTGCGGTCAACCTCTGGGTTTTCCAATCTGAATAAGTGATCCGCAACTTGGTTCTCCGTCCCCTTGCAATCAATTATTTCTATGTCAAATTCCTGGAGGAGGAGAACCCATCTGATCAACCTCGGCTTCCCGTCTTTTTTTGTCATCAGATATTTTATCGCCGAGTGGTCAATGTGGATGAGTACTTTTGTTCCCAGGATATATGCTATAAATTTTTCCAACACAAAAATTACCGCAAGTAGCTCTTTTTCTGTGGTGGTGTAGTTAGTCTGAGCAGGATTCAAAGTCTTACTCGCATATGTGATGGGATGTAATATTATTTTTCTCTTCTGTGACAGAACTGCTCCCATCACATACCTGCTTGCATCACACATTAATTCAAAAGGAAGTGTCCAATCAGGTGCGATCAATACGTGCGTGGTTGTAACATCCCGCATTTTTTTTATTTAATAATAATGTAATTTTCGGTATCTTTATTAGTTGGAAATTCAGTAATTGTCCTTAGTTGGAGGGCATGTTTGGAATTTTGGATTTGAAGTATAAGTGCGAGAATTTAAGTGTTGGCGTGAAAATTATTCAAAATTATTCAATTTTGAAATTCAAGTTGAAAATTAATGGCAGGAATTAATTTTCTTTGGAAAAGAAAAGGAATTAAATAGTATAAGTGGAATAAGGAAATGATTTAATTATAATTATACTATTTTCCTTATTATTATTATTATTATTATTATTATTATTTAAAATAAAAGAAAAACCCATCTCATCTCCCTCACGCATCTCCTCTCGCACGAGCCTCCCTTACTGCCTCATCAGACCTGTCGCGGCGCCTCCCCTCACTGTCAGATCCAACGTCCCGCCTCCCTTCACAGCCAGCATCTGCCACGTCTCTCTCGCTGACCCAGATCCGTCGCCGCACCTTCTTCACTGCCATTCCGAACGACCGTCGCGCTGCCTCCCCTCACTGCCATTCTGAACGGTCGCCTCCCTTCACTGCCCAAAATCCGAACTCGCCGCCACTCGTCGGTCGGTTTCTCCATCGCCCACCATACCGTCTTCCAGCAACTTAGCTTTTAGCTTTTGGGTAAGATCTATTTTTGGTGGTTGGGTTCTTGAAAGACTTTGGATGCCCACTAAGTTGGATTAAGGATTTAATTAGTTGCCTTATTTAATTTCAGATTTGAACTTGGGAAATCACAGCAACAACTACCCAGCGGATTCAAAATCGTTCGGCAAGAGTGTTGGTAAGAGTTTTGGTCCTTATTGTTGGTTTGTGGGCACACTTCGATTACTGAATTAAGTTTGACTTAACCCTTGTATCTTTAAGGTTCTAAGTCGTCGTCCATTGGGAGTTAAAATCTGTTAGCAGGAGTTTTTTTGGAGTCGAAATCTTGAGAGTGGTTGTTGATCAAGTTCTTTGGGTAAGCTTTGGGTATTGTGGTTTTGAATCTGAGATTTCACAATTATTGTTGGACTAAAAATTTAATGGTTGTATTCGTATGTTAGGGTCATTACTTCAAACCGCGGTCATCATTTGGTTGTCTGAGTTTATCTGTGGAATTTCGATTAAGGTAAGTAATCCTACTGCTGGAACTGCTCACGAGTCAGGCTTTAGTTGTATGCTAGCATGATGAGTGTATGTTATGGTAAATGTTAGCATATTGAATGATAGTATGATCTAAACCAAAGTATGTTCTGGCACGGGATCTGAATTGTTTAAATATACACATAGATACTTGAATGTTAGTATGGGGTGGTATATGTTTCCATATGATTGTATCTGATCTAATGATGTTGAGGCATACATGAATGTTGTAGAACTATGATGTTAATGCATACTTGAATGTTGTAGAACATGCTGTTGAGGTATATGTGTATGTGGTAGAGCTATGGTATCAAGGATTATATGTATGTCATAGATTCGTACGGTGGTGATTTTGATGTTGAGATCGTGTTACTATCCTTATTGATTAGTTAGATGCCTCTTTAGATTTTGTGTTTCCTTCGGGATTCACCAGTTTGTGTTTCCTTCGGGATTCACCAGTTTATGATTCCTTCGGGATTCACCAGTTTGTGTCTCCTTCGAGATTCACCAGAGGTAAGAGGCATGCTTAACTACAATAGGATAGGACTCAATCTCCTTCTTGTTTCATGTGTATATGTGCCATAGGTGGTATCTAGAGGACATAGATGCCCAGCCTGATCCCAGTAGTAGGGTTACTTACTGAGTATTTTATACTCATCCTTTCTCATGTTGTTATTTCAGGTAAGGGTAGAGATGCACCGGCGATGGACAAGCAAAATCCGTGATCGAGCCATTGGGACTAGTTTTTACGCTTCCGCATTAAGAGATTTAAAGTTCTTTTCATATTTCCCTTAATGTTAGTTTTGATGTTCGAATTTGTTAGTAAAAATTGTTTTTTTTTCATATTTATTTATTAACCTTTATGATTTATGGGTACCCTAATTTTGTTTTTGATGTTTGCTAAAGGGCTTTTGAACTTCCGTATCTATTTAGCATTTATTTCAACATAAAGAAGTGTCGTTTTAAGTGTCATGCATGCATGTATTTTAGTAACGGCCTAACGTAAGTCCTAGGGGGTTAGGTCATTATAGCGGTCGTCGATGTATTCTTCAAAATCCTGAATGCGTTGAGGCAATTGTTGTCAAAGTCAAATTTTCTGTCAGCCTCCATCAACGCATTCAGCGATCATGCTATTTTTGAGAAATCCTTGACAAAATGTCTGTAAAATTCTGCATGCCCTAAGAAACTTCTTACAGCCTTTACACTTGTTGGAGATGGGAGTTTTTCAATTGCTTCAATTTTTTCTTTGTCCACCTTCAACTCGTCCCTGGATACCTTATGCCCTAGCACAATGCCCTCCTTCACCATAAAATGACATTTTTCCCAGTTAAGTACGATATATGTCTCCTTGCATCTTTTAAATATCTTCTCCAAGCTGACCAGACAAACTTCGTACGTGTGCCCATATACAGAGAAGTCGTCCATGAATATTTCAACAGAGTATTCAATATATTCTAAAAAGATGGCCATCAGGCACCTTTGGAACGTGTTCGGCGCATTGCAGAGGTCGAACAGCATGCGGCGAAAAGAAAAAGTTCCATACGGACAAGTGAATGTGGTCTTTTCCTGATCTTCAGGAGCAATCATATTCTGATTATAACCGACATACCCATCCAAAAATCAGTAAAGTCATTTTCGGCTAGACGATCTAGCATTTGGTCAATGAATGGTTAAGGGAAATGATCTTTCTTTGTTTCCGCATTCATCTTGCGATAGTCCATGCAAATACGCCATTCGGTGATGGTCCTTTGCAGTATCAACTCATTTTTTGCGTTGGGGACTACCGTCAACCCACTTTTTTTCGGCACGCACTGCACGGGGTTAATCCACATGTTGTCTGCTATCGGATAAATGATGCTCGCATCTAACCACTTGAATATCTCCTTTTTAACAACCTCGTTGATTGCAGGGTTGAGTCTGCGTTGATGTTCGATCAATCCCTTGTGGTTTTCTTCAAGACAAATTCGATGCATACAGTATGCAGGGCTAATTCCTCGGATGTCTGCGAGTGTCCATCTAATCGCTCGTTCATATTTTCTCAGAATGCTCAACAACGCATTCTTCTGGTCTTCATTCAGTTCAGAGGAAATAATTACTGGCAGCTTTTCATTCTACCCCAAAAATGCATACTTTAGGTGATTAGGCTGGGTCTTCAACTCTATCATTGGTGGTTCTTTTAAGGATGGTTGCATTGTTTTTCTTTCTTCATTTACTGTTCGCTCTTCTTCTTGGGTTGCAATCATCTCATCTTCCTTGTTCGTTTTCTCTATGATCGCATTACATGCAACAATGAATGCACTTGCATCCTCATCTTCATTTTCATCGTCAGGCTTTTCTTCTTCATTCAAACTCTGGTCGCCGTTAGATTCATTCAGGTCTTCTTCTTCAGGAAACTTCATGGCACGGATGATGTCGAACTTGAGCTTCTGTCCATTCACGCTCAAGGTGATCTCTCCCTTGTGCACATCAATCTGGGCACGATCTGTTGATAAAAATGGTCGCCCCAGGATGATGGGCACATCTTTGTCGGTTTCGTAATCTAAGATGATGAAGTCAGCTGGTAATATAAATTTGTCGATTGTAACCAGCACGTCCTTCACCTTCCCCTCTGGATGCACCAGAGATCTATCTGCAAGTTGGAGAGTCACAGTCGTGGGCGCAAGTTGCCCCACATTCAGCTGCTTAAAGATTGACAGAGGCATCAAGTTGATGCTGGCTCTAAGGTCACACAATCCTTGCCCGATGTACAATCCTCCAATGGAGCAAGGTATAGTAAAACTCTCAGGATCGCTCATCTTCGGTGGGATTATAGATTTCGAGCTCTGCGTCAAAGCCACCGTGGCAAACTTACCAGTGCTTCTCTTCTTGGTTACCATATCCTTCAGAAACTTCGCATATGCTGGCATTCCTCAATGGCTTAGTGAACGGAATATTAATATGCAATTTTTTAACATAGTCATGAAGCATTGGTACTATACCTCGTCATTCTTCTTATTTCTGAGTCTTTGTGGGAAAGGTGGCAACTATACTCTCACGGTCCCCTGTTCCTTTGGCTCTGAATGTGGACGCAATCTTTGGCTCTATCGCTTCATTTTCTCTTTCTTTCTTTCTCGAGTCACCGCAATCTCAGGTTCCAGTGAAATTGGAGTCGTCCAGCTAGGCTCCTTCTCTCCCCAACTACGGTCTTTCCACTCCGTAATGTCACAACTTGACATTGCTCTTTACTTGTTCCCCGGGGTTGCGTGGGAATTCTGTTGAACTTAGCAGGGCCCCTTGTGGTCTGTTCTTGAGTTCGCTCGCAATCTGACCCATCTGTAATTCCAGTTGTGGGTGGAAGTCGCCTGGTTTTGATGCACAGTTTCGTTCTTCTCGATATACTGCTTCAACAAACTTTCCAAGGAGGAAGATTGCGGCGGTTGCGGATTGCTGGCTTGACTACTCGTCTGACCGTTGTTTTGCATGAAAAATCCACGGTGCATTCTTTTTGCACCACTGATTGAAAATTCTGTTGCTGATTTTTCCACGCAAAATTGGGGTGGTTTCTCCACCCAGGGTTTTAGGTGTTAGAGAATGGATTATTTTTCACAAAAGAAATGGACTGTGGGTTCTGCGGGCATTCTTCCATTGCGTATCCTTCACCGCAAGTCGCACACCTTGCGACAGTCTGATTAATTGCGTTTACTTGCCTACTATGCGGTGTTGGGCTGTTGATTGCGATTCCCTGAATTAGGTTCATCATCGCAGTCATCTGACTCTGAAGTCATTATTTGCGTCATTATCCTTTATTCTCAATCTTTGATCGCTCTCTCTTCAGTCCTAGTGATTTTTAGAGATGCAATCCAGGATGTTCTTAGCCTCATCAATACATTTTTTCTAGTAGACCATCAGTGGCTGCCGCATTGGCAGTGATCTACGAAGTGGGATTTAAACTATGATAAAAGATCTCCATTTGCAAGCAGTCTAGTAATCCATTGTGTGGATAGTCCCTTACCAGCCTCTTAAACCTCGCCCAGGCATCGCTGAGCGATTCGTCCATGTCTTGTTCAAAATTCGTTATTAATTTCCTTTTCTTGGCATTCTCAGTGGGTGGGAAATATTTCTTCATAAACTTCTCTATGACTTATTCCCAGGAAGTGATCTCCCCCGGTTTGAAAGAGTATGCCCATTTTCGTGCCTAATCACACAAAGAAAATGGGAACAAATTTAGTCGAACTTCTTTGGTAGAGATATTCGAGAACACAAAAGTGTTACAGATTTCTATGAAACTCCGGAGGTGGACGTGCGGGTCCTCGCCATGCCTTCCTCCGAATTGTCCTGTAGTCTAGATCATCTGCAGCATCACCAGTTTCATTTAGAATCGGGATCCATCTGGGCAGGCCTCATGATTCCTGGAGAGAAATCGTAGAGGTTTGGCGATGCATAGTCCCGAATGGGCCTATTGCGATCGTTTGTCAGTAGGATTGGATTCGCCATGACATTGTTTTCGTTTGGTTCTCCATTTCCAGGCTACTCCGCCATACGTCTTTACCTGGTTATTTTTATTGGCGACTATCTCCTAGTCTTCATCGAAACGTCCTCTTAATCTCCGGGTCGTAATTCGCCAGAGATTGAGAGCTGCAAAGAAATCAGAAAAAATACCGTTAGCACATTGAATTGCCGAAGTCCCCGGCAACGGCACCAAAAACTTGATGCGTTATTTTATGTGATGAAATAATGGAATGAAATGTAGTGATGGAGATGCATTGAGCAACAAGTTTTCTCAGCAGAATCCAAGTGTAAACCCTACTAAGTTTCCTGGCATGTCCAAGGT
The DNA here is from genome assembly GCF_009727055.1 of Benincasa hispida. NCBI lineage: Eukaryota > Viridiplantae > Streptophyta > Magnoliopsida > Cucurbitales > Cucurbitaceae > Benincasa > Benincasa hispida. Next base: position 25,241,535 of record NC_052358.1, read on the forward strand.
CAAACTCAGGGACTAAGGAAAATGGTATGCGGTGATAATTTTCAAGAAGATTTTGCAGTAACCAATAAATCAAATAGTTGTTTTGGGTTGTTGTTTGCGGTATAAAATAAATGTATGGGGCAGAGTTACGAAAATAGTTGATAATACGGAAGATGCGATGAATATGCGGGGAACGGGTTGAGAAGGGGTTCAGCTAACACTTCCTAAGATGCGTTCATATTATGCGATCATGCAACACATACAATAGCAAATCATCTCTCAACGCAAATGCTACGACTTCTAGTACTAAGATGCATGTGATATATGCGATGAGTCTATAGGACCTACACATAAGCCGCTATTCTTATTTATGTGATGACAACATGACACACAAATAAGGCGATCACATAATATCGTAACCTATCTCTAGGATGCATGCGATGCATGTTGGAAAACAGAGCTTATCTCTAAGTCCCTATCTCCTGTTTATACAAATCTAATCTTGCTCTCTCGAGTCTAGATTCTAACCTAGCTCTCTTAAGTCTTAAGTTCTTTCTTTAGACTCTCTCTCGAGTAGCTCTAAAGGGGTGTTGGGCGCAGCATAAGACAAGATAATCGCATGCGATGAAGATCCTAGGTCATGTTAGCTTAGTTCTTCTCAACCCATTCGATAAAGTTAGCTACTCATGCGTGCTTTTAAGAGAGTGGACAGATGTAGAATAGTAAGTTCCATTTTATAGATAAAGAGTTGAAATACAAAATAACAATGCAAAATGAGAATAAAAAGCCCGGTAGCAATCTCTTACTTCCAATGGCTTTTACACTGTCTTTTCTACTTTGTTCAAAAGATAGTCTCACTCTTGTGAGAGTCGGCCCTCTGTCTGCTTTCCACGCCTCTGGGTTCTCTCTCGAGCTGACCAGAGCGATCTTCCGGCGTCTCTTCTCTTCTCTCGCTCCGCCTTCTAAATAAAAAGGAAAACTATGAACAAGGTTGTTTCTTTCTGAGGAAAAATTATCTCGCTGTCCAAACTCCTTCACTGAAGGTTGCCTTCGGTATTTATAGAGCTTCAGGGTGAAAGGCTACTTCTCTCTTATGATTACACTGATGGGATGACATTAATTCTCTTTCTGATGCGCCGAATATTTGTCACCGAAAAGTTGAGTGTACTTGCTATAATAGTTCGTTAGCGGCTTGTCAACTTAATTCGAAATTGACCTTCATCAGCTTTTTGTCCTATCACGATTTATTATGCTTTTCACCCAGATGCGCCCACCAAGTTGCTGCAGCTCTATGTGGCAATCCTTCTGAGCAGATATTTGCGAGCACAAATCACCACAAAGCCTTGCGATAACGCTGCGCTCGACCATTGCTTTCTTGTGATTGCATCAACTCATATTCTACACAAAAATACAATAAATTGTTTTTATGTGATGAACGCATGCGATCACAATGTTATAAACTTAATGCTTTTTGGACGCAATCTTATATATTTTATCAACGCAAACCTGTATTGTTTAATAACTTAATACTGTAATAACGTGCATTTCTGCCCATTATCAAGGAGAAAACACTATGGTTTATATATGATATTAAACTATAGGTTAATGAATATAATATGATTATACTTATTATTTTTTAATTGGACAATTATAGGATAATTGGCCGCCGTTTTCTCCGTAATTGTGCATTAGTGGGAAGTTCCATTCGGTTTTCGTAATTGAAGAATAAAATGAAAATTGTTTTCATTTTGTAAAAGAACACGGTTATTTGCTCACAAAGGTGTTAGCTTTCTATCATTTAGTAAATCAGAGACTATATGATAGCTTGCAACATAATCACTTACACGCGAGTGCCATCTTCTAAACGATCGTCTACCTTTTCCTAAATGATCATCTAGCGTCGAGCATTTACTAAACGATCATATAGACGATCGCTGGCCTTTTCCTACACGATCGTGTACTTCATCTAAATGATCAAGCACTTTGTCTATACGGTAGACGCAACCTTCTCCCAGTTGCTTGATCGTTGTATACGATCTCTTTTCCTCCTCCCCTCTACCAAATCTGAACAGAGCCCACTCTTTAGTTTCTCACACCGAAAATACTAAGGGTTTCAAGTGGTGGTGTCGTCCCCATTCTTCATTTGTTCGTGTAGTGGTCGTTCGTGGTAGACGACCGGAGTTGTGCTGAACGATAGCTTGATGTTCCAGCGAGAGCGAGAGCATCCATTCGTGGAGAGAGCGAGATTTTAAGAGTCTTCAACTAGTAAGTTTACTTGTTCTCTTGGTTGTTTTTTCTAAAGCATGCTGGTAATTTATAGTTTGATGCATATCTGTTTGTTTGAATGTAAATGTGGTAATTTTGTCACAATGTCTTTGGAAAGATCCGCTTCCGCTCAGAGATACTCTTGTATAAGAATTCCTTCAATTGGTATCAGAGCCAGGTTTCTCATATTCCAAATTCATTAATGCAAAGAATTATGTTTGCATTCTCGGTGGGTAAAAGCATGTCTACTCTCTGTTTAATCATTAAATCGTTTGTGGATGTGTGGATTAATGGAGTTTCTCGAATGAAACCTCTAGTTTGTTAAATTCTTTTACATTTCGAGTTAATTGTAAAGGCCTCCATGTTTTTGGGCATTATTAACTGCTATCAAGTCTGTAATTTCGAAGAATTTGAGTCTGTGAGTCATTCATGAATAAGCTTCGTAGCAAGGGTTGTTGTTCTTCGAGGATGAAGACGACCAAGCATTGGTCGGGTCGTGTAAACAATGAGGTAGACGATCGTTGAGTATCGGATACTCAGGAGCTGTTTTACATGTGCACACTAGACGATTGTATAGCTCAGCAAGCTTCATTGCTTAATTACTGACTATACGATCGCGGAGTAAATTGTTTATCTTTTGCATGTAAATAATCGTTTTACGCGCGTGCAAAGAAAGAGCTTTAATAACACTATCTTTAATGTCGGTTGTCAACCGACATTAAAGCCCAGAATTATTGTCCATTTTTTCAAATTATTATCTGTTTTTTTAAATACCATGTCCGTTTTTTCAATTATTGTCCATGTATTCAATATAATTATTGTCCAATCCATTTTTAATGTCGGTCAAAAAGTTAAAAACGACATGTCCCTAAAACCAAGGTAATCAACCTGTCCATGCACAAAATAAATTCTTAATTGCTTTTAAAAATCCATAATAATAAGTCACAAAAGAGGAATTGGATGATAATTTAACTCTAAAACCAAGGTAATCAACAAATTACCAAAACTCAATAGGGTTACATAACAAAATTAAGATTTTGTTAGATCCAAACAACTTTTATTGGTCTATAAAAAAAGAGCGAGAATTTACTTTTAAACTATAAAATACAAAACTAAAACTTGTAAATACTCCCCCCCCCCCCCCCCCCCCAACAAAAAAAAAAGTGCACACACACTTGTTGCCATCATATAGTGTTTTCCAAATAGTCTTTCAATTGCTCCTTCGTTATGTTCTCTCCACCATCCACCATAGATTTGATCTAGATCGAAAGCATGACTTCCTGCAAGTAAAGAAAAATAGGGAAACAACATATAAAAAGAATTCAGTTACCCCACACAAAGAATTTATGAAATTTAAACTAGGGGGCTATGGAAAGACAACATGGAAATTTATGATTTCGAGTATCCATGGGAATTTGCAAAGAAGGCTAAGATATCATGTTCTGTTATAAACAACTACACAAAAGCTCAAATAATAAAAATCCAAAATATACCAAAACATAAGCATAGGCATACGAAAGAGGAAAGGATGAAATTAGCATCTCCAACTAAAAAATTTTACATTATTCATATAACTAAAAACTAAAAAACCCCCTAAAGCAACACCAAAACTGCAAGCAACTAAAAAGCACACCAAACGGATACAAGACTTCAATTAATGAAACCAAAAAAAAAAAAATCTCCAACTAAAAGATGCTATCGAGGGTCAATCCTAGATTATCCAAACAAGATTCCAATGACGAATTAGATTCAAATTGACGAAGAAGCATAATAAATAGTTAAACAAGAGATAACAAAAGATTCGACGATGATAATGAAGAATTAACCTAACCTACAAGGCATGAATAACCCACAAACTACTATAGTGCAATCGGATTCATTTAGACAAATAATACATAAATATAAACTACCAAAGGATGCCTAAGAAGTTCCACTACCATAAACCATTTAATGGAATTCATAAACAACTAAGCTTTGACTACCATAACTGTAGGATAGTCATATAATTCCAACACTGAATCTAATCCAAAGTTTAGAACAAATAGACCTTAAGATAAGCATCTTATAAATATTACCTTGTACTTGTTATTAATGTTGTTATGAAGTCCTTTTTGTGTTGGGTGCACCTTCTCTACTTGTCAACCTTCTTAAAACATAATCACTACTGCTAAGTACATGATGGCTATAATACTTTTCAATTTCAATAGAATATCGCTACTGCTAAGTACATGATGGCTATAATACTTTTTCACATGTTTGTTCAAATCCCAATGGAGAAATCTTAAATAGTTTTCTAGAGATAAACTTTTATTTATATATAGCATTTGAAAACTCAGCACAGAGGACACTTTCTCATGGCTTTTTCTCGTGTGTCTATTTCACGAATGATTTCATAGACAGTATAAGGAGAATTGAGTAAGACAATTGGAAAAAAAAAAAAAAGACTAAAGATTGAATAATAGAGGGCACAGAAACACAAACGAGTGCAACTTAAAGTTGGAACATAAAACAAAATCGTTGATAAGGAAATACCTTAATCAAATTCAATATAATTATTGGATTCCCATATCTCAAAACAAGATTCTCAAACTGTAGTCTTATGGCTTTGCAATCCAACCCTAAATATAATCCAAAATTTTAGAACAAATAGACTTTTAAGATAAGCAGTCTTATAAATATTATCTTGTACTTGTTATTAAGGTTGTTATGAATTCCCTTTTGTGTTAGATGCACCTTCTCCACTTGTCAACCTTCTTAAAACATGTCCAATACAATCTTTCTATCTTCCTTCCAAATCCTTAAGAATCAAAATTTAACCTTACAGATCAAATTGAACCTAACAAAATGAAAACCTTCACTCAAAGTCATTTCATTATTATTCAAATGAGTTAGCTCCCAAATTCTAATTCGACTAGTTTCCAAAATAACCTTACTCTGAAATAGTTTCGTATCTACTCGCAAAGGCTAAGAAGAGACTATTTTGAAAAGAAAAAAAAAAAAAAAGATAAGAAAACAAGTAACCTATCTTCTATATGGTTCAATCACCACAATATTGCTCCTTTCTCTTGTATATCCTGTTCAAGTGAAAAAAAAAAGTGTAACAACAATTAGTAACCTATCTACTATCGAGATAATTTTGATCATAAACAGAATTGATCCTCATAGATTTAGCTAGTTTATCTAGTTGCAATTTAATGCTCAAAGCATAAGAATATTATATTTTTCACAAAGGGACTTGAGTAAACAACAAAGTACCTTCTTGAGTTGGTTTTAGTAACTCACTTCTTTCCCAACACCAGAAGAATAGCAATTGTAAACATAACAAATTACCCTTTTGAACTGAGACATATGCATCCCATGTGTTGTAGCACACTGACTCTCTCATGATTGTGTTCCATACTTGAATCGCTCGGAGATATTAAGAATTACATATTTTCATCTAATTTGTATGTTTGTTTCTACTTACTAGCATTACACATATTTCGTGTGTCCCTAAAAAAAATCTGAAGTCTTAACAAAAAAAAATTACATTTTTCCCATTGCAGGCTCCAAATTATCCTGATCCTGGACGCTGTTGGGACATAGTTGATAAGTATAAGGTGACAATATTCTATACTGCTCCATTATTGGTACGGTCCCTCATGCGAGAAGGGAATGAGGTACGTCATAAATCTAATATTATATTCTATATGTTGGTGGAATCAATTTAAAATCTGGTTGCTATGGTTGTAGGATATTCTAATAACATCTAACTCGTGATATTGTGGAGGTATTTCAAGAACCTTTTTTATCTTTCTCATTTGCAAGACGTTTTGGAAGATAAAAAATTTAAAGAACTTTTGAAAATATAACCAAAAGATTGATGAAAATATAGCCAAAATATAACCAAAATATTAGTACACCACCAATTGATTCGCTTCTAAAGGGTGGAGTATTCTTCTTACTGGAGATCAGTGAGGGAGCGAACTCGAACTCCGACGCAAGGTGTTCCGATTTTTCTTACCAGAGGTCGGTTGCTAGAGCGAAGTACAACAATTAAACAACACAGAACAATCAAGTGGACGTTTTTGGAAAAACGTCGTCGCTGCCTCCGAAAGCCTGCTCTGAAGTCAACGAGTCTCTGGTCTTCTCTCTTTGTGAAGAGTGCATTCGAGACCATCGGTTGCTGGAAATGGACAAGGAGGGGGATTGAGGAAGGTGTTGGCCAGATGCTTGGCCGGGTTGTGGGTTTCACATGGAAGGATGAAAGGATGAAAGGAGTCGCATTGGAAGGGTTTCACGTGGGATGTGGGTGAGTAGAAGTCTGAGAATGAAAGGAAAAAGAAAATGTTGGGGGGAGGGAGGTGTGGAGTGAAGTGGGAAATGAAAAAAAAAAAGGGAAAATTGGTTTTATTTTTTTAAAAAAAAAATCTTTAATGTCGATTTTAAACCGACATTAAAAATCTACTTTTAAAGAAAAAAAAAATCCGACATTATACACCCGATTTCACTTTTTTCAACCAATATTAAAGCTCAAAATTCTTGTAGTATGGTCCTTTAATTTGTATGAGTGAGAGTGACCAGTTTCACCGACTCAATATGCCTACAATTTTGGGGATTCGTCTGATTAGGGAGCTAGAAACACAACTACACAAGAAGGAATCTGCTCCTTCTCTATAGTTAAAGACTACAGATAAATTGTCCGTTCCCTTAAGAGTTGATTCTGGGGCTTGAATAATCTTACGTTACACCCTCTCCTAGCCAAGAGGGATTTGGTCATAGTTAGATTATGACTTATTATACATTAAAGGGATTAGTGGTACTTAAGGAGTTAGATGTAACTACAGATGCAAAATGATAATTTTGACCTACTTGTACTTACGAGTAATTTGTGAAGGGTCAACGCGTCGTAGATTGGTTATATCCAGTAGACACAGAATTATATTTGTAGTGCGAAGAAGGTGCAACTATCAGTTTTTAGTAGAGTAACTGACAGTTAATGGAAGTTGATTAATTTAATCAAAGGATTTTGATTAATTAATTGAGTACCTTTTGGGATAAAAATGATAATCAAATTAATTCGGTTTAATTTGAGTGGTTCAAATTAATAAAGAAAATTATTTATTTAAAATTATATGAGATATAATTTGAGAGAAAATATTAAACTTAATATGAATTTATTCATATTAAATAATTGAGAGAATGTGTTTTTATAATATTAAATTAAAGTGAATAAATTAAATAAAAATTAATTTTATTTTATTATATGTATATTTTTTTAATTACATAAAATAGGTTGTTAATTANTGTTAATTAAAGTATATATTAATTAAACAAAAATTAGTTTTATTTAATTATATGTATTTTTAATAACAAAAACCTTTCATTTTCTTCAAATAACTTATAAACCTTTTATTTCTTCAATAAATTATCTCATTACTATTTGGAAGATGAAAAGAAAGATCCATTCATCTTCCACTTGTACCATTATTAATACTTCAAAATGTGTTGGAGTTGTTAAAAATATTGAAGTTGTTGAAGGTTTTGGAAAAGTGCTCTTTTCTCAAAATAAAATCATTTTCTCTACAAATTATTCAAAAAAGCCCACAAACTCTCTACGGTTCTCTACCCCAAGAATATAAGGTCTCCATGTGGTGGTGTCTAATGTTTTTAACACTTGTTTTTGTGTTTTTTATTGTTCATGTTCGAAGTTTTTGGAGAGGAGATCGTGAAAAGACTAGTCTTCAAGGGTACGTTTTCCGAATCTTTTCTTCTTCTTAATTTCTATATATATATGTATGCTTAATTGATCATGTGTATTATATTCTCTCTAGAAAAATCTCTCTCCTTTTACACCAAAATTAAATCCACAGAAGTTCACAACTCTCTGTGATTCTTTCCCTGAGAATAATGAGGAAGACATTATGGTGGTATCCTCATTGTGGAGTTCGAGTTCCTATTTGTTGTTGTGTATGTGTTGCTATAAAAGGGAGAACTAGAGGAGATTGGTTCATGATCTTTCATCGGAGAGGAAACGTGAAGGTTTTTTGTTCTTCAAGGTTAGTTTCTTTTTCCCTTTCCTCTCTAATTTTGTAGTAGAAGCATGGTTAGGTTTATATTTGTTTATCCTATTTTCGTCTCCTCTGTAATTTCAAGTCATGTAAAAGGAAATTCGAGACACAAGGTATTCGATTGCTTGTGCTATGGGAATTCCAATCCCTAAGGACCTATTTAGAATGACTTAGAAAAAAAAAATAAAAACTTCTTAAAAATGTGACACGTGTTTGACAACTCTTTTTCAAAAGTACTTTTATATTTGGTTTATAACTAAAAGTATTTTTTATTAATGTCAAATTACTATAAGAAAATTTCCTGACGGTGGTGGTGACCATAGTTGGTCGATGATGGTCATTAGAAATGGTGGTTGGTGGCGGTCGTCAGAGGAGGTGGCCAGAGATTGGTGGTGGCGATTGTCGGAGGTCGGCCAGAGGTGATGGTCAGAGGCAGTCGTAGAAAGTGTCGGCTAGAGGTCTGCAGGTGAAGAGTGCAAGTGGTTGTGGCCATAGTTTCTCAAATTAGGGAGAGATTAATGATCCTATTCAAATTTCATTTTTCTAAAAGTTGGTTTCAAGTGTTTATCTTGAACCAACTTATATTATAAACTCATTTTCCAAAATCAATTTTGATTGATTGCCAAACACTTGAATTTTTTAAGTGACTTATTTTTTAAAATTAATCACTTGAAAATGTATCCTAAATACATCTTAAATATGTGAATGTGAATATAATGATTAATATAAGGTGGTCAGAGTTATACTAAAACCAAAGAGTACAAGGCATATTAATTTGAATATTTTGTCAACGTGATTTGTATGGTTTTCCTACTCGATATTGCTTTTCATAGGTTAAAAAAATCAAGATTGTTTTTCTAGAATATTTTTGGCAATTTACATTTTAGCGTTCAAGAATCCAAATGTATTTTTTCGATTAGAAAAAACTAAATAACGAGATTTAAAAGTTACTTAGCCTCTTGAGATGTTACCAATTGGACTATTTGTCATTTGAACTAACATAACAATCATGTAACGATGATTCAATAAGCTCAAATAGATAAACTAGAAATAGCATATCATATCTTATACAATCTTTATTAATTTGCTTCAAAAGGAAGTGGAAATAGAGAGAGAGAGAACAACTTCGACTAACCAGAACCACCAAATGGAGGTGCTGAAATTGCAACACAACTTTTAATGCGTAGTATAAGTATAAGGTTTACTTGTTCTAACTATCAAGGGGAGGCATAGTCTAAAGGGCCATGAGGGATAAACCAGTTAGCAAAGAAGCCCTTTCTCCTTCTGGGGTTCCACCCCATGTCCTTGCACACCTGATCACTGTAACAATGATGAAGCATGCCGATGCAACCTCGCTTGTAGGAAGGGCCTGAGTAAAGCTTCAGACACTTATCCCAGTCACCTATGTCCTTCTCCATCTCCTTGATGCTTGGTAGCTTGAATGTGCCACCAAGAAACTCCGCCAACCATCGACATCGTAACTCTGTGGTGAACAAGTTTGAAGCACTTTCTGTAAATCCAACCATAGCGAGTTGTGGGATTCTGGGATGAATACATTGCCTTGACAAATGGAACAAAAACACACAATGTCTCATTAGGATTCCACGTGAATATTCTCCAATGATAATCGTTTGATTCTACTATATATGGTCGTCGAGAAAACTTTATTAAATCTTTGGTAAGATGCAGCACTAACATCATAAGATCAAAATTGAAGACAAATGATAAATTCATCAAGTGCCTTCTTGAGCATGTCTGAATTACAATGTGATTTTTCAATATGCAGTCCTCATTCATGATTTCATTGAAGAAATGGAAGTTCAAGTTATATAATTATAGGTAATATGTACTAACTTCTAAAATGAAAAAATCGATTGTTGTAAACGTAATGTCAATTTGTTGAAATAAATTAGTCGTGAGGCTTTGGATAACTCGACTTTTGTGGTTGACAAGGATAAATCTCTTTTGTTTTCAATGACAAAAATGCTCTAAATCCGCAGTATTAGGCAATATAGATAGAACTGCTGACGAGATCATCTCCATTGTACATGTAAGGGCACAATGTTAATTAGATCGGAGTAGTTTGGTTACATATAGAGGTAGTTAGAGATCTTAGAAGAATGGATCATATTATGGTGGAATTGTGGAACTAGAGAGATAGATAACCTTCTCAATAGTTATTGTTATGCTATAAATTCTCTTGATATTGCAATATATTTCTCTAAGTTGCTTGTGTTTTCTTGGTATTTGGGATCCTAACAATGAATGACCCTGAGTAAGCTTTTGGGTTCAATAGTGATTTAACATGGTCCTGTATTAAAACTTTTGCATGCAATTTATACTGATATTACAGTTTGGTCAACAATGATAAGGGGATGGATTCAAGTTGGTTTCCTCTGTTATAATGAATCTATGCATGAAGCTCAGATTTCATTCCTCTAGAATATAAACTGTTTTAGTTTCTTCTAATTTTAGTTTTGTAATCTAAACCAATTCCTACCAACATCTAATCTATCTTACGAATGCCATCTTTCAGTTTCACTAGCTAAACCAAATTTAAGCTTTGAACTCGAAAAAGTGAAGACAAATTTCATAGCAAATTCAATGGTTAAAAGGGAGATTTTGGGAAGAACAAAAGACTAACCTGTACAAGGGAATTGCTGAATCGCCAAAACTCATGTAATCCCGAAATGTAGAGGAAGTAAAAATATTTTTAAGCTTTAAATCTCCTCTGTATCCAGTAGCTAAAATGACCAAATCTGAGCGAATCGGTTTGGTTTCTCCTTTGATCATGATACCCTCTTTACAGAAGCTGAAACTGGGTGCTTTCTTCAAAATTATACTTCCTTTGTTCACTTTGTCATAGAATTTATCAGGCAATACTGCATATCTACAAGAACTGATGTCTCGTAATAAGCTATGCTTCGGCACCATCCCGTGTTTGGCTAAATTTACCTTCCTCTTCACGTGGGTTTCCACGGCCTTCGTGAGCAACCATCTCTGTAAAAAATTAAAAAAGAAAAACCCAAAAACCTCAAAACAAAAAGAAACAAGAAAAGGAAAATAAAGAGTTAGAGAAATGGAAAATTACTAGTGGGGAAAGAAGAATGACGAGGAGATAGAGAAGGAAACCCTCGCCAGGTTTATGAATTAGAAGCTCGGAAAATCGACTCGTGAAGAGAAGATCGACAGAAATCCCCCAGGGACGAGTATCAGGAGGGTTCCAGTACTCAGTTTTGTAAAGTAGAGTGCAGGGTTTGTTAGGGGCTGCAAATTAGAGAGAAGAAGAAGACGAAGATGAGAGGGAGGGGAAGTAATGGAGACAGTTGAGGAGAGAAACTGGAGAGGAAAATTACCATTTACATTGGTACATTCCTTGACAAGCTCCAAAGCGGACTTCTGAAAACCGACGATGGCAACTTCCTTGTCCTTGATGAGCTCCATAGCACTGTCGAAATCCATGGTGGCATATTGCATATAATGAAGAACTTTACCGTTTTTGAAAGCTTTGGGGCCTTCATTGGGAGGAAATTCGGGGATATTTGGAATCTCGCCGAATTTTCCAGTGCAGACTACTACGAAATCTGCCACAACCTCCTGCAAGTCACTCTGGTTGTTAGGATACATAGGATGTATTGGATTGATGGTTTTTTTTTTTTTTTTTTTTTTTTTTTTTTTTTTTTTTTTTTTTTTTTTTTACCAATTTCAAGATATGATTCAAATAAAATTTTCAACTCAATCCTTAAATTTTGAATTGGATTAGATTATCGAGTTACAACTTATTTTTCTTTTAACAAAAATGTCTCCAAATTCAAATACTCTTTTTGTAAATTTTAAACAAAAACAAATATCGTAACAATTAAAAAAGTCATAAATTAATTAATACTAACTAATCAAATTTTAAACGAAATATATATATATAAATTCGGATTGGATTGGGTCAATCCAAATTCTTTTTAGCCAATCACCATCCTACCTAACCCAATAAAAATAGAAAAAGGTTTAACCCAATCCAAGAATAAAATTAACTAAATCCAACCCTAATATTTTTGTTGGACTTACCCTTTGTCATACAAAAATAGAGAAAGTAGTCACGTGGGTAGGTAAACTTAACCTTTTTCATTATTTAGAAAAGAAACTAATTTACATTTTTTTAATTAAATTGATTTTGATGTCCAATAAATCATTTTATTGATTCAACATTTAAAAAAAAATTATGAATTTATTGAATAAAAAATTAGAAATTTAGGGCATGTTTAGTTTACGGTTCATATTCTATTTTATGTTTTCAGATTCATTGATTTTAGTGAATATGCATTTGACAGACAACTTTCTGAAAACTGTTATTAGATTCTATGATCCAAACCATGTAAATTCTCAAAACAACGTTTTTATGTTTTCATTGTATCAAATATTTGAATTTTAAATTTAAAATGTAGAATTATATTAAATAAAGTTTTGAAAAATTAAAAATATAGTCTATGTCATGTTATGAACTCAATTCAATTTTTAAAAAATTAAAATATTTATTATGTAATGTATTATAAATTAGGTTGAATTTCAAATTTGGTCCCTATGGTTTGGATAAATTTTGAAGTTAGTTCATATGGTTTTAAAATTTAGATTTTATTTCCTATAGTTTGATATAACTTCATATATAGTCTCGATGGTCTGTTAATTTCTCTTAAATAGTCCCTACCATAGGGACGATTTATGAAGTTTTAAACCATATGGAGTAATTTCTAATTAACAATAAGACCTAAATTATAACTTTTTCCAAACTATAGGACAAAACTTTCAATTTATCCTATAAATTATATAATATTATAAAATAATAATTTTTACAAAATTTTTTAGCATAAAGCATATTCATAAATAAATTAAAAATAGTTAATTACCAACTAATATTTAGTTAGCAGTCACAATTAGTTTGCAATTATTTAAATTAGAATCCAATTTATGAACTCTGGTACCAAACACATATCTGAAAAACATGAAACACAACTCTTTTTTCATTTAATCCCTCGTTTTCAAATTTCTGTTTTCAGATTCTTTTCCAAACAGGTCCTTGAGAATCGGTTAAATACTTCTAAAAGAATAATAATCTACTTAACGTTTTAAATATATCAAGAACCTATGAGATTAAAAAAAAAAAAAGAAATTGAACGTTGAGATACCTATTAATAAGATTAGGGGTGTTCATGGATTAGATTGAGATATAGTTTAAATTCAACATAATTATTTGGGTTGTGAATTTTTTTAACCCAATTAACTATTATTTAAATAATGAACCCAACTCATCCAACCATTAATTCAAACAATGAATTAAGATATGCAACTTAATTTCAATATATTGATTGAAAACTTTTATTCCAATGATTTAAAAAATTATGTTCATCATCTTTTACTTCATATAATTGTTCACGCTTTTATTTATTTATTTATTTTTTTTGAGTTAATAAACATCTTTTTTTTTTTTTTAATTTAAAAAAGTAAAGTCTTCTCTGAAGATGAAACTTAAACTTTCGGAAGACTATTATTTGAGACTCTAAAAATATAAATTCAAATTCATTCTAGAGGTATAAATTCAAATTCGTGGGAGGCCCAGATTTGATTTCAATAGGTTTTCTTATAAGATATTTAAAAAAAAAAATTATTCTTTTAGATATCCTTTTATATCTTCAATTATAAAAAATCTTTTATTAAAAATTATTAATTAAAAAAATATTTTCAATTTTTTTTTCAAAGAGTAAACTTTATTTTTCCCAAAAATAACTCTTCGATATATTTTTAAATAAAATCTTAAAAAGAATAATTGGTTCAATGAAGATTTCTTTTCCATAAAAAAAGAAATTAAGATCATTTTAGGAGTTTCATACTTTTTTATATGTAAATTTCATAAATAATCTATTCCTTAAAAATAAAAAAATGGTTTTTCGATAAAGTTTTTTTAAAAAATATATTTTTATTAAAACTTTACTATGATGGAAACTAAAGTTTCAAGAGGTTTATTTGGAGGTGATAAATCTATTTTGGAAAGTAGTTAGATCCAAATAAAATTTTCTAATGAACTTTGGCTACTCATAATTATTATTGGTCATTATTTATTTTAGTAATGATCAATAAAACAATATTTAAAAATTGATATAAAAATCTTATTTTTCTACAAAGGTCATTTTCTTTAAATTAGTACGACAAAATTAAACTGTGTTCTAAAACAAGTTGTTGGGTGCTAATATCTTTTCATACACAAAAAAGCTTGAACCCTCTATTTCTGTTTGCAGACAATTTTAACATATTTTTTAGTGCCCAATCACACACTCTAGAAAATAAAGTCGGTCACTCTGCATCACAAATCCATAGAAACACTAATTTATTACATCTCAAAACTCACTAATTTGAATAAAAATTCTATTGGGAGGTCTCTAAGAACTTTGAATAAAACAAATAAATTTCTTTTGGGAAATTCTATGTAAATAAAAGTCTAACTAATTTGAAAATAATTATTTTTTTTAGTAATTCTCTAAAAAACTAACTAATTTGACTAAAAATCAAACATATTTTTACGTATAATTTGTGCAAGAAAATGATCTCTATAATTCAATTCAACACAATTTGTACACTGATTATGAAATTTTGAATTTGAAAAATATAGTTAAAACATACCCTCTTAAATGTCATATAACTATTTAACATAATAATCAATTCAGGGATCTTTTAAATATATTTTAAAAAATTTAAGGACTGAAATATCATATTTTGAAAATTTTAGAAATCAAACACACTTATTTTTTGAAGAGAAAAACTTAGGTGTTTTATTAGATACACTTATCTTGGTACATCTCAAGTATTGTTTAATAAAATACGCATTCTTATTTTTAAAAAATATATTTTTTTTATGATTCACTTTTTTTTATGGTAAAAAGTGAGAGTATATGAATTAGGTTGCTCTAATTATTACTCAAATTCAAGATAAATTTGCCAAATTCTCATTATTACTTGGATGCCAAGGGAAAATGGGAAGGCAATAATATCATCGTATATGCATTAATGATGTGTTGATAGTGAGAAATGCTAGCGTTAAACTGAACCTGGAGCGGAACATTAGTTCGAGCGTCAACGACATTGAGCTTCCATTTACTCCGTTCAGAAAAGGCGTTGCCGGAGCCGCCCCAATGAGTCCAAGCTTCAATCTCCTCATCGGAGAAGCCTTCGTAGTCGATACTGAGGACTTTGGTGTTGAGTCTGATGTACTCGAACAACCCGAAATGTTCGGCATAAGATTTGAGGTAATCGAGAACTTGGTTACACCTCGGAAAGTCTTCAGTCACCGATTTCGGCCAAGGGAAATCGGAGAACTGGAACATGTGTTTAGGAGTCTGTGTAACCGTCGACTTAAGCGTCTCGTTCCAAACGCCGCCAATGGTGCCTCTAGCGTCGAGCACAATTGGGATCAATCCTTTAGATAGAATGAATTTGCAAGCCGCTAGTCCGCTTATTCCGGCTCCGATGATCGCCACTTTCTTTGGTTCCATCATTTCCGATGTCCCTTGAAAATAGCCTTTCTTCTTCCCACAGTATGTTTATAAATGGAAAATTACCCAATTTATAGGTGACAAAAAGTGTAGAGTGAGGAGATTAGAATTACTTTTTCCTTTTTTTTGGTGAGTAATTTTGCCTTTGAGAGAGTAAAATAAGAGTAGAGTGAGAAGAGAGAGAATTACTTTTTCTTTTTTGGATGAGTAATTTTGTCTTTTTGCAAGAGGAAAATGACAATTTTACCCTTCAAAAAAAAAAGTTTTCAACCACACGACGAGATAGAATTTACGCATATGCTATATTTTGATAGAAAAACATTCTAGTATTGCGATGGTTAAACATTCTAGTATTGCGATGGTTTATATTTTTCATTTTATTTAGCATCTCATACATTATAATTAGATGATATATTATTTTTTTCCATGGATATGATACAATTATTAAAAAAGAACAATCATACTATAATTATTTTATCATATTTTGAATAAGATGCTTTCTATTTCATTTACTTTAAAAAGGTAATTGTTTAAAATGATAAAACTGTTAAAAATATTTTCAAATATAGTAAAATATCTACGTTAGACACTTATAGACATCTATTCTCTCAGTGATACATGATAGTAGTCTATCAATGTCTATCATAGATAAACAATGATATTTACTATATGTGTAAATATTTTGATTCTATTTTACTATATTTGGAAACAACTCTAGAAGAAAATTGCTGAAACCTTTCCGGCAAATATTTCAATAGATGTTTTATTCTATTTTCTTTTTTGAAATGGAGTTTTATTCTTAAAGGACATTTTGATTGCTTTTCATTTAATATATTTGAGAAGGAATCAATCGTGAATAATTTAATTGATTGACTTACAATTTTAAAACAAAATAGAATATAATATGGTTTGTAAAATTAATATCGTGTAACCTTTTGCTTTAAGTCAAAATCTAAAGAAGTTACTTTTAGGAGTGAGCAAATCGATTGAACCGACATCGGGAGGCGATTGTAAAGCATTTGCGGTCGGAGTTGGGTTTTTATTTGGAAAACTGAATATGGGTCGGTCGGAGAGTCTAAAACTATGTTTCCTATCAACCACTCGATTATACTAATAATGTTTGTCAAATTACCTCGATTGACAAGGAATTGTTAAAGAACAGTTGTCATTCACATTATCAATGTATGGGTTGGGGTTATTTAGATTGGGGGTTGTTTTGAAATTTAATTGGGGAAAGGGTAGATTTTGAACTTATTTAGGAAAAAAGTGAGTTTATTTTAAGAGACGCATTCGAGAATATTTTATTATTTTTTTTCCGTACACTGCATTTAAAAAAAAAAAAATTAACAGACGCATTCTGACACAGTACGTGCGTCAGAGTGAGTTGATGTGTCTGTTCACTCACTCTGACACGTGCGGTCATAATGCGCCTGTTCTGACCAAATTTGGTGTTTTTCCCGCGTTTTAGCATAAAAAGTCCCATTTTTTTCCTTCATTCCACCGTTTTCATCTTCTCCTTTCACAAATTTCATCTTCCTTCATCGATTTCATCTTCTCTTTCACAGATTTCATCTTCCTTCACAGATTTCATCCTCCTTCACCAATTTCATCTTCTCCTTCACCGAAACCTTCATTTCATCTTCCCCTTCATCACCGAAGCCCTCATTTCATCTTCACCCAAAACAAAATTACCTTCATTTCTTCTACATTCTTCATTTATTTTCAAATACCGATCATTTTCTACCTTCATTTGTTTTAGTGTAATATTTTATTTGGTAAGTTGATATATTTTTGTTATTTAACTTTGAATTAAGTTTTTGATAATTTTTATTGTTTTTTCTAATGTTTATTTTGTTTACCGTGGATATTATTCAAAGTTTTTTTGGTAAGTTGGAATATTTGGTAAGGTGGAAAGTTTTTTTTTTGGTAGTGTGCAATATTTTTCTTTTAATAAGTTGATATATTTTTTATAGTTGATTATCATAAGGGAGAATGATATATTTTTTATAGTTGGTTATCATAAGGGAGAATTACATGTGATTAACTAAAACGAATTAAAGAAATTGTAAGTATGTCGGTATATTTAATAAGTTATATATTATCTGTTATTGCTTTTTTGGTTGGTATTTAGTTGATATTTAGCTAAAAAAAAATGAGTATGTCTTATTTGGTTAAATATAATAAACTGTAAGTATGTCTTCTTATTATGCATATCAAATTATGATAATTATTTTAAAAATATAGTTTAGAATGTTCAACTATGATTTTTAAAATATTACATCATAGACTCAAATTATTTATGTTTAAACATATAAAAATCATTAATAAAAAAAATTAATATTCTTACTGGACAAAAAAAATAAATTTAAAAATAGGTTGAAAGAAAATTTTAACGAATTCTAAAAATAGGTATTTAAATATGTTCTTGATGAAAAAAAAATTAAATGTAAAATTTATATTTAAATCTTTTTTTTCATTTTGCCAAAATTTTAAAATTTATTAGTAGTTTTTAATATAAAATTAAGAATATATGGAGAAAAGAATAGTGATATTACTTTATTTTGTGGAGAAAAGAAAAAAAAAACTAAAACAAATTAAAGAAAGAATTTAAAGTTAATAGCGGTATTGGATTTAAACTAAAACGTTCAATTATTTATGTTTAAACACATAAAAAATTCATTAACAAAAAAATATTACATAGTAAAAAAATGTTTTTTTTCATACTTTTAGTAAAAATAATCTAATAAAAAATTATTCTTAATTCACGTTGAAATAAAATTTTAACGGAATCTAAAAATAGGTATTTATATATGTTCTTAATGGAAAAGAATAAATCTTTTTAAATATAAAAGTTATATAAAAGTTATATTTAAATCTTTTTTCATTTTGCCAAAATTTTAAAATTTATTAGTAGTTTTTAATGTAAAATTAAGAATATGTGGATAAAAGAATAGCAATATTACTTTATTTTGTGGAGAAAAAAAATAATACGAATTAAAGAAAGAATTTAAAGTTAATAACGGTATTTGATTTAAACTAAAACATTCAATTATTTATGTTTAAACACATTAAAAAGTCATTAATAAAAATAATATTATATAGTAAAAATAATATTTTTTTATACTTTTAGTAAAACTAATCTAACACAACTTTTTAAAAATAAAAAATTATCCTTAATTCACGTTGAAAGAAAATTTTAACGGAATCTAAAAATAGGTATTTAAATATGTTCTTAATGAAAAAAATAAATATTTTTAAATGTAAAAGTTATATTTAAATCTTTTTCTATTTTGCTAAAATTTTAAATTTTATTAGTAGTTTTTAATGTAAAATTAAGAATATCTGGAGAAAAGAATAGTGATATTACTTTATTTTGTGGAAAAAAAACATATAAAAAAGTTAATAGTTAAGAGTTTAGAAATATATAAAAATGTCATTAATAAAAATAATATAATATGTTTCTAATGGCTATTAATGTAAAATTATTAATATGTTCCTAATGTCTATTATTTTAGTAAAAAAATATATTACATAGTAAAAAAATATCCATAATGTTGTATTGACTTTTTTTTTTTTAAACAGTGGCAATTATTTCTAAGAAAACTCTACAATTAAGTCATTCAAAAGGTATGTATATAGTTGTTTACCATTATTTGGAATGATGTATTCATTATTGAATATTGAATGTTTGGATGTTAAAGTTAATGTTATTGTTAGTAATATTGTGTTGTTGTTATTGTTGTTATGTTTACTGTTTATCTAATCAATTTATTTTGGATTATTCACCTTAATATTGTAAATTTTATGATGATTAAAGAGCAAAGATTCATGTCAATATAATTATTTATCATTGATTTATGGTCAAATGATGATGTATGTCTTAATATTTTGTTTGTTTATTAAAAAAAAAAACATTCCTTTATTTGTACATATTAAAAAAAATAGTAATAACACATTAATATAGTTGGCCTAATATATGCTTACAAATATTATGATAAATATCAGATTGCATTTGCCAAACTACGATGGACGTTGTGGAATTTTTATGTTATATGCACGGAAACATTGTTAGAGGGCCAAACGAGATAGAATATGATAGACAACCATCTCGTCGTATAAACATGCATCGTTAAGTTGACTTCAACACATTAATCGATGGATTATGTGATGCATTATCCATAAATAGAGATGATGGGGGTAGAAGTAATATTTAGATATGGTAATTATGTAGCGAGATCTACTTTCTATATCCCCATCTCATTACGAAGTGAGACTGATGTACGATTCATGATGAGCAACGCTCCATACCCTTCAAATAGAGTTCAACTATATATATCCCAACCTAGTGTCCCAAGTCCAGCATCAACAAGAGAATAAGTTGAAACTATTGTTGAGTTGGAAAGTCATGATGTGGAGGATGAGCAGTGTGATCTAACTATGGCCACAAACGGCGAATAAGTTGAAATAGACGATGATGATATCGATCTAGATATACCTAGTCAATTTTATGGCGTACATGAAGTCTCCGAAACATTTACCGAGATAGACCTAAACGAGATGACCATTGAACTCGATTCGACAACGGAGGAAGACAGTAATATGGGGTCTGATTCACTGTTTAAGGGGATGATATTCAATTCCAAATTGGATTTAAAAAATGCAGTGGAAAACTATTCAATCATTTGACATCAAAATTTTGAAGTCATTGAGTCGAAGTAAACAACATAGGATGTCAGGTGTAAGAGATATGACAATGGGTGCACATGGAGACTTTGCGCTGTTTGTCGTAAAAAACACGGTAAATTTGAAATTATCCAGTACAATAGCCCGCATTCTTGTGTGTATGCAAGACTGAGTCAGGATCACAATCAATTGGACTCAGATTTAATTGCATTTAAGATAAGCAGCATATTGAAAAAAAAATCCGCTAGTTGACATCAAAACATTACAAGATATTATCTTGAAACAGTATGGTTATTCCATCAGTTATTGGAAAGTATGGGACGAAAGAAGAAAGGCAATTGCGAAGATATTCGGAGATTGGATCGAATCATACAATTTACTGCCCAAATGGATGAATATCTTGCAAATCACAAACCTCGGTACAGTCGTCCATTGGAGGCTAAATAAGGTGGATTGTGATAAAAGACTTATAATGTTCAGTAGAGTGTTTTGGTTGTTTGGACCTGTTAACGAGGGTTTTAAGCATTGTAGGCCGCTACTTCAAATTGACGGAACCCATTTATATGGAAAGTATGAAAAAACATTGTTAATAGCTACCTCAATAGATGCAAATGGTCACGTCTATCCGGTTGCATACGCCATTGTACCGGAGGAAAGTGCTGACTCGTGGGGCTGGTTTTTGATGAATTTATGGGATCATATGGTGCATAGAAGGAAGGGAATGTGTCTAATTTCAGATAGACACAAAGACATTATATTTGCAGTCAGAAACAGTAGCAACGGTTGGGTTGGAGTACACCACAAATTCTGCTTGCGACATGTGGCAAGTAATTTTAACGACAAGTTCAAAAATAGTTTATTGAAGAATTTGGTATATAGTGCAGGATCAAAATTTCAAGTTCAAAAGTTTAATGACTGTATGGCCGAACTTCAAATAGTAAACCCTAATTGCTTACGATATTTTGCTTCTATAGACCCTAAGCAGTGGATATAGTCACATGATGGTGGTCATTGTTATGGATGGCTAACCACGAATGTGGCTGAAAATACAAATGTTGTTCTGAGAGGAGCTAGAAAGCTACCGATCACTACACTAGTCCAAGCAACATTCTATCAAATTATTGCTTATTTCGCTGCTCGTCATGTAGAAATAGAGACTGTTCTTAAATCGGGAGAGTGTTTCACGAGGTAAATTATTCACATATTAGTTATCCACGTTTTTATACTGACTATCGAGGTATTTTTAGTAATTGTCATATTTGTCATAGGTATGTGATAAAGAAAATAAGTTGTTGGGAACAACGTGCAACCAAACATTCCGTCAACATATTTGACCATCGAACAGGGTTGTGTGAAGTCACCACCTCAATCAACCCAATAACACTAAAGGGTGGAGACAGATACCGAGTAAAGTTAAGTGAAAGAACATGCACATGCAATAAGTGGCAAAGTTTTGGAATCTCCTGTTCTCACGCTATGGCTGCATGTAAGACCATTAGGGTAGACTACTTTGACTACATTGAAGACTATTACAATATTCCCACTTATCTGGCATGTTATTCACCCCAGTTCGAGCCCATCCCCGATAAAAAATGTTGGCCTGATCCTAACTTCCCAACTATTTATCCAGACGAGTCATGAGTTAGGAAGGTTGGCAGACCGTGTAGTTCTCACATGAAAAACGAGATGGATTTGAGGGAATGTTACAAGACACGGTGTACAATTTGCAGACAAGAAGGGCATAATAGACGGAATTGTCCCAATCGAGTCGTGATGCGACTTAGTTATTTATTTTTAATTCTCATTGTATTTAATTGATTGTAACTTCTTTTACTTATTTATTCTTTATTAATTGTCATTGTATTTAATTGATTGTATTTATACAATGAAGGGTGTATTCTTTATTAATTGTCATTGCATTTTTTTATTGTATTTATATAATGAAGGGTGTATTCTTTATTAACTGACATTATATTTGTCAATTATAATCACATTGATTTTTACTAAATTTAATATTATTTTTATGGGATCAAATGGACGGGGATGTTACCACAGGGCTATACAACGACTCGATTTTGTACTTACAGTGCAACCGTAAATCCGAACCTATTTGGAAAGACGAGCATATCGATGCAATGCATTGTCGCCGAAGAGAGGCTGTTATTCGCAGGCACGAGAACCCAAACCCTCGTATATTGAACTATCTATGAGCTGCCAGATTCTACGGAGTCTCTTGTATAAAATTTATACAACTAGACTGGCATCTGATAACGGCATTAGTGAAACGATGGCGCCAGGAGATACACACTTTCCACATGTTGCATGGAGAGTGTACGATTATATTTTAAGATGTAGCCATCCAATTTGGAGTCTCGATTAATGGAAGACCATTGATCGGGTCTCTAAATTATGTCTGGGAACAACTTTGTGCCCTTCTTTTAGGCGTAACCACGAATGACATCGTTCTTAAGGGAGGTCATCTAAGCCTGCCATGGTTAACTGATCAATTTAACAACTTCGTCCATCTACCAGACCATGCAGATGAAGAGGACCTGCAACGATATGCTCGAGCATATATTCTCACGTTGATTGGAGGATTGGTATTTCCCAACAAATCCAACAACAAAGTGCACCTGATGTATCTTCCCCTCTTGGTGGATTTTGATGTTGTCGGGACTTACAGTTAGGGCGTTGGATGCCTTGCATGGTTGTATAGGCAACTATGCAAGGGTGTAGTTATAGATGAAAAAGACATTGCAGGCCCACTTTTATTGCTACAAACTTGGGCATGGGATCGATTTCCTCTTCTAGCGCCTTGATGACTCCATAGATACGAGAATAACTTAGGCGATAGACCACTTGCAGTAAGGTAAGCATATTTACCTCATTATTTTTGTTTTCATTTTGAAAATACTAATAGCTAAAATTTAACTTCTGATTGTTGTAGATGGAATGACAACTATTCTGTAATTAGAGCATCTACGCATGTTTTAGTACAGTGTAGGCACATACTCCATACACATATGCCTAACCAGGTAATATTTTATTCATTCATATATCATATATTCATAATGTTTCAATCTTCTGGTTAATTCATTTTTTGACACATATGCATGCAGATTATTTGGGAGTCATATAATCATTTGATCCAACTATTGCCGCCATACTGTCTCGATGACAATGAGATATGGACATCCAGATGTCCACTCATATGCTTCTTTGTTGTGGAGTAGCATCACCCAGATTGTGTGATGCGTCAATTTGGGATGTTGCAACAAATTCCTCGACCTTGCAACACGGACGCCCGACTTCATTCACACAATCTAAGGGGCAGGCATGAGCGAGACTGGATTGCATATCTAGCTCCTCAAATTACAATCTGGGAAAATCGACACAGTTTGGTTGTTAATGGACCTCCTATTAATAATGGTGTAGGTACCGAGCCTGGATATATTGAATGATATTCCACTGTGAGCAGGCGGTACATAACTAAAGCAGGAGCATCCTATCACTTATTGGTACAAGTTTATTGTTTACTATGATTGTTTAATTTTATTTCTTCATTGCACATCAAAATAAATTTTAAAGTCATTAACTTGTTATTCAATTCTTTTTCAGGTCGAGCTTCCAAATTTGTCAATATCTGCTCAAAGAGCCTTGCGTAGACTCACCTCGATATATCGAGTGCGATATTTTGATGGTGACGTTCCAATGGAAGAACAAGGTGATCCAACAAGACATGAGGATATTCCTATTCAACCTAATGTTCGGAATGAATATCCAACAACGCCACTCGATCAGTATACTTCCATGATGTCCTTTCCCTTAACATTTGATTTTTTTCCAACAATCCTCAGTACACTAAGCATGGAAGAAGGACAAACTTCACATGTCCATCCAAATATCCATGACCAGTATGTTATATATCGACAACGTAGTGAGGGTATACACTTTCCAGAGGAAAGTCAATCACCAAGTGTAAGAGGGCGTGGCGATCGTGGACACTATGTCACTCAACATGATCGATCTAGGCGTAATAGATGATTTTCTTCTAGTCGTGAATAAAGAACATTGTATATATGATTAAATTTATTAATGAAATTTAATTACGAAAATGCACTTGCAGTCTACAACACATCGTAATGAACCTTGACTATTATTTACAATAGTCGAAAGTTAATATTTATATTTTTGCATAAGTTTTTAACAATTTTAAACAAAAAAAAAATTGAAATTCAAAATTAATATTGAGTATATCAAATCAATCATAGCAATTTCTTAATCTCAAAATAACATTATTGTTTATACGGTTAAAAAACTACTAATATTATTATCAAAATAAAAAATGAGATTAGTGAGATAGTTGATTTTAGGTAAAAATGATTTAGAGTTAAACAAATGAAATATTATTAACTATAAAAAAAACATAAGTAATGAAAGAGTTGGTTTTGGGTTGTTAAAAGAACGAAAAAAATAATAGCAAAAATATTTTATTATTTTTTTTGGAAAATTTCACTAAGCGAGAATTTAGATATTACTAAGCGATCAGAGAATACTAAGCGATCGTTTACTATCCACTACAGTTTTTATTAAGCGATCGTGTAGAGAATACAAAGCGATCATTTAGCTATCCACTATAGTTTTTATTAAACGATCATTTAGAGAATACTAAGCGATCGTTTAGATAATACTAAGCGATCGTTTAGTTAATACTAAGCGATTGTTTAGCTAACTGTTATGTGATCGTTTAGATTTCCATTACGCGATCGTGTACTAATTTATAAAGCGATCATTTGGCTAATACTAAGCGATCACTTAGATTTTATTATGCGATC
Source organism: Benincasa hispida (assembly GCF_009727055.1). NCBI lineage: Eukaryota > Viridiplantae > Streptophyta > Magnoliopsida > Cucurbitales > Cucurbitaceae > Benincasa > Benincasa hispida. The sequence goes on from NC_052358.1 coordinate 25,266,882, forward strand.
GTTTAGATAATACTAAGTGATCTTTTAGGTTTTGTTAAGCGATCGTTTACATAATACTAAGAGATCATTTAGCTAACTGTTACACGGTCGTATAGTTTTCGTTTAGACAAATTTGTGCTAAATTTGTAGAATACAATTGGTGTTGTACATTTAACTAAGCAAATAAATAACTAAGCGATCGTTTAGATAAATTTTTGCTAAGATTACATATTGTACAGTACAATTGGTGTTGTACAGAATATAATTGGTGCAAAAATTACATATTGTATGGTGTAAATTTGTACAGAATAATTGGTATTGTATAGAATATAATTGGTATTGTACAGAAAAATCGCAGCAATCATGTATAAATTACTTAGCGATCGTGTATAATTTACTAAACGATCGCATAGTAATTTACTAAACGATTACTAAACGATCGCATAGTAATTTACCAAACGATTACTAAATGATCGTATTCAACAAATGCATTTTGATTGGTTTAATTTTTTTTAATGCGATGTACGGGAAGAAAAAATAATAAAATATTTCCGAATGCATCTCTTCAAAAGACGCATTCGGATAGGGACAAAAAAACTCTCATTTTTCTCTAATAAGTTGGAAAGCATTCATTTTTCCCAATTAACTTTTAGAATAATCCCTCAATCTAAATAACCCTATGGGTTGACGTAAAATCATCCATTATCTACCAAAGAGATACTAAACAATTTTTTTCTCTTTCTACAATTTTTTTCTCTTTCTATTTTCATCATTAAATCTTTTGGAAACATTAGTTATTATAACAAAAAAATACTAAAACAATAAAATTTTCTCTCCCCCATTTGCTCCACGTCTCTGTTGGCTTTTTGGTCTTTAATGATGTTTGATGATAATAAAATTAAATTAATTTACTAATAATTTGAATAATTTGAATTGTTCTTTAGGTAAAATTTGAAATAACGAATCAAATACAATTTAGATCGCTCAAACAAAGAAGATATAACTGAAACAAACTTAACGAAAAATACTCAAAATGATAATATGATGATCAAATCATCAAAATAAATCCAATTAAAAGGTGAAAAAAGTAACACATGATAGTTCAAATTACTTACTAACAAAAAGTTTATTGATTTGCTTCACAAAAAGTGATCAAGGTTGCCATATCCATTCCATAACTTTTTTTCTCTCTCTGCTTACCTCATTTATTCTCTTTATGTCATTCATTAGTCTTTTCTCCCTTAATTAATTGTTTTCTCCCAACCTTGTTTTTTTCCCTCAATTCACTCTCATCTCTCATTTTTTCATTTTCTCCTCTTTCTCCACCACTCTCCCTTTTCGAAACTATTCTTCTCTTCTCCATACTTCTCTTTTTATTTATTTTAGATTCAATCTTATCTCTTATCCATTCATTTTTTATTTTCTCATCTCTACTCCCTCTCTTCTCTCTTTCTTCTTTTTCTTTAAATTTTGATGGTGTTATGAAAACCAACAAAAATCGATCGATTGATCGTATGATCGGTTGGTTGGTGTCTTCATTCTCCATAAACCACCAAAATCGATTGACAAAAGTTGAGTCATCGATGGTAAACATTGATTCTTGTCCGAAACCAACTCTGTTCAACCGATGATCACTCCTAGTTACTGCATTAATCTTAGGTTAAAACATAAACAAATTTTCCTTTTTGTCTTTCTTATCTCCCGTCTCTTTCCTCTCGCACTCTCATGTATTTATCCTTGAATTTCTAATTCTTTGTCACATGGTGAACTTATAATAGGCCTAGGGGCTTGAGCCTCCATATGTTAAAACATGTGAAACTATGATAAATATAAAAACACAAATATACTATATATAAATGCAAATGTGGTGTGTACCATTGAATGTTGTACAGAATATAAAATGAGGAAATAAGTAAGATATAAATCTTGAGGGTAATTAAAGTATGAAACAACATTCAATATATGGGAAACATAAAAATTGATTTGAATTAGAATTACAATATGAAAGATGTTCAACATGCTTAAATTTTAAAATGGATTGAAACTAGTCTAAATAGAAATTAATATATGGCTATTCTACATAGATAGCTCTAATATTGGGTCTATATTCTAAAAAATTCAAATTTCTTAATTTTTTTTTTACACAAATGGACAAATAGGCTAGTTTTTATTTTTTATTTTTTCAAAACTAGAATTCAATTACTAGCAAGTCCCTATGTGTATCAGATTTTAAGAAACAGAAAAATAAAAATCATAAGGGGAAAAAACAAATTTCATTCTAAATCCTTAAATTGAGTCTCAAATTTTCCAAAAATACCTAAACATATTCTCTCTTTTTTCCTTTCAAATTTGAAACCAAAACTTCAACGGTCACATCTTGATCGGTAGTGCCCTCCCCATTTCGTCTTCATCGTCATGCATGGTTGTATCACTATCTTCTACTTTTATTTTTTCCCCTCTCCTATGAAACACATGATTTGGCCTCTTTCAACTTACAACGACGCAGGGAACACCATTCATGTCTAATAATAAAAAAATGTGCAATCTCTCTTCACTTGGCTACTTGTTTATTTAGTGATTTTATAGGTCTTAGACATCAAGATGTAACCCCCCACATTATAAAGTTAGACTAATTTTGGAATAAATTCCGTTGTTTCATCTCCTTCAATCCGATAATTTTAAATTGATGAGAATTCTCATTTCATGATCCTAATTTGCGAAATTAGAATTTTCTCTCTTAATTTTGCCAAATTAAATTTCGTAAAATATTGGAAAGAATACTTTTTTTTTTTTTATTAAATCTTTACATCCAAGTTTTGGAGTTCAATTTTAGAGCTTGTCGAATTAAAAAGGAATTCAATTCTTCTTTTTGATTAGATATTTCTCTTAAGATCTTGAGTATTTATTTTGGAGTGTCAATTTTAAAGATCACAGAAGTAATTATAGAATTGGAGAAAATCTCTTTTTGATTAGATATTTCTCTTAAGATCTTGAGATATTTTCTAAAAATAAAAACAATATTTACACTATATAGCAAAAATTTCAAAAATACTTATTTTTAAAATTTTTACTACTTTTGCTATAAAGTGTAAATATTTTTGAGATTTTTCTATTGATAAGAAATTTCCATTGTTATTTCTATTTTTATTTAGCCTTTTCTTTTTAAAGAAAAGAAAAGTAAAAGTAGTCATTAGTAGCCCCCTCTCCTCTTTTTCTTCATCTCTCTTCCCCTCCCCCTTCATGGTTACCTATAAAGCATAGAACGGATATAGATACGAGAAACGAATACAATAGGATATGGCGATATGCCAATTTCTAAAATACTAGGTAGGGGTGGTCATTCAAATTGCAAAAACCGAATCGTTTCTAAAAACCGAACCGAAAACTCAATGAAACCGAAAAATTTGGTTCGGTTCGGTTTCACTTTCGAAAATCGAATTTGAAACCGAACCGAACCGTTTTTAACTAATATATATATAATATATAATTTTAAAAAAAGAGTAAAACCGAATTTAAAACCGAACCAAACCGAACCGCTTTTAATTAAAAAAAGAATATAACATGGATTTTTTTAAGAATGCCAAAACCGAATCGTTTCCACCCCTAATACTAGGATTGTAGTTTTCTTTTTTTTTAAGAAAAATCCAGGTTATAGATAAATTTAGCATACAAGTAAATGAAAATAGTACAAAATATAATACAAACACTGAAATATAATACAAAAAACAACATCTAATATGTTGAAGTAAAATAGTCAAAATGCAATAAAAAGGTGACTCGTATTGATCAAAAAATGAGAAGAAGATTAGGAGGAAGTATGAAGATAAATGAAAAACGTTTTCGTTTAATTGTTGAAGATATTCAAATAGGTTATATTTTTGAGGACTTATTATATATATATAAATTGGGGACACAAAAGGAGTCATGAGTCGGGGACGATGCAGGAATGGGGCGGGCCAAACCTCATAATATATATATATAACTATAGTTAAGGACTCAAATGTGAAGGTAGAGATTAGATGATGTTCTAGAGTTTCGTCTTTTCTTCGTAGTTTTGGACTCGAGTAGTGAGTTTTAAATAGACTCCTAGTCTTAGATTGAAAAAGATTAGATGAATTGTTTATTAAATACGTCAAATCACGTGTCAGATACGTGTATATGAGAAGTATCTGAAAGTATCAATATCTGATACGTATCTGATACGAATTCTTTACCCCACATGAAGTATTTGTGCTTCATAGACGATTACACATCTGTCATCCCCTCCCTTTGCGACACTTCAGCCCGACCAGCTCTAGCAATGACTGATGACACAGCCTATGAGCAACGGCGATCCCCGACCGCCGTTCTCTAATGATGCGACAATGACAACTATGAGGACTTGCCGACAACGACTTTCAGAGTGTGACGGTGAGTGACGGCCCACAAGCTTCGACGACCTGCAACGATGTACCCAACCCACGAACGCCTTTTTCCTCTTCTTCAACAAATGGTAATGTCGATAACGAGACAACTACGCGATTTGGGCAAATTTTGTCGGCATCTCTTTCTTTAAGAAAGTTTCCACGCGTACTCACTTCCATCTAATCTCTATTCTACATTACGCCCTTTAACACCACCAGATTTGCAGGTTTTAGGAAATTTGGACACATTCCAACAAGGATCTAAGTCCTTTTGGGTAAGTTTTCATGGATAGAACGCACTAAATCTCCTTCTGAACTAGTTTAAGGTTCTTGAAGCTTGTCTCTAACACTTGGAAAATGTAATCATAGATTCAGAGAGACTTTGGACCAATTTAGACACTTTTCCAGCAACATTCTTCATTCTGGCGTAGTTTCGGAATTGTTTGGACACCTTCTGTCAAGACCTCAAGGTCTTTTTGGTAAGTTTTATGCGTTGTAGCCCTTTATGGACTCGTTCCACTTCATTTTCAGTGCTGTAAAGTTAGTTCTAATACATGTGCATATTTTATGTTTAGTTAAGCTTGATTTCAGGTGCTTAAATTGAGGTTTAAGAACGTTCTAGGTAAGATTACTCATCCTGAATATTGGTTGAATCTTTGGATAAGGTGTTGAACTAAGTTCTAACCTTTGGAACCTCAATTTTACCTTTTCAGGGAGCTTTAGTTTTTTTTAGTAGCGCTTTAGAAATGCTTAGTTAAGTGGATTTTCACTTGAAGTGTCTGTTTGCTGTTTGATAACATGTTGCATGTTTTATGTGCATTATATCTATTACTTATTATGTACATACCTCATGTTCTTGCAATTGTTATATTTTGGATGTCTAAGCATGCTGAAAATTTGGTGATATTATTGCGATGTGTATGAATTGTTGAATGTCCAAAAACATGTACTTGTTGCTTATGTGACTGGTTATGGATTAATGTTCAAAAGTGTGTATAGTTCTTACACATTCTAGTGAGTTTGTGGGAAGGAGAAGTTAGTGAACTTTGTGAGCTTGAAAAGGGAAGTTAGAGGAATATCACTTGCCTGGGTAAAAAAGGCCGAGGGGTGGCATGTCATCATTAGATTAAAAGGGACATAGAAATCTTGGATCTTGGGTGAAAATGGTCAAAGATAGATGTTTGGTTGAGACCTTGGGTGAAAATGGTCAAGGTTGCTGAGCAGTTGAGACCTTGTATAAAAATGGTCAAGGATCGATGTGTAGTCGAATCCTTGGATGGAAATGGTCAAGGGTCGATATATAGTTTGATGACCTTGGGTGAAAATGGTCAAGGGTAAAAAATTGAGTACTGTAGAAAAGCATTGAGTTCTTGGGTAAAAATGGTAGGGGGTCGATATAACTCGAAGGAGTTAGTCTTAGAAATCTCGATGTGAATCAAATACGTGTTGACGAACTCGTTGAGGTTAGAAAAAGAGTGGAAAAGCATATTGTAATGTGTTTGATAGCACCGAAAATGTGCTATCTTGCTCTGCTTAATTTGAGACTTTTCTTGAATGTTACTTGTTTATTTGGTAGTTTTATAGGTTTCAACATTTAGGCGATAGAACCAGGAGTTAATGACGAAAAGGAGCTTAAACAAGCCAAAACAGAGCTTGATTACATTAAACAAGAAGAAAGGAGCTAAAAATGTTCATTTTTCCTCTGCTTGCACAACATTGTGGTGTCCTATGGTACCATGCTCTGCGTTGTAAGACAAAACGCCTCTTATTCATTAAAAGCACATAGCTCCCCAGTGCTGCCTAAGAGCACCATGACGCTCCGAACCTGATGCGTGTGAGATTTCCATCAGCCAATGTCGTGACTCTATTGCGATTTTATATAAATACTAATTTTAGCCGCAGGTCATTTTATCTTGGATTTCAGTTGATTGCAGCACATTTTCTCTCTACTTCTCTTTTGTGTTAGTAAATGTATCTGAACTTTACCCCATTGATCGACATGTTGACTGTGGGCTAAGGTATTGTTTTCTAGTTTGGGTTTTAAGAATTTTTCCTACTTTGATGTACTTGTGAGTTTTTTAACCGAATTATATTGTATATATCGGATTTAATTCTATTTTAATGGAATACTATCTCATTTTCATATGCTTGATGATTATATGATATTGCTTTTCATTAATGTATGATTTATGACACTTGATTGTATGTTGATCTGTAGAAAGCGATAGGTTAGGTTAGCTTGCAAATCGAATAGGATAAGTATTGCTCCAACTAACATAGGATTGAATCGAACAAAAATTTAATTAGGCACTTGAAAATTAAATATTCAACCTAACGTTGTCCTAGAACTTAATGCAATAAAGACAAAATAGAATTTACATGCTTTTCATCAATTCGAATTGGACTAATTATTTGATTAGGATGATTAATTAGCTTTTCTAATTAATTTGGTTAGGTGTAAGCAAATATTTAATTTCTGTAACGAGAATTCAATGATCAAGTATGTTGAATAGGAAATTTTCGTAACAACCCAAGCTAGGGTTTCTCATACAAAATTTCTCAACTTCTCCTTCGCGTGTTTACTTTATGCAATTTAATTTCATTTGCAAACAATCAATCTCATAACCCCTCTCGGTTGCTTAGGATTTCAAATCATTTAATTTGGAAACTCTTCGATTCCTTGTGTTCACCTGCACTATCACTACTACACTCTTGGTAGGAACAAAAAATAATTTGGCTTGGAAATAGGCGACAAGTTCCGCGACTAAATTGGTGTCGTTGCTAGGGAACCAAACAGTTTCTTTTTTGGAGGGTTTACAATTCTTTTATCGTTCTTTGATTTTCTATGTCTATGCATGACCCGATCCTCCTAGGATGAAAGTTTGTTGTATTTTGCAAAGTTAAGAGAGGAGGAAAGGCAACAAAGAAGAGAAGCAAAGGAATGGAGAGCTAGATAAGAACAAATTAGTGCGAAAGCATAGAAGAGGAAGCAAAAGAAGAGCATTCACAAGAAGAGGAAACAATGGCACATCCATTCTCTCTTTAGGACAACGCAAAGGATTGGCTTTATTGCCCATTGGCCAACTTAATGACCACCTAGAAGGATATGAAAATGCAGTTCTTGGAAAAAAATTTCCCTACTTCACGAGTTGCAAGGGTTAAGAAGGAAATATACAACGTCACGTAGATTGGTGGGGAGACCTTGTACGGGTACTGAGAGTGTTTCAAACGCCTATGTGCTAGCTTCCCACACCATCAAATCTCAAATGCAATCCTATTCTAATAGGGCTCGTCCCTAGTGATAGAAGTACCATCAACGCAACGAGTGGTGATGTGTTGGTAAACATCAGAGGCTAGGAAGTTCATATCCACCATGGCAGAGAATTTGCAATAGTTCGGAACGCGAGCTCCTGATAATACAAAATCGTCATGAGAGGTAAGTGATTTAAAAGCTAAACTCGCTGAACTATCTATTCTTGTGAAATAGGCATTCTCTGCAAAGACACAGACTCAAGAGTCGATGGCTGAGGTGAGCTATGCTGGTAATCAACAAGGTGGATGAATGTATAACTATAACCGTTGAGATAGTCAAGGAAACCAGAGTTTGAGCAGTTGGGATGTCTTGAGCAGTTGGGATGTCTTTAGAGGACATGGTTAAGAGCTTGGCGGAGTCCACCATACAGATTAAGTAGAGTCAGGAGCAATTTTAGCAGACTACTACCTTTCACTATTGGGAATGGTGTCCTAAATCTCTTTGTAATCTCGTAGTTTGTAAACTTTATATAAACATATTGTTGTTAATAAAATAAATGTTATTTTATAAGCATATACTTAATCAATAAACTAAGATCCAAGATTATTTCATGTAATTTAAACAAGTATGTAAAGACATACTAGTGGATCTTGTTTGAATAATAACCTAAACGGTCTGTAGTAGATGGATAAGGTTGGGTATCTTATCCTGGTGACACTATAGATACGACTCGCTTTGTAGGTATTACAATTATTGTAAGATGCTACAAATGATCTGATCCTGATCATTCATGTAGAGACATGTGAGTGGGGGTATCCTATACAAAGAGTTTGTATAAGACCAGACCACGAAATGATTAGTCTCTTTATATAACGCTGTCAATAATAGAGACTTACATTTCACTAGGATGACCATAGGTGATGACAAGAATCCTGAGTGAGTTATGAACTCCTGCTCATGAAGACATTCCTTTGATTTGTATAGGTGAGAGGGGCCAGATTGTCAACTCAACAAGCCTATCATTTTGAGGATTCGTCTGACTGGGGAGTTGGGAACACAGCTACACAAGACAGAATTCACTCATTTCCTAATACAAGGGCAAGCAGATAAATTGCTCCCTTAAAGGCTGATTTCGAATCTTGAACATAGTGGCCACACCCTCTTTTGGCCCGAGAGAGACTTGCTCATAATTGGATTGTGACTTATTGTTCATTAGAGGAATCAATGATACTTAAGGAGTTAGATGTAACTACAGTGGAAAAAGGGTAATTTTGGTCCAGCTGTAATTACGAGCAATTTGTGAAGGGTCATCGCACTGTTGCTTGGTTATATCCAATGGACACAGAAATTTATCTGTAGTGCAAAGAGTGCAGCTGTCAGTCTTTAGTGGAATGACTGACAGTTAACGGACATTGGGTAATTTAATTAAAGAGTTTAATTAATTATCTGAGTACTGTTGGAGCTTCAATCTACAGGTCCATAAGGTCCTCTCTGTAGCTTAACAGGGATTTAATCTTTGGATTAATTTTAAATGTTCAAATTAATTGAGAGAATCAATTATAATGTATTTGATACATTATAAATGAGAGGAATTTGAATATGATTCAAATACTAATTATATGAATGAGATTCATGTAATTAAATTTAAATATAAATATGATTTATATTGAGAGGAATTAAATATTTGGATATGATCCAAATTTCAATTATATGGATGAGATGCATATAAGTGAATTTAATATAAATGTGATTTATATTAAATGTCATGTATTGTTGAGAGAAAATAAAATCTCTCCATTATTACATGTGGGATTCAAGTTGGTTATAGATGATTTTTTATTTTCCTAAATTGGCTCTGGGAGAAGAGTTCTCTCCAAGAGAAAAGTTCTCTGTAGAAAAATTCCCTCTCTTCCTCTCCATCTCCTTCCCTCTTCCAGGGATTCAAACAAAGCCCACAACTCTTGCATGAATCCTTTATCCCAAGAGAATATATAGGGTTCTCGAGTGGTGGTATCCGTTCTTGAAGAAGGAGATCTAGATGGAGCAGGAGTTCCATTCGTGGCTTGTACGAGGAAATTCTTGAACAAAGGGTTCTTCAAAGGTAAGAGTATCTGAAACCCTTTGTATTTGTTTTAAAGCATGTTGCAACTTTAAGTACATGCATATCTTGTTGTTATTCTACTGTAAAACTTTATATTCAATAAAAATAGAATTTGGGATGATCTTTGCTTCTGCTCAAAAGATCTTTTTAAAAAATTTCCTTCATTCACATGTAGAGTATGGTGACAGATTTTCGAGCTGGCCAATGTAGTTAGTAGGTTAGACATTCAATATGGGAAGCTTCCTTCCTAACCAGTGTCTAATGTACGTAATGTCCGTGCCATCTCTACAGTCAACTGCATTGAGAACTCTTGGATGCCTGTCTCTGAACCTTTGGTTAAGCCAGATGAGCTAAAAGAAGAAGATGTTGTGCAAGTACCGGAGAGATCATCTAAAAGATGTGGAGTAAGATTTGATCCACCTATTAATTTTAATGTTTATATTCCTCATGCTTCTTTTCCTAGCAGGTTAATTGTTACTCAAGGAGGATCATTCAAGGAGAAGGTGAGTTTTCGATTGGTGATAAGAGCCTTACTGGAAAGAGCAAGAAGGTTTGAGTTGAGGTCTCGTCGGAGGAAAAGAAAGAAGAGGATGTCAAACAGGAGATAGCTTTACTAGATAATCTTCATATTCAACCAAGGTACATTTTCTATGCCTTGTCTGATAGGCACTAGAAAATTTGAGCATGCTATGTTAGATTTAGGGTTAGCTATAAATGTCATGCCTGCTTCTATTTTTTATAATTTTCAGTCTCACATCTTGCACCCTTCTGACATCTGGGTGCAGTTAGCTTATCATTGCCTCGTTAGGCCATTAGGATTTGTTAAAGATATGTTGGTTAGAGTTAATGGTCTATCTTTTCCTACTGATTTTTATGTTATGGATGTGAATATTGTTGGATTTTATGCCCTAATACTCATAGTAAATATAAATAATTGATCGTCATCAATAAAGAGTTATCGATGTTATTTCAATAAATGTTATTGATTGTGTTGTATTCTATTTTGTTTTCATAATCCTAAATCCAATAAACTAACATATAAGGTTGGCGTATGTGTCTTGAAGTGTATGTGGAGACATACATGGATCAATGTTCAAGATACAACCTAAAGGGTTTATAGTATAGGTATAAAGTTGCGTACCTTATCCTAATGACACTATAGATACGACTCACTTTGTATTTGATACAAACACAATGATCTAACACGTTCGTGCAAGTGACATGCGAATGAGGGTATCCTATGCAATGAGTTTGTATAAGACCGGACCGTGAAATAGTAACCACTAGATGTAACACTGTTGATTAGTTAGATTTTTATTTCAATATTATGATCTAGGCAACTTAGTTTTAATCCTGAATGTATTATGAACTCCTGTTCACGAGGGATTGTCCTTTGATTTGTGGATGAGAGTGTCCAGTTTTCTGACTGAATAAGCCTACCAATTTGGGGACAAGATCGAGTAAGGAGCTGAAAATATAATAATATAAGATGAAATTCACTCCTTCCTGACTTTAGGGTAAGTAGATGAATGTTCCCTTAAGTGGTGTCTCCGAGATTTGAACAAATGGCCCTACCCTCTCACTGGCTCGAAAGGGTTTCTGTTTAGTGGTTGGACCATAAACAGATTATTCATTAGAGAAGCCTTGGTACTTAAAGATACAGAGGTAACCCAAGGGTAAAATAGTAATTTGACCTAATTAGTATTATGAACACTCGTAAAGGAGTAACTTATTGTTATTGGTCTATATCTGTAGACACAAAAATATATGTAGTGAGAAGAGTTCAGCTCAAAGTCTTTAGTAGAGTGTACCCATAGTTAACAGATATTGATTAATTTGGTTAATGAGTTTAGAAAATTAATCTCATATCACTAGAGCTTCTAATCTGTAGGTCTGTCAGGTTCCGTTGTTAGTTCACTAAAGGATATTAATGAAGAATGATTTGAATTGTCCAAATCAATTAAGGAAATTGTATATTAATATGATTAATATATAAAACTATAGATGTGACCAATAATTCAAATTATGTTGGAGAGAAATATTTGAATGAGATTCAAATATTTAATTCATGTGAATTAGATTCATGAACATTTAATTAATTATAATGTTAGAAAGGTGGAAGCATATAAACATTTGATGTTTATATTTTAATTAATTAATTATATATTAAATGAGATTTAATATATGGTTATTTAATTAATGTGCCAATTAACTAATAAGGGGTTATTTAATTAATTGGCATCAAGGGTGAAAAGGAAAATATTAATTGGCATCATATTAGCCCATTTAGGGCAAGCATTATTTTACGTAAAAACAAACCTAGCCTTCAAGATAGTTCCTTTCTACACTCTCTCTACCTCTTCATCTTCCAAATGTTGCAGACCACTCATTCAACTCTTGGAATCCTAGAGAATATAAATTTATTCTTTTTGGGGCTGGTGCACTAAATCTCTTAGGGTCGTGTACTTTGTAATTGTATTGTACAAATATTTTATTCATTTAATAAAAGATGAAATGTTTTATTTGACATTTAGTGGCATTAAATCTACAAACCATTAAACTAACATCCAAGGTTATCTTCTGTATTTAAACATGTATGTAGAGACATACAGGTAAATCACGTTTAAGTGATAACCTAAATGGTCTGTAGTAGATGGATAAGGCGGATACTTTATCTCAATGACATTATGAGTACGGTCTGCTTTGTAGATGTTACACCTATTGTAAAATGCTACAAATGATCTGATCTTAATCATTCATGTGGAGACATGTGAGAGAGGGTATTCTATACAAAAGAGTTTGTATAAGTCTAAACCACGAAATGACTAGTCTCATTATATAATACCATTCATAATAAAGACTTACATTTCATCAGAATGACCATAGATGACATGACCTGAATCCTTAGTGAGTTGTGAGCTCCTGCTTATGAGGGCGATCCTTTGATTTTTATGAGTGAGAGTGCCCAGATCGCCGACTCAACAAGCCTACCATTTTGGGGATTCGTTTGATTGGGGAGTTGGGAACACAACTACATAAGACGAAATTCACTCATTCCCTGAGGTCGGGGTAAGTAGATAAACTGTTTTCTTAATGGCTGATTTCAAGACTTGAACAATGTGGTGTCACACCCTCTCCTGGCCAACAAGGGTTTGATCATAGTTGGACTATGGCTTATTGTTCATTAGAGGGACTGGTGGTACTTAAAGACTTAGATGTAACTATAGGGGCAAAACGATAATTTTAGCTTAGTTGTACTTATGAGCAAGTTGTGAAGGGTCATCATACTGTTGATTGTTTATATCCAATGGACACAAAAATATATCTGCAGTGCGAAGAGTGCAACTGTTGGTCTTTAGTGGAGTGTCCGACAGTTAATGGATGTTGAATAATATAATTAAAGAAGTTTAATCAATTATTCAAGTACCATTGGAGCTTCAAGCTATAGGTTTATAAGGTCCTCTCTATAGCTCAACAAGGATTAAATGAGAATCAATTTTGGATTAATTTGAATTGTTCAAATTAATCGATGGAAATAATTATATGTGATATAATTAATTTAATTAAATTATATATGATATAATTACTATAATGTATTTGATACATAATTATATAAAGTTTATTTGAGAGGAAATAAATATTTGAATTTGATTCAAATATTAATTATGTGAATTAGATTCATATAATTAAATTTAATATAAATGAGATTTATATTACATATCGTTAAGAGAATTAATACTATAGGTTATATTGTATATGATACAATATTAAACCATAGATTATATGTTATATATAATATAACATATGGTTATATATATATATATACACACACATATAATAAGTATATATATAAAGTTAATTATATTTAATTTTTAATTTTTGAAATTAAGGGAGGGAAATAAGTTCCCTCCTCTATTCTCTCTCAACCCTATACTGTGTGAGTGGTTGCATTTGGGATTTTATTCTTCTTGTTCATTTGACAGAGAGAGGAATACAAAATAATTCTACAAAAAAAAAAATTCCTAGAGTTTTTTTTAATCTCTCTTCTCCTTTCTCAATTCCCTTTTTCTTCCAAAAAACCAAGAGCCCACAAACTCCCTTGATTATCATCACAGAGAATACATGAGGTTTTAAGTGGTGGTGTCAAAATTAGGGTTTCGAGTTCGTGGCCATTTTGCAGAGGAGAAATCTTATGAGAAGAAAAGTTCTTCAAGGGTTAGTAATTCTTCTCCATCTTCTCTTTTTCTCTTTTGTTATTAGCATGCTGTAATTTTAAGTTTTGTTACACAATTCTATATTGATTTTGTAAATTATGAGTTCTATAAAATTGGGATTTGGGATCGATCCCCATTTTTGCTTAAGGTCCTTCATCGGTTCCTTCAATTGGTATCAAAGCGGGGTTTTTGGCCCAAATTTTTTCAAATTTTCAAAGTTAATTTACAATTTAATGGTAGAATTTTAACATTCTGTATGTTTATGTGATGAATGTTTATGAACGTGATTGATTGTGATTTGTTTCCGAGATTGGACAGTTTAGACTTATCTCTTTCAATTTACAATTTAATTTGTAAGGTTCGCGATCAAGTCTATTTTTTTTTAAAGTTTTGAGTTGTTAGTGGTTGTTCTGCTTGAAATTATGGAGAAGACGGGGCCAAAATCGGAGGAGTTTAGAAGAAGTTCGCAGTTGTACAGTGTTGTCTGTACTACAGTGTTGCACCATTGTGCCCTAGTGTTGTAATACTGTGATAAGGAAGAACAATTTGTTCTTTATGTAGCGTTGCAACACTGGCCACAACGTTGCAACGCTCGGAGATGGAAAGAACAAACCAGTTCTCACTTGATTAAGTTCTTGACCCATTTGGTTTGCTTGCAGTTCGGTCAGTTTGAGCGATTCAGTTTTGGTTCGGAGGCTGGACGGTTTGATTCGAGCGATTCAAGGTCCGGTTCACTTGTTTTGAAATGGTTGACCATTATTAATGTAATAGATAGTTATTTTGATTAATTAAATTAATATAAGTGTTATATTAATTTAATTAACTATTTAGGTGTCCAATCTTGATCCAATAATTATTTTATTAATTATGCATTTGGTGTATGATCTTAATTTATATATATATGTATCATATTGTATGTCATATAATATAAAATCCCACCATAAGTTATGTATTTAATTTCATACATCATTTATATTATAAATATTATAATATATAGTTGCATGATTTAATTTTTATAGCATGCTCAGCATCATATAATATAAGTATTATAATATATGTTTACATGCATTATAACATTGTCATGCATCATTTATATTATAAGTGTTATAATATATAGTTGAATGTATGTATGGATGAATGTTATTAATTATTTAATTACCTTATTATATAAGTGTTATATATAGTTAATAATGAAATGGAATTGAATGAAGCATGACACTACCTTAGGTATTTTATTATTGTTATAATTTACTAAGTATGTCAATGAATGCAATTGTATGATTTTAATTTATTTCATTTGTTTATAAAAGTTATAATTAAATGAAATTAGAAAATAAAATCAATAATTCAAATTTTTTTTAAAATATTTTGAAAATATGATTCAAATAGACCTAAGATCACTTTTCTAATAAGATAGAAATTAAGTTTAATCTTTCAATCAGTTTAATAGGATTAAATTGATTCTTAATTAAAAGATTAAATTTGTAACGAATGTATCTATAAGGGACCTTTTGTCTAAAGTTAGCTCTATCTAGGATGAGGTATTTAAGTTGATGGAAATGTAACACCCCTACCTAGGAACTTACCTAGAAAGGTGAATTAGATAGATTTATTACAACATGCAATGGATGATTGAAGTTTATTAAAGTGTTTGATAAACATTAATCAAAGTTGTTTAACCATCCAAAGTAAGTGTTACTTTTGGGAAAATTAAACAAACACTTAGTTAAAAATTAATAGCCAAATTTTCGTAAATTAAATTATTGGGATTGGTGTCCTAATTTTCCCGGAGTCTCGTAGTTTGTAAATTTTGTATACATTGTTATAAATAAAATAAGAGTTATTTTATTTGCATTTACTTATATCCAATAAACAAAGATCTGTGGTTATTGTATGTAAACTTAAGTATGTATATGAGATATACAAGTGGATCATGTCTTAAGTAATAACCTAAAAGGTTTGTAGTATAGGATAAAGGAGGAATACTTTATCCTGGTGACACTACGGATACAACCCACTTTGTAGAGGTTTACAAGTATTGTGAACTACTACAGATGGTCTAATCCTGACCATTCATGTGGATACATGCGAGCGGGGGTGTCCTATACAACGAGTTTGTATAAGACCGGACCACGAGATGATTAGTCTCTTATATAACATCGTTGATAATTGAGACTTACATCTCACTAAAATGACCATAGGTGACATGACCTTAATTCTGAGTGTTTTGGAAACTCCTGCCTATGAGCGTGGTTCTTTAATTAGTATAGGTGAGAGTGGCCAGATTGCCAACTCAACAAGCCTACCTTTTTGAGGATTTGTCTAACTGAAAAACTGGGAACTCAGTTACACAAGATAGAATTCACTCCTTCCCCAAAGCAGGGGTAAGTAGATAGATTGCTCCCTTAAGGGCTGATTTCGGGTTTTGAACATAGTGGCTACATCCTCTCTTTGAAAGAGAGGACCTAATCATAGTAGGACTATGATTTATTGTTCATTAGAGGAATCAGTGGTACTTAAGAAGTTAGATGTAACTACAGGGACAAAACGATAAATTGGCCCAACTATACTTACGAGTGATCTATGAAGGGTATCGCATCGTTGATTGGTTGATATGGGCACAAAAATATATATGTAGTGAGAAGAGTGCAACTGTCTATCATTAACGGAGTGCCCGACAGTTAACGGATGGTGTATCTTGATAACGAGCAGAAATGCACGTTATTACATTGCTAAGTTATTAAACAATGCTGGCTTGCGTTGATAAAATATGTTAGATTACATCAAAAAAGCATTAAGTTTATAACATTGCGGTCACATGTGTTCATCGCATAGAAATAGTTAATTTTTGTGTTTTTATGTAGAATATGTGTTGACGCAAGGCGAAAAGAGCGATCACAAGAGATCATTGGTCGAGCGCAGCATTACTGCAAGGCTTTACGGTGATTTATGTTCGCAAACATCTGCTCAAGAAGGATTTCCGCATAGAATCGGCGCATCTGAGTGAAAGGCATAATTAAACACGATGGGACAGAAAGCTGATGATGGTCGAATCCGAATTAAGCTGACAAGCCACTAACAAGAACAAATACATTCAGCTTTTCGGTGACAAATATTCAACGCATCAGTCAGGGAATTAAAGCCATCCCATCTGTACAACCATAAGAGAGAAGCTGCCTTCACCAGCTCTATAAATACCAAAGGCATCCTTCAGAAAAGGGATTCCACCAGTTAACAAGTTCACCTGTTCACCGATTTAGGAGGTTTAGCCGTGTTCATAGTTTTCTTTTATTTTTAAGGCGGAGCAAGGGAAGAGTAGAGGCACCAGAAGATCGCTCAAGGTAACTCGAGAGAAAATCCAGAGGCCTAAAAGCAGAGAGCGGACCGACTTTCGCGAGAGCGAGATTATCTTTTGAACACGAGTAGAAAGATAGTGTAAAAGCCTGGGTAGCAAGAGATTGCTACCAGGCTCTTTATTCTCTTCTTGCATTGTTATTTTGTACTTCAACTTTATATTTATACAATGGAAGTTCTTATTCTACATCTATTCACTCTCTTCGCATGCATGAGTAGCTAAACTTGTCGAATAGGTTAAGGAGAACTAAGCTAACATGACCTAGAAGTTCATTGCTTGCGATTATCTTGTGTTATGTTGTGTTAAACATCCCTTTAGAACTACTTGAGAGAGAGTCTAAAGAAAGAACCTAAGACTTGAGAGAGCTAGGTTAGAATCTAAATCGAGAGAGCAAGATTTGAACTGCATAAACAAGATATAGGGACTTAGAGATAAGCTCTGTTTGCCAACCTTCATCGTATGCATCCTAGAGATAGGAATGATATTATGTGGTCGCCTTATTTGTGTGTGTGACATTTTGTCATCGCATAAATAAGAATAGAGGCTTATGTGTAGGTCCTATAGACTTATCGCATATATCACATGTGTTCTAGCCTTAGAAGCTGTGACATTCGCACCGAGAGGTGGTTTACTGTTGTATGCATGTTGCATGACCGCAAAGCATGAACGCATCCTAGGAAATGTTAACCAAAACCCGTCTCAACCCGTTCACCGCATACTCATCGCATCTTCTGTTTTATCCACTCTTTTCGACTTCGCCATATTTTTTTATTTTAATTACCGCAACAAACAAAACCAACACTTATTTGAGTTATCGATTACTGCAAAGTTTTCCTAAAAATTACCACCGCATATTATTTTCCCAAGTCCCTGAGTTCGACCCTAGACTTACCAGGAAACTCAGTGGGGTTTACACTTGGATTCCACTGAGAAAACTTGAGTGCTCAATGCATTCCATCATCACAATTCATCCTTAACTCCACATCATAAAATAACGTATCAAGTTTTTGGCGTCGTTGCTGGGGACTTCGGCAAAACAGTGTGCTAACGGTAATTTTTCTAATTTCTTTGTAGACCCTCAATCTCTGGCAAATTACGACCTGGAGATTGAGAGAACATTTCGATGCAGACTAAGAGACAACTGCCAACAACAGGAGAGAACACCAAGAATGGCGGAACAATCGGAAGCAAGGGCCGCAAACGCGAACAATAAAATGGCCAACCCTATCCTTCTGGTGAATGATCGTAATAGACCCATTCGGGACTATACGTCGCCCAACCTCTATGATTTTTCTCCAGGAATCATGAGACCAGCGTTAGATGGATCGAGGTTTGAAATGAAGTCGGTAATGTTGTAGATGATCTAGGCTTTTGGGCAATTTGGAGGGAGGCGTGGCGAAGACCCACACGCCCACCTCCAAAGCTTCATAGAAATCTGCAACACTTTTGTGTTCCCGAATATCTCCACCAAGGAAGTTCGACTCACTCTGTTCCCATTTTCCTTATGCGATCAAGCAAGAAAATGGGCATATTCTCTCGAACCAGGGGAGATAATCTCATGGGAACAAGTCATCGAAAAGTCTATGAAGAAGTACTTCCCACCTATCGAGAATGCCAGGAGAAGGAATTTAATAATGAATTTTAAACAAGAAGATAACGAATCGCTCAGTGATGCCTGGGCGAGGTTCAAGCGGCTGGTAAGAGACTGTCTACATAATGGCTTACCAGAATGCCTGCAAATGGAGATTTTTTACCAAGGATTGAATCCCTTTTCGCAGACTGCTACCAATGCAGCAGCCGCTAGTGGTCTACTAGAAAAAACATATGAGAAGGCAAAGAGTATACTTGATCGAATTTCCAAAAATCACGAGGATTGGCCGGAAAGCGATCAGAGATTAAGAATAAAAGATAACGACGTAAACAACGAGGCCATTGCATCCCTGCAAAATCAAATGACTGTGGTGATGAGTTTGATACAAGGCATCGCAATTAATAACACGGGAGTGAAGAAAGGGCAGGTCAACACAATTGCTCAAACGACCGAAGGTTTTGTCATTTGCGGAGATGCTCATTCGATGGAAGAATGCCCAGCAAACTTGCAGTCAATATGCTTCATAAAGAATAATCTCTATTCTAATACATATAACCCCGGGTGGAGAAACCACCTAAATTTTGCGTGGAAAAATCAACAACAAAGCTTCCAACTAGTGGCGCAAAAAGGAGGACCACCCGGATTTTTCCCGCAAAACAATGGTCAACGCATAGTCAAGCTAGCAGCTCGCAAACACTGCAATCTTCATCCTTAGAGAGCTTGTTGAAGCAGTACATTGAGAAAAACGAATCAGTGCTTCAAAATCAAGCAAAATCCATTCGAAATCTATAAATTCAACTAGGACAAATTACAGGTGAGCTGAAAAATAGACCGCAAGGAACGTTGTCGAGCTCAACTGAGCTCCCTCGCAATGCGGAGAGTACCAAGAAGGAACAATGCTTAGCAGTCTCCTTGCAACAACATGACTGCGGAAGTAGGGGAGGAGCCCAACGCAACCAACTTGAATATGATGAAAACCGAAGACCAGTTGACCTATAATTTGGAAAGGCCTAAGAAAATGAACCCCGAAGTTGCGTCCACCCTCAAGCCTTCAGAACATGAGACAGAAGAAGTCTAGCTACCACCAGCAGCTCCACAAAGATTGAAAGAGAAACAAAATAATGAAGAAAAGATCGCAACAGTGGCCGCAATGCAAAATGTTATGATCCCACCAAAAATGGGTGACCCAGGAATCGTCACGATACCATGCTCCATTGGAGGGGTCTACAATGGCCAAGCGATATACGATCTTGCAACAAGCATAAAGATAATGCCATTATCAATCTTCAAACGATTGAGTATTGGCACACTCACGCCCACGACAGAGACTCTCCTACTTGCAGACAGATCCCATATACATCCTGAAGGAGAGTTGAAAAATGCCGCAATCTTAATTGATAAATTCCTCTTGCCGGCAGACTTCCTTATTTTGGATTACAAAGCAGACGAAGATGCGCCCATCATATTGGGACGACCTTTCCTTTCGACCGGTCACGCTCAAATTGATGTACGCAAAGGGGAGATCGTAATGAACATTCATGGGGAAAAGCTCCGGATTAAGGCAGTCAAGATCCAGAAGACAAAGAAAAGAGAGAAAAGCCACCTTGGACGTGAAAAGACAAGCCTAGAATAAGCAGTCCCTAAGTTATGATATAACTCAACCTCATCAGGGACGCAATCCTTTTGAATATCCTTTTCCTGCATCAATACTTCATGAACTTTTATTATCTCATTATTATCTATTATCACAATTACCTTTTTGTTATCAGCACCTTTCTTATTCAAAAAAAAAAAAAAGCGATCGTGTTGAACAATTGCAGTAAATAATTTTGTTTTGTTTAAAATTATTTGACCCTCTCACTATTTTTCTTGTAAACGATCAAGGCGCAGGATTGCAAAGGTGTTACACGAAAAAACAACTTATCTTATTCCATCACCGCAATCCAAAGAAGATTGATTGCCGCAAAGAAGGATGCATCACCACACAATGCGGGCGACAGCATAAATTTGGGGATTATATTCTTCCTTAACTTTATTTCAAATTTCGCACTATCGCATCGCATTTTGATTTTGAAAGTTTTATCACCGCATTCTCTTTGATTACCGTAATCATTTCATATCAATAAATTTAGTAAGTCACCGCATGATTTCTCTTTGCCAATTATGATTTCAATGATGAAACACATGCTTATATTTTTTTCTCATATATACTAGAATCAACTTAATCTTAGAAAAGTTACCTCATGAAATATTTCTAGAAGTTAGAGGTCTGCTAGCTTTCTTTCAAACTCTCTTTATGAAGCTTTCTAAGAACATCGCATGACTTCTTTCAATCTTTTGGCAATGAGGACATTGCCGCATTTTAAATTTGAGGGTGAGGTATTTATTTTCGACCTTGCTATTTTGAAAAAAAAAAGAGAAGAAGAAAAGAGGAAAATTTTGAGAATAATAACTCCACTGTCAACGCAATGGGTAAACCCATGTTGATAAGAGTTAAATTGTGAAGGGCACTTACCCATAGTTGGATGTCCGTATGACACACGTGGGGGCAAGCCAAAACGAAAGTAAGTCGCCAAGATCAACGCATAAATAAATGACCGTAACTCCGTTGCCAAGTAGGTATGAGTTTAGTCTGAGAAAGAGTGCCTTGTTCGTAGTTGGATGTCCACATGACACACGTGGGGGCAAGCCAGAACGAAGGCGAGGCACTTGGATCAGCGCAAGGTCAGAAAAAAAATTAATGTCAAGAAATATGCAAGGATAAAAATCATTTGACACCCCGGAGGAAAAGTTTTCTTTTTGAAATAAATTATGCGATATACCGGAATTTAGTAAAGTCCTTTTGAAGGTTAATCTTGCGGTCCCTATGTCTTAGAAATATTTTCAGAGGAGACTCGAATAAGACTTAAAGAAATTTTGGTATATAGGATTTGAATGAAGTATCCTTGAGAAATCTAGGAAAAGAGATTTGCGTCGACATGCTAAAAGAAATCTTTAGCTTATGTTTGAGGACAAACATTGTTTAAATTTGCGGGTGTGATAACGGGCAGAAATGCACGTTATTATATTGCTAAGTTATTAAACAATACTGGTTTGTGTTGATAAAATATGTTAGATTGTGTCCAAAAAGCATTAAGTTTATAACATTGCGGTCGCATGCGTTCATCGCATAGGAACAGTTAATTTTTGTGTTTTTATACAGAATATGCGTTGACGCAAGGCGAAAAGAGCGATCACAAGAAATCATTGGTCGAGTGCAGCATAATCGCAAGGTTTTGCGGTGATTTGTGTTCGTAAACATCTGCTCAAGAAGGATTGCCGCATAGAGTCAGTGCAACTTGGTAGGCGCATCTGGGTGAAAGGCATAATTAAACACGATGGGATATAAAGCTGATGACGGTCAAATCCGAATTAAGCTGACAAGCCGCTAACGATAACAAGTACATTCAGCTTTTCGGTGACAAATATTCAGCGCATCAGTCATGGAATTAAAGCCATCTCATCTGTGCAACCATAAGAGAGAAGCCGCCTTCACCCCAAAGCACTATAAATACCAAAGGTATCCTTCAGAAAAGGGGTTCCACTAGTTAACAAGTTCACCTGTTCACCGATTTAGGAGGTTTAGCCGTGTTCATAGTTTTCTTTTATTTTAAAGGCGGAGCAAGGGAAGAGTAGAGCCGTTGGAAGATCGCTCAGGGCAACTTGAGTGAGAACAGGGAGGCGTAAAACCAGAGAGCGGGCTGACTCTCACGAGAGCAAGATTATCTTTTGAACACGAGTAGAAAGACGGTGTAAAAGCGTAGGCAGCAAGAGATTGCTACCAGACTCTTTATTCTCTTCTTGCATTGTTATTTTGTACTTCAACTTTATATTTATACAATAGAAGTTCTTATTCTACATCTATTCACTCTCTTCACACGCATGAGTAGCTAAACTTGTCGAATGGGTTGAGGAGAACTAAGCTAACATAACCTAGGAAGTTCATTGCTTGCGATTATCTTGTGTTATGTTGTGCCAAACATCCCTTTAGAGCTACTCGAGAGAGAGGCTAAAGAAAGAACCTAAGACTTGAGAGAGCTAGGTTAGAATCTAAACTCGAGAGAGCAAGATTTGAACTTCATAAATAAGAGATAGAGACTTAGAGATAAGCTTTGTTTGCCAACCTGCATCGCATTCATCATAGAGATAGGAATGATATTATGTGGTCGCCTTATTTGTGTGTGTGTCATTTTGTCATCGCATAAATAAGAATAGAGGCTTATATGTAGGTCTTATAGACTTATCGCATATATCGCATGCGTTCTAGCCTTAGAAGCCGTGGCATTCGCACCGAGAGGTGGTTTACTGTTGTATGCATGTTGCATGACCGCAAAGCATGAACGCATCCTAGGAAACGTTAGTCGAAACCCTTCTCAACCCGTTCACCGCATACTCATTGCTTCTTCCGTTTTATCCACTCTTTTCGACTTCACTGCATTTGTTTATTTTCATTACTACAACAAACAAAACCAACACTTATTTGAGTTACCAGTTACCATAAAGTTTTCCTGAAAATTACCACTGCATATTGTTTTCCCAAGTCCCTAAGTTCGACCCTGGACTTACTAGGAAACTCAGTGGGGTTTACACTTGGATTCCACTGAGAAAACTTGAGTGCTCAATGCATTCCATCATCGCAATTCATCCATAACTCCACATCATAAAATAACGCATCATATCCCGTGACTAAAAATTTTAGTCAGTTATACATGTATCGTTGGAGCTTCAAGCTACAGGTCCATAAGGTCCTCTTGGTAGCTCAATGTGTTTAAGTTGAGAATCAGTTCTTGATGTTAGTTTGAAGTGTTCAAATTAACAAGAGGAAATTCAATTATATATGATACAATTGGTGTGATGTATGAGATACATCAAGTGGAGGAATTAATGTAAATATGATTTACATTAAGTACCACAAAATAGAAAAAGAACTATGGTTTGTATGTTTCATGAGATGAAATATTAAAACTATAGGTTATAAATATAATATGGTAAGTTGGCTATTATATTTATTTATAATATATTAATTATATGATAATTAATTTTATTTCTCTAATAACCGATTGAGTGGGAGATTATTGGTGGTTTTATAGTAACCGTGAGATAAAAAGAAAATTGTTTTCCTTAAATTAGAAGTTACTTCATTGGGAAAGAACTCACAGAGAAAAACTATCAAATGAAATAGTTTCACTAAGCGATAGTTGTGAAGAGACTAAACGATCACTTACCTTTGACTATGCGATAGTCATTCAACTGATCGTAGCTACACGATCGAGTGGCTTTGTCTATACGATAGGCTACCTACTAAATGATTGAGCACATCGTCTATACGATAGACATTGTCTACACAATCATTTATCCAAATCTCAACAGTCATTTACCTTAGGCTACACGACAGAACATTACTAAACGATCGTTTAAGAGTTGACAATACGATCGTTGACCTTTTGATCGTTGCTACACAATCCAGTAGTAAAAGTCTATACGATAGATTGCCATTTACTAAATGATCGAGCACATCGTCTATACGATTGACAATGTCTTATCTCTTACTTGCTCGATCGTTTACTCGATTGTAGACCTCCAATCTCTTCCTCAAGACAAGATCATACAGAGCCTAGAACTCTTGGATTCCCACACTGAGAATACCAAGCATTATGGTGGTGTCCTCACTCAACTCGTGGATCGATTGGTTTCGTGGAGGCTACGTTCGCTGTGTTCGTGCTGTGTACCGGTCGTTGCGCTCGCATGTCTCCACATGAATGACCAGGTTCAGATCATTTGTAGCACTTTACAATACTTGTAACATCTACAAAGCGGGTCATATGTTGTGTCATTAAGATAAGGTTTCCCAACTTTATTCATATATTACAGACTATTTAGGTTATCACTTAAGGCACGATCCACTTGTATGTCTCCACATACATGCTTAAATTATAACGATAACCAGAGAACTTAGTTTATTAGTTTGTGGTTAATGCAACTAAAATATCTCATATTTTATGGACTGTAGTGAATAAAATATCTCATATTATAAATCACAAAACGTTTGTTCATACAAATGTTTACAAACTACATGACCCCACGAGATTTAGGGCATCAACTCCAACATGGACATGTCGTCTCAGCTATGGCAGTGGGAGGTCTCCAGTTGAATTTACAGAATAAATTCATTTTACTAGAAAATGTATATGTAGTTCTTGGTTTAAAAAGGAACCTAATTTCTGTACAGTGTTTATTAGAACAATCTTATTCTATCAACTTCCATGTAAATAAAGTGTTTATTTCAAAAAATAGTGTTGATATTTATTCTGCGAAACTGGAAAACAACCTTTATGTGCTAAGACCATTAGCAACTAAAGCCCTTCATAATACTAAATTGTTTAAAACTGCGGTAACTTAACATAAAAGAATAAAAATTTCTCCTAAAGAAAATTTCCAACTTTGGCATCTGAGATTAGGACACATCAATCTCAAAAGGATCGAGAGGTTGGTGAAGAATAGATTTCTAAGCAAGTTAGAAGAAAATTCTTTACCTATGTGTAAGTCATGTCTTGAAGGTAAAATGAATAAAAGACCCTTTACTGGAAAAGGTCACAGGGCCAAAGAACCTATAGAGCCAGTACATTCAGACCTTTGTGGTCCTGTGAATGTTAAAGCGAAGGAAGGTTTTGAATATTCCATTACTTTCACTGATGATTATTTATGATATGGGTATGTTTATTTAATGCAACATAAGTCTTAATCTTTTGAAAAGTTCAAAGAATTCAAGGTTGAAGTTGAAAATGCATTAAATAGAACTATTAAGACATTTCGATCTGATCGAGGTGGAGAGTTTATGGATCTGACATTCCGAAACTATTTGATAGAACATGGAATTATATCCCAACTCTCAGCACTTGGTACACCTCAATAGGATAGTGCATCAGAAAGGAGAAATCGAACCCTGTTGGACATGGTTCAGTCTATGATAAGTTATGCTTCCTTACTTGACTCTTTTTGTACCAGAACATCTTGGGAGTTATGGAATAGTCATAAAGCTAGTTTACATCATTTCATAATCTGGGGTTGCCCAGCACATGTGCTTGAGCCAAATCCTAAGAATATGGAACCTCGTTTAAAACTATGCCTGTTTGTAGGCTACCCCAAAGGAACGAGAGATGGTTTCTTCTTTTACCTCAAAGAAAACAAAATTTTTGTATCGACAAAAGCTACTTTTCTGGAAGAAGACCATATAAGTAGAGATGTCCAATTTTCCCATAGGGACGGGGCCCCGCGGGGCCCCTCCCCGAACGAGGCGAGGATTCCCTGATTAGGCGCGGAATGGGGGAGGGAGTGGAGGGAAACAATTCCCCGTGAGCTAAACGGGGACGGGGACGGGGAATGCATTCCCCGTCCCTGCCCTCGCCCCGTTCCCCGTCCCCACTCCGATTAGGTTTTACATATTTATTTGGTATTGTTATCTAATGTTATGTTATTATTATTATTATATAAATATTACATTTAAATTTCAAATTTGATTATTTATTGGGAAACATAATGAATATGTTTAAATTGAATGTTTAAATTTAGATTATATATGTTAATAATTTGATTTATATTTATTTCTTTCTACTAAAAAAATTATTAGCTTTTTTAGACCAAAATTTGAGTAATTTATTCTTTAAATTCAATTGTTATATAAAACTAACCATAATAAACAATTTAGTGATAAAGTTAATTATTTAATTAAAATTTTCCCACATTAATGATTTAAATTAATTGGTTTTTTACAAAGAAAAAAAGTAGTGGGGAAAAATTCCCGCGGGGAACCCGATCCCCGCAAATTCCCCTTGGGGAATCCCCACCTCGATCCCCGTGGGGAATTTCACAGGGATGGGAAATGAAATGGGGAGCAGGGACGGGGATGGGGAATGGCATCCTCGACCCCACTCCGCCCCGTGGACATCTCTACACATAAAGGAGCACAAGCCCCATAGTAAAGTTGTATTGAACGAACTTTCCAAAGAAACTACTGAACCTTCAACAAGTGTTGTTGAAGAACCCAATACCTCAACAAGAGTTATTGAAGTTGGATCATTTAGTAGATCAAATCCACCTCAAGTGTTGAGGGAACCTCGACGTAGTGGGAGGGTTGCGAACCACCTGTCTGTTATATAGATTTAACGAAAATCCTAGCTATGGTAGTTGACGGAGATCTTGAGAATCCATTATCTTACAAGAAGGCAATAGAGGATGTTGACAAAGATAATTGAATCAAAGATATGGATCTTGAAATGGAGTTGATGTATTTCAACTCAGTTTGGGATCTTGCAGATCTACCTGATGGGGTTAAACCTACAGGTTGCAAATGGATCTATAAGAGGAAACGGGGCACTGATGGGAAAATGCAAACCTTCAAGGCTAGACTAGTGGCAAAGGGTTATACCCAAGTTGAGGGAGTCAATTATGAGGAAACTTTCTCACCTATTTCCATGCTCAAGTCTATCCAGATCCTTCTATCCTTTGTCTCATATTATGACTATGGGATTTGGAAAATGGACGCCAAGAATTTCTTTCTGAATGGCAATCTTGAGAAGACCATTTATATGGGCTGCCCGAGGGATTCATAATCCAAGGTTAAGAGAAAAAGGTTTGCAGGCTTAATCGGTCCATTTATGGACTAAAACAAGCTTCTTTCTCTTGGAATATAAGGTTTGATACTACAATCAAATCTTATGGCTTTAGTCAGAATATTGATGAGCCTTATGTGTACAAGAAGATCATCAACAGTTCAGTAATTTTCCTAGTGTTGTATATAGATGATATCCTATTCATTTGGAATGATGTAGGTCTACTAACTGAAGTTAAGAACTGGCTAGCGACCCAATTTCAAATGAAAGATCTGAGAGAAGCTCTGTTTGTTTTGGGAATTCAGATCTTTAGAGATAGAAAGAACAAAATGCTAGCTCTGTCTCAAGCATCGTACATTGACAAAATGCTTGTCAAGTATTCGATGAAAAGAGAGACTTACTACCTTTCAGGCATAGAGTTATCTTGTCTAAGGAACAGTGTCTTAAGACACTTCAAGAGGTTGAGGAAATGAGATAGATCCCCTATGCATCGATTGTTGGCAGCCTGTTGTATGTGATATTATGTACTAGACTGGACATCTGCTATGTGGTGGGGATAGTCAGTAGATATCAGTCTAATCCATGATATGATCATTGAACCGTTGTTAAGAATATCCTCAAGTATTTATGAAGAATGAGGGATTACATGCTTGAGTATGGTTCTAAGGATCTGATCCCTTACAGGATAAACGGACTCTGATTTTTAGATTGATAAGGATTCTAGGAAAACCATGTCAGGATTAGTGTTCACTCTTAACGGAGGAGCACTAGTCTGAAGAAGGACCAAGCAAGGGTGCATTGCTGCTGACTCCACCATGGAGGCTGAGTATGTAACGGCTTGTGAAGTTGCTAAGGAAGTTGTTTGGCTCAGAAAGTTTCTAATTGATCTGGAAGTTGTTCCAGAGATGTTAATGTTGGGGTTGATGCCCTAAATCTCGTAGGGTCCTATAGTTTATAAACCTAGTATGAACAAACTTGTTGAAGGAAATCAGACATGAGGATTTTCATGAGCAGTGGAAGGATCATTCCAAATTCCATTCGAAATTAAACATTCACAATGCCACGTGATCATTTAGCTACGACTAACAGAGTGAACTATCGTATAGTGACACTCCACGATCGTTTAGTCTCTCTATAAGCTATCGCTTAGTGAAACTATTTCACTTGATAGCCTCTCCATGATTTTCTTGCCAGAAGTAGCAACTCTCTAAAATTAGAAAAACTTTTTTCCTTTTATCTCACGGTTACCATAAAACTACCAATAACCTCTCACTCAATCGATTATTAGAGAAAAAGAGATAATGATCAAATAATTAATATTATTATAAATAAATATGAGAACCAACTTACCATATTATATTTATGGTACTTAATGTAAATCATATTTATATTAATCCTCCACTTGATGTATCTCATACATCACACCGATTATATCATATATAATCAAATTTCCTCTTGTCAGATTGAACATTTCAAATCAACCCCAAGAATTGATTCTCATCTTGAATCCATTGAGCTACAAAGGGGACCTTATGGATCTGTAGCTTGAAGCTTCAATGATACGTGAATAACTGACTAAACTCTTTAATCACGGGATCCACCATTTGTTAACTGTCGGACACCCCACTAAAGACCGACAACTACACTCTCCTCACTACAAATATATTTTGTGTCCATATCAACCAATCAACAGTGCGATAACCCTTCACAGATCGCTCATAAGTACAGTTGGGCCAATTTACCGTTATGCCTCTATAGTTACATCTAACTCCTTAAGTACCACTGATCTCTTTAATGAACATATAGTCCTACTATGACTAAGTCCTCTCTTCCAAAGAGAGGTTGTGGCCACTACGTTCAAGACCCGAAATCAATTCTTAAGGGAGCAATCTATCTACTTACCTCTGCTTTGTGGAAGGAGTGAATTCCATCTTGTATAACTGAGTTCCCAGCTCCCCAATCAGACAAATCTCCCAAAAGGTAGGCTTGTTGAGTTGGAAATCTGGCCACTCTCACCTATACTAAGCAAAGGACCGCCCTCAAAGGCAGGAGTTCCCAAAACACTCAGAATTAAGGTCATGTCACCTATGGTCGTTTAAGTGAGATGCAAGTCTCAAGTATCAACGGTGTTATATAAAGAGACGAATCATCTCGTGGTCTGGTCTTATACAAACTCTTTATATAAGACACCCCCGCTCACATGTCTCGACATGAATGGTTAGGATCAAACCATCTGTAGTAGTTCACAACCCTTGTAAAAGTCTATAAAGTGGGTCATATTTGTAATGTCACGAGGATCAGATATCCCTCCTTAATCCTTATACTACAGGCCTTTTCAAGTTATCACTTAAGGCATGATCCACTTATATATCTCATATATATGCTTAAGTTTACATACAATAACCATGGAGCTTTGTTTATTGGATATGAGTAAATGCAAAATAAAACATCTCTTATTTTATTCATAACAATGTGTAGAATGTTCACAAACTACGATACTCTGGGAGAATTAGGATACCAATCCCAACACTTGTATGTGATTAATAATATTTTATATTTTATTCACTTTGTCTATAAAATATGTGATATTTTAGTTGCATTAACCACAAACCAAGAAACTAACATCCAAGGTTATCGCTGTAACTTAAACATGTATGTAGAGACATACAGGTAGATCATGTTTAAGTGATAACCTAAATGGTCTGTAGTATATGGATAAGGTTGGATACCTGGCCCGATTTGTAGATATTACAAGTATTGTAAAGTGCTACAAATGATCTGATCCTGATCATTCATGTATTAGACATGCCAGGGATATTCTATACAAAGGAGTTTGTATAAGACCGGACCACGAAATGTTTAGTCTCAATATATAGAACCATTCATAATAGAGACTTTTATTTCACTAGGATGACCATAGGTAACATGATCTTAATCCTGAGAGAGTTGTAAACTCCTATTTATGAGGGTGGTCATTTGATTTGTATGGGTGAGAGTGGCCAGATCGTTGACTCAACAAGCCTACCATTTTAGGGATTCATCTGATTAGGGAGCTGGGAACTCAACTACACAAAATGGAATTCACTCATTCCCCGAAGTAGGGGTAAGTAGATAAATTTACTCCCTTAAGGGCTGATTCCGGGTCTTGAACAATGTGGTACCACACCTTCTCTTAGCCCGATAGGGGTTTAGTCATAGTTGGACTACGATACACTGTTCATTAGAGGGATTAGTGGTACTTAAGGAGTTCGATGTATTTATAGGGGCAAAACGGTAATTTGGCCCAGCTATACTTACGAGCAATTTATGAAGGGTCATCGTATTATTGATTGGTTATATCCAATGAACACAGAAATATATTTATAGTGCAAAAAGTGCAGCTGTCAATCTTTCGTGGAGTGCGCAATAGTTAACGGATGGTGGATAATGTAATTAAAGAGTTTAATTAATTATTCACGTACCATTGGAGCTTCAAGCTACAGGTCCATAAGGTCCCCTTGGTAGCTCAAAAGAATTTAATTGAGAATCAGTTTTTTGGTTAATTTGAAATGTTCAAATTATTAAGAGGGAATTTAATTATATATGATATAATTAAATTAATTCAATTATATATGAATTAATTGATATAAAGTATTTGATACAGTATAGTTTAATTGGAGGAATAAATATTTGAATGTGATTCACATATATTTTCTATGAATGAGATTCATAGTTGTTAAATTTAATATAAATATGATTTATATTAAATGTCATAAAATAGAGAAAAAGAACTATAGTTTATATTGTATATGATGCAATATTAAAACGATAGTTTATAAATATAACATGATAAGTTGGTTATCATATTTATTTGTATTATTTATTATTTTGAATAATAATACCCTTTTTCTCTCAAACCACTTTAGTGGGTGGTTATGCCTTTATGGTAATTGGAATAAAATGAAAAATGGTTTTTTCTTTTATTACTTGACAATACAAATCGATCTACACGAAAAACACAAAGAGACTATACGATAGCCTAAGTGATTGAGAAGCTTCTCTATACTATAGTACTTCTTCTTCAATTGTTTTCCTCCTCCAAACTCACAAACTCCCTCCTAACCAAAATTGTCAGAGCCCACCACTCCTGGGTTCTCACCCTGAGAATATCAAGGACTCCCTGTGGTAGTGTCTTCACACTTTTGGTTCGAGTTTTTGTTGCTGTTCGAGGAGTTCATGATTGTTCGAGGAGTTCGTGATTGTTTCACTGATTTACCTGAAGAATTATTCTTCAAAGGTATAATCTCTGAACTCTTTTTCTGGTTTAAATGTGGGCTATAATTTTCTTAGAATGCATAATCTGTTTGTTTACTGTAAATTCATGATTTCAATCTAAATGAAATTTGGACAATTCATTTCTGCTCATGGATCTCCCTGTAAACGAGTTTCTTCAATTGGTATCAGAGCCAGGTTGTAGTTCTGATTCCAAATTCCATTTCTGTATTGAAATCGTTTATAGTTTTGATGCGTTTTAAGTTATGCATTGCGTTTAATTGTTAAATGTATGTGGATGGTTGTTGATGGATGTTTTCAGGGTAGTAATCTTTGTTTTGGCTTTCTGTTTAAATTACAAAAGTTAATTTGTAAGGACCCCTACATATTTTGGCATTAATCTTGCAATCGAGTTTGTATTTGTTTTAGTATTGAGTCGTACGTGAAACTTCAGAAGTGAAGGTTGTAGTACGTTTTGATGGAGAAGACAAAACGTTGGTTGCATTGTGTAGCTAAAGCTAAACGATCGTTTAGATTTGGCCATAAGTTCATGTAGAGTTTTCTACACGATCGTGTAGCATCTACTAAATGATCGCATAGCTAATGCTATGCGATCGTGTAGAGTTGTCTACGCGATCATGTTGCATTGGCTGCATGATCGCATAGGTGCTCAGTGGGTGGATGATTGCGTGGTATTTCTAAACGATCGTGTAGACTATCATGCTCATTGCATAGTCAGTAGCTACATGACCACAAAGTATACAATACTCGACACACACTACTCGATCGTGTAGACTATCATGTTCATCGTATAGTCTTTAGCTACATGATTGCATGGTATGTGCTACTTGAAGCACGCTGCATGATCGCGTGGACTTTCATGCTCATCGCATAGTCGAAAGCTATGGGATTGTTGTTACACGATCGTTTATACTCGACGCTCGTTGCTCGACGGTCAAGATATTTTCTACACGATCAAGTTGCAAGACTTCAAGGCATGCGTTTCAAGACCCGATTCACTTGTTCCGAATCGGAGGACTCAACTTTTGTAATAGTTTAGCCTTTTCTTTTCCAAGTTTTAAGATTAACTATCCCGGTCCATCAACTTTAATTAAATATGCATGTGATGTATGTTTATTATATATGCCATACTGTATGTCATAGTTTTAAAACCCACCATAGGTTATGCATTTATTGTCATGCATCATTTTATATTATAAGTGTGATAATATTTTAGTATGCATGATTTAAATTACATAAAGCATGCTCATGCATCATATAATATAAGAGATAATATATGTATGCATGCATTATAGCATATCCATGCATCATTTATATTATAAATGTTATAATATAAGGTTGAATGTTTGTATGGAATGTATGCTATAGTTTAATTCATTACTTGTTTATATAAAAATTATATATTAGTAATGAATGAACATTGCATGAAGCATGACACTACCTTAGGTTAATTTATAATATAACTTATGTATGTCTAGCTTACAATTTAAATTGGTTTTAATTGTTTCATTTCTTATAAGTGTTATAATTAATGAAATTAGAATTAAAATCAATAATAAAGAGTTGCATGCAAGCCTTAGGCTTTAATCATTTTTTAAAAGTGTTTTAAAATTTGATAGAGATAGACTTAAGATCACATTTCTAATAAGATTAGAAATCTAAGTTTAATCTTTTAAATCGGTTTAATAGGAATAAATTGATTCCTAATAAAAGATTAAATATGTAACAAATGTATCTATAAGGGACCTTTTATCTAAGGTTGGTTCTGGCTAGGCCGAGGTACTTAAGTCGATGGAAACGTCGCACCCCTACCTAGGAACCTACCTAGAAAGGTGAATTAGATAGATTTTTTACATGCATGCAAATTTGATGAAAGTTTGTTAAAGAGTTTAATAAAACTTGAATCAAAGTTGTTCAACCATCAAAAGGCAATGTTGTTTTTGAGCAAATTAAACAAATCACTTAGATAAAATCAGTAGTTGGATTTTCTAAGTTAATGAACCTTAGGTAGAACATTCGGTGGATACTTCACTTTAACCTCTACAACGTTTCTCCCTAAAAGTTCAACCGTGAAAGTTCTATCCTCAGCTTGGGCACCATGGGTGTCGCCTATGGTGGCTTTTGGGTAGGTCAATACCAAGGTGAATGGAGAGAATGTTCATAGTGAGTGGGAGCGGGACGTGTGACAACATATCCCTCAGTCTCTCTCATTAGGTTGGATAAAGTTTTATGCATCGTCTCACGACATCGTGGGTGTCCCGCTAAATGATGACAGTTTTGCATGACTCTTTATTCGATCTCCAGAAATGGATAAGGTTGTTTTAGTCTCTTGTCTTAATCGAATTTTCCCTAAGGTTGGCTCATTAGGGCGGGACTCTAGGACCTAAAATGAGGGGTTACACTTACACATAATTTTTAAGGATGTTAACAAATTTTGGACCGAACAATGGTGACTATTAGATTCAGTTACAAGAAGTTGTTTCTGTCTAATGGTTAAGAATGTCTCATTTCAGTGAAGGGGCACTTGATCACCTTACGGTGACTTTTGTCTTGCCTCACTAAAACATCATTACAAAATAGATATCATTTAGGGTACACTTGACTATTTTGCTAAAACTTGATTGGTTTTCTAAAAATGGTTTAATGCAAATAGACTTAATTAAGTTTGTTCATTTTTCAGCAATTTAATTATGACTACCGCGACCTTAGGTTTGCTTGTCGTCGATAAGTTAACTGGCGAGAATTATGCTAGTTGGAAAAATACAATATACACGATTTTAATCATCGATGATCACAGATTCGTCCTCACGAAGGAGTGTCCTCATATTCCTGCTTCTACTGCTCCTCGAAATGTTCGGGAAACATATGAGCGATGGACACGGGTGAATGAGAAGACCCGAGCATACATCTTGCCAACCTTAATGAAGTTTTGGCCAAGAAGCATGAGCCCATGGTCACTACATGCAAGATCATGGAATCCCTGAGGATAATGTTTGGACAATCGTCTGAACAGCTCAGGCACGATGCTTTCAAGTACATCTTCAACTCACGGATGCAAGAGGGGTCATTTGTTCGGGAACATGTTCTCAATATGATGATCCATTTCAACGTGGTTAAGATGAATAGGTCGAGCATCGATGAAGCCAATCAGGTTAGCATTATTTTGAAATCGTTGCCAGATAGCTTTCTTCACTTTCATAGCAATGCTATTCTAAACAGAATTGACTACAACCTTACAATTCTACTCAACGAATTGCATACTTTCCAATCCTTGTTGAAAAGGAAGGAGAAGAAGAGTGAAGCAAATGTTACTTCATCATCTAAAAAGTTTCACAAAGGTTCAACCTTTGGAACTAAGTTTGCACTTTCTTCTTTCGACACCAAAAAGTGGAATAATAAGAAGGGCGGTAAGGGGAAGGCTCCGATTAACCCTGCTACTCCAAAGGGTAGACAACCACTGAGGGTTGACAAGGGAAAATGTTTCCATTGCAACCAGGATGGGCACTAGAAGAGGAACTGCCCCAGATATTTAGAAGAGAGGAAGAAGGCCAAATAAGGTAAATATGATTTGCTTGTTTTGGAGACTTATTTAGTGGAGAATGATGATTCTGCCTGGATTATTGACTCTAGGACCACTAACCATGTTTGTTCTTTATTTTGGAAAATTAGTTCCTAGCAGCAGCTTGGTGCTGGTGAGATGACGATGCAAGTTGGAACTGGGCACGTCGTCTCAGTTATGGCAGTGGGAGATCTCCAATTAACTTTATAGAATAAATTTCTCATTTTGAATGATGTATTTGTTGTTCCTAATTTAAAGTGGAACTTAGTGTAAAGTGTTTGTTGGAATGTAAATATCAATTTCATTTTTCTTTTAATAAAGTGTTTATTACTAAGAATGTTGTTGATATATGTTATCCCAACTGGAAAGTAATTTGTATGTATTAAGGCTGTTAACAACAAATGCCTTCCATAACATAGAGATGTTTAAAACTGTTGTAACTCAAAATAAAACTTAAAATTTCTCCTAAAGAAAATGCCCAACTTTGGCTCCTAAGATTAGGACATATTAATCTCAATAGAATTGAGAGATTGGTGAAGAATGGACTTTCTATTGAGAGATTGGTGAAGAATGGACTTCTAATCGATTTAAAAGAAAATTCTTTACCTGTGTGTGAGTCATGCCTTGAAGGCAAAATGACTAAAAGGCCTTTTACTAGAAAAGGTCATAGGGCCAAAGAGCCTCTAGAGCTAGTGCACTCAGACTTTGTGGTCCGATGAATGTAAGAGCCAGAGGAGGTTATGAATATTTCATCACTTTTATTGATGATTATTCTAGATATGGGTACATTTATTTAAGGCAACATAAGTCTAAGTCTTTTAAAAAGTCCAAATAATTCAAGATTAAGTTGAAAACGCATTAAATAGAATGATTAAAACACTTCGATCTGATCGAGGTGGAGAGTTTTTGGATTCATCTTTCCAGAACTATATGATAAAACATGGAATAGTTTCCCAACTCTCAGCATTTGGTACACCTCATTAGAATGGTGTATCAGAGAGGAGAAATCGAACCCTATTGGACATGGTTTGGTCAATGATGAGTTACACTTCCTTACCTGACTCATTTTGGGGTTATGCAGTGGAGACTGCAACTTATATCCTGAACTAAGTCCAAGAGTATTTCCAGAACACCTTTGGAGTTATGGAATGGTCGTAAAGCTAGTTCATGTCATTTCAGAATATGGGGTTGCCCAGCACATGTGCTTGAGGCTAATCCTAAGAAACTGGAACCACGTTCAAGGTTATGCCTATTTTTAGGCTACCTCAAGGGAACGAGAGGTGGTTATTTCTATGATCCTAAAGAAAACAAAGTATTTGTATCGAAAAATGCTACTTTTATTGAAGAGGGCCACATAAGGGAGTACAAACCCAGAAATAAAATCATGTTAAATGAACTTTCTAAAGAAACTATTGAATCTTCAACAAAATTTGTTGAAGAACCTATTACCTCAACAAGACTTGTTGAAGTAGATTCATCTAGTAGGTTAAATTCACCTCAAGTGTTTAGGTAACCTCGACATAGTGAGAGGGTTGCAAACCCACCTATTCGTTATATAGGTTTAATTGAAATCGTAGCTATGGTAGCTGATGGCGAGGTTGAGGATCCATTGTCTTATAAGAAGGCAATGAAGGATGTTGACAAAGATGAATGGATCAAAGCCATGGATCTCGAAATGGAGTCTATATACTTTAATTCAGTTTGAGATCTTGTAGATCAACTTGATGGAGTTAAACCTATAGATTGCAAATGGATCTAGAAGAAGAAACGGGGTGCTGATGGGAAGATGCAAACCTTCAAGGCTAGACTAGTGGCAAAGGGTTATACCTATTGCCATGTTGAAGTCTATCCGAATCCTCCTATCCATTGCCTCATATTATGACCATGAGATATGACAAATGGATGTCAAGACTTCTTTTTTGAATGACAATCTTGAGAAGATCATTTATATGGTGTAGCCTGAGGGATTCATAGTCCAAGGTCAAGAGCAAAAGGTTTGCAATCTTAATCGGTCCATTTATGGACTGAAACAGGCATCCCGATCTTGGAATATAAGGTTTGATAGTGCAATCAAATCTTATGGCTTTGACCAAAACGTTGATGAGCCTTGTGTCTACAAGAAGATAATCAACAGTTCAGTAGTTTTCCTAGTGTCGTATGTAGATGATATTCTACTTATTGGGAATGATGTAGGTTCGCTGACTATAGTTAAGAACTGACTAACGACCCAATTCCAAATGAAAGATTTGGGAGAGGCTCAGTTTATTTTGGGTATTCAGATCTTTCGAGATTGAAAGAATAAAATGTTAGCACTGCTTCAGGCATCGTATATTGATAAGATGTTGATCAAATATTCAATGTAGAACTCCGAGAGGGGCTTATTGCCTTTCAGGCACAGAGTTACATTGTCTAAGGAACAGTGTCCTAAGACGCCTCAAGAGGTCAAAGAAATGAGACGAGTCCCCTATGCATCTACTGTGGGTAGTTTGATGTATGTGATGTTATGTACCAAACTTGACATCTACTATTCAGTGGGGATAGTCAGTAGATATTAGTCTAATCCAGGATATGATCACTAGACAGTCATTAAGAACATCCTTAAGTATCTACAGAAAACGAGGGATTACATGTTTGTGTATGGTTATAAGGATTTAATCCTTACAGGATACACGGACTCTGATTTTCAAACTGATAGGGATTCTCAGAAATCCACATCAAGATCAATGTTCACTCTTAACAGAGAGGCAGTTGTATGGCGAAGCACTAAGTAGGGGTGCATCATGGACTACACCATGGAGGTAGAGTATGTAGCGGCTTGTGAAGCTTCTAAAGAGGGCATTTGGCTCAAAAAATTCCTGACTGATCTAGACGTTATTCCAAACATGTCAAAGATCATCACACTTTATTGTGGTAATAGTGGTGTTGTGGCTAATTTCCGTGAGCCTAGGAGTCATAAGCACGGCAAGCACATAGAGCAGAAGTATCATCTCATCCGAGAGATTGTGCATCGAGGGGATGTGGTTGTCACAAAGATAGCTTTTGAGCACAACATTGTTGATCTGATTGCGAAGACCGTCACGACTACAGTGTTTGAGGATCACCTACAGAGTATGGGTCTATGGGACAGACCACGGTTGGACAAGGGCAAGTGGGAGATCTTGTACTGGGCGTGTTATGCCCTAGTTTATTGTTTTGTGTACTTGTATTTTTATTATCTTGTACACCCCACTAGGTTTAGGACAAATAGAAGATTGTTGGGTTGATGCTTCAAATCTTGTAGGGTTCTATAGTTTGTAAACTTTGAATGAACAAACTTGTATGTGATTAATAATATTTTATATTTTATTCACTTTGTCTATAAAATATGTGATATTTTAGTTGCATTAACCACAAACCAATAAACTAACTGTTGGGGATGATGCCCTAAACTCTCCTTGGGTCCTGTAGTTTGTAAACACTGTATTGAACAAACGCTTGTGATGTGATAATATATGATATTTTCTTCATTGTTGTCTATGAAACATGGGATGTTTTATTTGCTTTACCACAAACCAATAAACTAAGATCCCTGGTTGTCATTGTAACTTAAGCATGTATGTGGAGACATACAGGTGGATCATGCCTTAAGTGACAACTAAAATGGTTTATAGTATATGGATATAGGAGGTAAACCTAATCCTGATGACACTACGGATGCAGCCTGCTTTGTAGAATAGTTACAAGTATTATGACTTGCTATAGATGATCTGATCCTAATCATTCATGTGGAGACATACGAGTAGGGGCGTCCTATACAAAAGGAGTTTGTATAAGACCGGACCATGAAGTGTTAGTCTCGTTATATAACGCCGTTCATGATAGAGACTTCACTTCACTTGGATGACCATAGGTAACATGACCTTAATCCTGAGTGAGTTGGGAACTCCTGCCTTTGAGGGCAGTCCTTTGATTTGCATGGGTGAGAGTGGCCAGATTACTGACTCAAACCTACCACTTTGGAGATTCGTCTGATTTGGGAGCTGGGAACCTAGCTACACAAGATGGAATTCACTCCTTCCCCGAAGTACCTGTCTCTTATACACATCTAGATGTGTATAAGAGACAGGTCCTTTGATTTGCATGGGTGAGAGTGGCCAGATTACTGACTCAAACCTACCACTTTGGAGATTCGTCTGATTTGGGAGCTGGGAACCTAGCTACACAAGATGGAATTCACTCCTTCCCCGAAGTACAGGTAAGTAGATAGATTGCTCCCTTAAGGGCTGATTTCGGGGCTTGAACGATGTGGCACCACACACCTTCTCATGGCCCGAGAGTTGTCCACACATAGTAGGACTATGTTGTATTATTCATTAAAGGGATCACTAGTACTTAAGAAGAGTTCAGTTGTTGGTCTTTAGTGGAATGCCTGGCAGTTAACAGATGATGAATCTCATGGCTAAAGAGTTTAGTCAGCTATTCGTGTACCATTGGAGCTTCAAGCCACAGGTTCATAAGGTCCCCTTGGTAGCTCAATGGATTCAAGTTGAGAATCAGTTTTTGGGTCAGTTTGAAGTGTTCAAATTGACAAGAAGGAGTTTGATTATATATGATATGATTAAATTGGTCAATTATATATGATATAGTTGACATGATGTATGAGATACATTAATTGGAGGAAAAGGATATAAATATGATTTATATCTAGCTGAGGAGAAAAGAACTATGGGTTATATGTTGCATATGATGTGATATTAAAACTATAGGTTATAAATATAATATGATTATATTTATTTATAATTAAACAATTATGAGATAATTGTTGGTGGTTTTTTCTCCATAACCGTATGTGATAGTGGGAGGTTGCATTCAGTTTTCGTATCTGAAGGATAAAATGAAAATAGTTTTCATTTTGCAAAGGGATCAGATAATCACTTCACGATTTGTACACTGCCCACCGTCTAGCTAACGAAAGCATACATGATAGCTCAAGTTTTCCTAAACGATCGTGTACACGCGAAGTCGACCTAAACATTCATATAGCATTTTCTAAATGATCAGGCACAAGAGCGAATTTTCCTAAACGATCATCTAAATGATCAGCCCTAATTTACTAAACGATCGTGCACCTGTTTTTAAACGATCAAGCACTCGTCTATATGATAGACTCCAAATCTCTTGCACTTGCTTGGTCGTTGTAAATGATCGTAGTTTCCTCCTCCCCTCTACCAAATCAAACAGAGCCCACACCTCTTGATTCTCACTCCGAGAATACCGAGGTTACTAAGTGATGGTGTCCTGCTTACTGTGTGTTCGTGTAAAAGACCATGCGGTGGTGAGAGACAGCGAGATTTGGTGGACGATAGCCTTGGCGTGCACAGAGACAGCAAGAGACGAGAACAAGAGATCAAGGGAAGAAAAGTTCTTCAAAGGTAAGTCTCTTGTCCGTTGTTGTTTAATTGTTAAAAGCATGTTGTAATTTGTTTGTAGATGCATAACTTGTTGTATCTTTGTGAATTCGGTATTTCTGTCACAATGAATTTGGAATGATCTTGCTTCCGCTCATAGGTCCTCTTTAATAAGAGTTCCTTCAATTGGTATCAGAGTCAGGTTCTGATATTCCAAATCCA
This sequence comes from Benincasa hispida, assembly GCF_009727055.1. Taxonomy (NCBI): domain Eukaryota; kingdom Viridiplantae; phylum Streptophyta; class Magnoliopsida; order Cucurbitales; family Cucurbitaceae; genus Benincasa; species Benincasa hispida. Next base: position 25,307,866 of record NC_052358.1, read on the forward strand.
TTGTTGTATATAATAGCATTTACATTCTCGGTGGGTAAAGCATGTTTGCACTCTGTTTAATTGTTAAATAGTTTTGTGGATGTGGATTAATGGAGTTTTCTGGGATAATGCCTCTAGTTATTTAATTCTTTTACATTCAAAGTTAATTGTAAGGGCCCTGTGTTTTTTGGCGTATTAACTTGCTATCGAGTCTGTAAATTCAAAGTGTTTAAGTCTCTGTGAGTTGCTCGTGATAAGGTTTCAAGGCAAGAAGTTGTGTTGTACTTCGAGGATGAAGACGACCAAGCGTTGGTCAAATTGTGTAAACGATGGGGTAAGCAATCGTTGAGTATGGGACACTTGACAGCATGTGAACGTGCGCACTAGACAATCGTGTAGCTCAATAAGCTTCATCGCTTAGTTACTCACTACACGATCGCAGAGTAAATTGTTGCTTAACCGCTTGTTCTATGATCGTCTAGATGATTGTGCTTCACGGTAATGTCGTTGTCTAAACGATCGTGTAGACTTGCGTGTTTGTATTTTGGTGCGCTAAACGATCGAGTGCCTTCATCACATTGTAATGGTACTAGATCGTAGCTAAATGATTGTAGATACCCGACCAGTTTGCTAAACGATTAGGGAGGCTTCACCTGGGTGTTTCAAGACCTGGTTCGCCTGTGAACCGGTTTGCTCGATGGGCTTAATGTAATAGATAGAATTTTATTTCCGATTTTGAGGTTGTTCATCCCGTTCCATTAGTCTTTGATGAATGTAGATAGGATGTATGTTTGATTATATGGCATATGGTATGCCATATAGTTGAAATCCCACCTTAGGTTATGCATTGGTCATGCATCATCTCTATATTATAAGTGTTATGATACAGTTTGCATGATTTAAATTACATAAGATCATGCTCATGCATCATATAATATAAGAGTTATATTTATGAATGCATTAAGCATAGACATGCATCATCTTTATATTATAAGCGTTATAGTATAAAGATGTATAGAAGCATGTTTGCTTAGTTCATTACGAGTATATAAGAGTTATATATAGTAATGAATAGACATTGAATGAAGCATGATACATAGGTTAAATTTATAAGTGTTATAAATACCTAGTTGTGCACGGCAATGTGTATGGGTTTTAGTTGTTTCTTTTATAAGGGCTATAAGAAAATTAAAACTAAAATCTATAAGAAAGACATGCATGTGAACTTAGGCTTGAATCATGGTTTTAAAAGTGTTTTAAAACTTTGTGGAGATAGACCTAAGATCATGATTCTAATGATATTAGCAACCTAAGGTTTACTCTTTTAATTAGTTTAATATGATTAAATTGACTAATAAAAGAATAAATATGTAGCAAATCTATCTATAAGGGACCTTTTATCTAAGGCAGGTTTTGTCTAGGCTAAGGTATTTAAGCTTACGGAAACGGAACACCCCTACCTAGGAACCTACCTAGAAAGGTGAATTAAATAGATTTGATGCATGCATGCAAATTTGAGGACAGTTCGTTAAAGATTTTAATGAGACTACTTGAACTTGTTTAATTTCAAAGATAAGAGTTGTTTTTTAGCAAATTAAGCTGAATTAAATAAAATTAGTAGCCGGATGGTCTAAGTTAATGAACCCCTAGGTATAACATTCAGTGGGAGGTACTTGGGGTATATGATACTTCATTTAAACCTCTTCGCGTTTCTCTCTATATATTCACACCGTGAGATCTATCCTTGGCCTCATGGAACCCTAGGAGTGTTCCCCTAAAGGATGGTGTTTAGGTAGATCAATATCAAGGTGAATGAAGAGAATGTTCATATAAGTGGGAGCGAGACGTGCGACAACATATCCCACAGTCTCTCTCGTTAGGTTGGATAATGTTTCTGTTCATCGCCTCGAGGCACCCTGAGAGTGTTCCCCTATAGGATGGCAGTTTTGCATGATTCTTTATCTAATCTCCTATAAAGGATAAAGTCGCTTTAGACTCTTCTCCTAATATGCTTTTTCCCTAGGGTGGGCGCATTAGGGTGGGACTCTAGGGCTGAATATGAAGGGTTACACTTACGCGAAATTGTTAAGGGTTAACAGTTCTGGACCGAACAAATGGTGACTATTAGGGTTAGTTACAAGAGTTGTTTCTACCTAATGGTTGAAAGTGTCCCAACCCAATCTGATCACCCCATTGGTGACGTTTGTCCTGCCTCGCTGGGGCATCATTGCGAAATAGAAGTCTTTTCACTTAGGGTATTTGGAAACTATTTTGCTAAAACTAAAATTGGTGTTAAAATATGGTATTGCATAGACTCATTAAGTTTGTTCGTTTTCAGCAACGTAATTATGGCTACCGCCCCATTAGCTCTTTTAAGCACTGACAAACTAACTAGCAAAAACTACACTAGTTGGAAACGCACGATCACAACAATTTTAATCATCGATGACCTGAAGTTCATCCTTACGGAGGAGTGTCCTCCAATTCCACCTCAAAATGCCACTCAAAACGGTTGAGAGGCCTATGAGCATTGAACACGAGCGAACGAGAAGGCCCGAGCCTATATCTTGGCCAGCCTTAGTGACTTTTTGGCCAAGAAGCATGAGCCTATGGTCTCAGCACGTGAGATTATGGAGTCCCTGCAGGGGGATGTTTGGACAACCGTCTAGACAGCTCAAGCATGGGGCTCTGAAATACATCTTCAACTCCAAAATGGAGGAAGGCACCTCTGTTCGTGAACATGTGCTTAACATGATGGTTAACTTCAACGTGGCGAAGATGAAAGGGTCTCGGATCGATGAGGGAAACCAGGTTGGCATAATCCTGCATTCGTTGTTGGATAGCTTCCTGCATTTTGTTAGTAATGTGATTCTGAACAAAGTGGACTATACCCTTACAACTCTCCTAACGAGTTGCAGACATTCCAATCCTTGCTGAAAAGTAAAGAGAAGAAGGGAGGTGAGGCAAATGTTGCTTCCTCTTTAAAGACGTTCCATAAAGGTTCGACCTCATGAATAAATGGTTTGTAGTATATGGATAAGGCTAGGTACCTTATCCTAGTGACACTACGAGTATGGCCCGCTTTGTAGATGTTACAAATGTTGTAAAGTGCTATAAATGATCTGATCCTAAGCATTCATGTATTAGACATGCAAGCGGGGATATTCTATACAAAGGAGTTTGTATAAGACCGGATCACGAAATGTTTAGTCTCATTATATAACACTGTTCATAATAGAGACTTTCATTTCACTTGGATGACCATAGGTAACATGACCTTAATCCTGAGTGAGTTGTGAACTCCTACCTATGAGGGTGGTCATTTGATTTGTATGGGTAAAGGTGGCCAGATCGTCGATTCAACAATTCTACCATTTTGGGGATTTATTTGATTGGGGAGCTGGAACTCAACTACACAAGATGGAATTCACTCCTTCCCCAAAACAAGGGTAAGTAGATAAATTGCTTCCTTAAGGGCTGATTCCGAGTCTTGAACAATGTGGCGCCACACACTCTCCTGGCCCGAGAGGGGTTTAATCATAGTGGGACTATGATCTATTGTTCATTAGAGGGATTAGTGGTACTTAAGGAGTTAGAGGTAACTACAGGGGCAAAATGGTAATTTGGCTCAATTGTACTTATGAGCAATTTATGAAAGGTCATCGTATTGTTGATTGGTTATATCCAATGGACACAAAAATATATCTATAGTGCAAAAAGTGTAGCTATCGATCTTTCATGGAGTGCCCGACAGTTAATGGATGGTGGATAATGTAATTAAAGAGTTTAATTAATTATTCACGGACCGTTGGAGCTTCAAGCTACAGATCCATAAGGTCCCCTTGGTAGCTCAAAAGGATTTAGTTGAGAATCAGTTTTTGGATTAATTTGAATTGTTCAAATTTATAAGAAGAAATTTAATTATATATGATATAATTCAACTAATTCAATTATATATGATATAATTAATATGATGTACTTGATACATTATAATTTGATTGGAGATAAATATTTGAATGTGATTCAAAAATATTTTCTATGAATGAGATTTGTAGTTGCTAAATTTAATAAAAAAAATATGATTCATATTAAAGGCAATAAAATAGAGAAAAAAAACTATAGTATATTGTATATGATGCAATATTAAAACTATAGGTTATAAATATAATATGATATTTATATTATTTATTATTTTTAATAATAATCCATTTTTACTCTCAAACCACCTTAGTGGGTGGTTATGCCTTTATGTAATTAGAATAAGATGAAAAATGGTTTTTTCTTTTATTACTTGACAATACAAATCTATCTACACAAAATACACAGAGAGACTATATGATAGCCTAAGCGATTGAGAAGCTTCTCTATACGATAGTGCTTCTTCTTCAATCGTTTTTCTCTTTCAAACTCACAAACTCCCTCCTAACCAAAATAGTTAGAGGCCACCACTCCTGGGTTCTCACCCTGAGAATACGGATGACTCCCTGTGGTAGTGTCTTCACACTTTTGGTTCAAGTTATAGCTATTCGAAAAGTTTGTGACTGTTCGAGGAGTTCATGATAGTTCGAGGGATTTATGTGAAGAAATTTTCTTCAAAGGTATAATCTCTGAACTCTTTTTCTTGTTTAAAAGCATGTTGTAATTTTCTTAGAATGCATAATTTGTTTGTTTGCTGTAAATTCATGATTTCAATCTAAATGGAATTTGGACGATCCGCTTTTGCTTATGGATCTGATTGTAAACGAGTTCCTTCAGTCAAAGCTCATCACACTTTATTGTGATAATAGTGATGTTATGTCTAATTCCCGAGAGCCTCGGAGTCACAAGCGTGGGAAACATATAGAGTGGAAGTATCATCTCATCCGAGAGATTGTGCATCGTGGATACATGGTTGTCATGCAAATAGCTTCGGAGCACAATGTTGCTAATCCATTTATAAAGGCTCTCATGACTAAGGTGTTTGAGGGTCACCTACAGAGTATGGGTCTATGGGACAATCCACGTTTAGACTAGGGAAAGTGAGAGATTTTTACTGGGCATGTTATGCCCTAGTTTATTATTCCAATTACATTATACGAATGACTCCCTAGTTTATTATTTGTGTATTTTGTATTTAGTTTGACTTTTACATTATACGCTCTACTAGCTTTAAGTCAAGTGGGAGATTGTTGGGGTTGATGCCCTAAATCTCGTAGGATCCTATAGTTTGTAATTGTAATGTACAGACATTTTATTTATGTAATAAAATATGTGATGTTTTATTTCAAAATTAGTTGCATTAACCAAAAACCAATGAACTAACATCCAAGGTTATCTTTGTAGCTTAAACATGTATGTAGAGACATACAAGTGGATCATGTTTAAGTTATAACCTAAATGGTCTATAGTAGATGGATAAGGCTGGAAATGTCACATCCCGCCCCGAGCTCGCCTCCTGAGCCCAAGGAGAGGCGTGAAGAACCGTAGATACCACCCTTTTGTGACACCTACTGCCCATCTGAACCTTTTTACTCTCAGTAAACTTTAAGTCAAGGAAATAAACAACTGATTGATTAAGCTCATTTTATTACAATAGTGTAATGTTTATACAACTCCGAGGCTTAACTATAAAGTTTACACCAACAACTCTAAAACCTGGAAGTGTGACTGTGTGTGGTAGACCTTGACCTTAGCAACACCCTGGAACTCTTCACCTTTCACTACTTGGGAAGAAAAACATGAAAGAAAAGAATGAGCTTCAACAAGCTCAGTGAGTGGTAAGCAACTTCTAGAGTTTATTTCAACTCATAAATAACAAGCATATCATATATATGAGGTTAATACTCAAACCTCAACATTGAATGAGTTCTGATCTCAAACTTTACCTACACACATGATAGATAGTTAACTAATACTAATCATAAACGCATACTCTTTTGCATTCTCTTTGTTTCCTATGTCTTCTATGTGCACATAGCTCCCCGCTTATGGGCTCAGAAACTAGGCTTGCTGGCCCTCTAACCATCCCATACGAGGTTCCTCCCACAGGCTCAGGAAACCTCTCGGTCCCCTGACCATCCCGTGAGTTTCCACTCGGGGCTCAAGAACTAGGTTTATTAACCCCCTAACCATCCCGATCATATAATCTCATTCTCATGCTAATTACTCATTCCCAACATAAGCATATACAATTTACTCTAAAAGATATGCATTAAGACTTAAAGGAAATTACCACTCCCCTTGGTAAGGTAGGAACCTTCGTCTTTAGAAGTTTCTTGGTTTCCTCGGGCGCCCTTTTGAACCCTAAATTCAAGATTCAACTTCAAGCTTAGATTACTAATCTTTCCATGCCTTATTTCGAGAAACTTTCTTCTACAAACATTCTCTAAAATGTATCAGGAAGCTTACTTTAAAATCTTATCAGAACTTCTTGTTCTTTGGCCGGAATTCTCAAAACATCAAGACTGGCCCAAGCTTATCCGACAGCTCAACCCTTCCATTTTTTCCTCACTATCCAGCCCGATTCCTTGGAGCTTATTCTCCGAAAGCCTAACCTTGAAAACTAGATTCTTAGAGCTTTTAGGTGGCTTTGGAATCACTCAAAACTCATGAGTATTATGGGAGAACTCCTCGTCCCAAGTTGATGCTATTTCCAGACCTCACTGACCGACATCATCTTCTTCTCTTACAACTTCTTGATCAACGCATGGTCTTGCTATCAACATATGGTCTTCATGATCAACATGTGGTCTCCTCCAAATCTACCCTCTAACACTCTTCCTTACGTTCTTTGAAGAGGATTCGAGTTATGAATTGAAGAGGCACTCAGTGGTGGTATTTATAGGCCAAAGGAACCAATCCTTCTTATCTTTACTAAGCCTCAATGCAAGATACCTCCTACTTTGGAGTGTTTGCACCATGCTTTCCCACACCTACTTCCTTTTCATTCACCTACTCTCATGCCACATACCTACTTGAGTTATCTTCCTCATGCATAAGACTTCTATGCATGAAAGTCTACTCGTCCAGCTTCTACTAACTCAAGCTCAACCTTCTCTTGGTATAGCCATTTGTCTGGGTGAGCTCATCAACCTTACGTAACACAAGCCTCAGCACCGCTTAATCACTTAGCCTCATCGTTTAGTCCATCGTGCAGCTCTTGTACTTCATCGCACAGCCCCATCGTCTGAATCTCTTGATGTCGCTTAACATTCAACCCTCTCTCTGTCGTGCATCATCCAGCCCTCTCGCTGTTGCCAATCATCTAGTGCCTACGTCCCATCGCATAACACTTATGCCCCATTGCATAGCTCAATCGTCTAGTGATCTCTCACTCTCAACGATCTCGCTATCGTGTATCTCTCGTTGACAACGATCTCGCTAACTCTCATCGTTCAGCGCATAGCCTATCGCATAGCTCCCACGCCTATCATTTAGCTCCATCGTGTAGTGTTGATGCCTATCGCCTAATGCATCACGCCTATCGTGTAACGCCTTAGCCCAGCGTCTGCGTCTATCAAGAAACGCCCATCATCTAGTGCTCTATCTATCGTGTAGTACTCACGTTCATTGTGTATTGCTTGTGTCTACCTCCCAGCGCCCACGCCTAATGTATCATCTAGTGTCTAAGCTTATCGTCTAGCACTCGCTCATCATTTAGCATTATCGTTTAGTGCTATAGTCTAGCTTCTACGCTTATCGTCTAGCACTTACACTGATCGTATAGTGTCATCGCCTATCGTGTAGCTCTATCGTCTAGTGCATCACTTCACATCGTTTAGCGCCGCTTGTAGCTACACGATCGTCCAGCGCATCACTTAGCGTCCGCACATAGCTATACGATCGTCTACCCAGCACTTTGCGCTCAAGCTCTCTCGCTCTCGCTCACGCAGCCTCAATGCATGAGCAACTTTTGGCAATGCCTCATGCCAACGCTTTGGCCAACATGCATCCAACCTCACAACTCAACGCATGGTTACCCTTGGCTTCAATGCTTAATCTCTTTTAACCTCTACACTTAGCATCATCTCATGCATTAATGTTGCCTAACACCCAACGCATGGTTTCTTCTGACTTTTACACTTAGCCAAATTTTCACTAGTTAAGGCTTATCTCAAAGTTACTCAAGGAAAATTTATTCAACACTTAGAAATTTTCCTTCTCTTCAACATAGGATTTAACTTATACTTAGTCAATTCTCCTAATTACCTACTTAAGTAGGGAAATTGAAATCTAGGTTTCACAAGAAACCTTATCCTGGTGACACTACAAGTATGGCCCGCTTTGTAGATATTATAATTGTTGTAAAGTGGTACAAATTATCTAATCCTGATCATTCATGTGGAGACATGTGAGCGAGGATATTCTATATAAAGGAGTTCGTATAAGACCGGAGCACGAAATGTTTAGTCTCATTATATAATGTTGTTCATAATTGAGACTTTCATTTCACAAAGATGACCATATGTAACGTGACCTGAATCCTGAATGAATTGTGAGTTCCTGCCTATTGATGCGTTATTTTATTAAGTGTGGAAAATGGATGATATGCGTTGATGGAATTACGTTGTGCACTCAAGTTTCCCCAGCGGAATTCAAGTGTAAATTCCTCTGAGTTACCTGGTAAGTCCAGAGTCGAACACAGGGACTTGTGAAAATAGTTGCGTTAGAGATTTTTATGAAAACTTGCGGTAACTGATTGAATAAATAAATGTTGAGTTATTGTTGCGTTAATGAAAATAACAATAAATGCGGCAGAGTTCGAAAAGAGTTGGCAACAGGAAATACGATGAATATACGGTGAACGGGTTGAGAAGGGTTTCGGCTAACACTCCCTAGGTTGCGTTCATGCCTTGCAATCATGCAACATGCATACAATAGTAAACCACCTCTCGGCGTGAATGCCACAGCTTCTAAGGCTTGAACGCATGCAATAAATATGCGATAAGTCTACAGGGTTTACACATAAACCTCTATTACGCGATATGCAATGACAACATAACGTTCACACAAATATGGGACCGCATAATATCATTCTTATTCCTAGATGCATGCGATGCAAGTTGACAAACAGAGCTTATCTCTAAGTCCCAATTTCTTGTTTATGTAGGCCTAATCTTGCTCTTTCAAGTCAGATTCTAACCTAGCTCTCTCGAGACATTAGGTTCTTTATTTAGATTCTCTCTCGAGCAACTCTAAAGGGATGTTTCGCACAGCATAAAACAAGACAATCGCAAGCAATGAACTTCCTAGATCATGTTAGCTTAGTTCTTCTAAACCCATTCAACTAGTTTAGCTACTCGTGCATATTAAGAGAGTGAGCAGATGTAGAAATAGAACTTCCATTGAATAGATAAAAGATGAAGTACAGAATAACAATGCAAGTATAGTAAAGAGCCTGGAGCAATTTCTTGCCACCAGGTGTTACACTGTTCTACTCGTGCTCTAAAGATATTCTCACTTTTGCGAGAGTCAACCCGCTCTCTACTCTTACGCCCCAAGGTTCTCTCTCGAGCCGCCTTGGATGATCTCCGGCGTCACCACTCTTCTCTAGCTCCGCCGTGAAATGGAAAAGAAAACTATGAACGGAGGTGTGAACTTGTAAAGTGATGAAGTAATCGACTGCTTAACCCCTTCTCTAAAGAATGCACTTGGTATTTATAGGGCATCAAAGGTGGCTCTCTCTCTCCTGGTTGTACAGATGGGACTAACTTTAATTCTTGACTGATCGCCGGATAGTTATCAACGATAAAGCTGGATGTACTTTGTGACCGTTATCGGCTGTCAACTTAATTTGGATCCGACTGCCGTCAACTTTCTGTCCCATCGATCTAATTGTCCTTTCGTCCGGATGCGCCCACCATGTTGCGGTGATTCTTCTTGGGATGTTTGCGAGCACAGATCAACACAAAGTCTTGTGGTGAAGTTGCATTCGACCGATGTATTCCTATGATCGCATTCTTTGCATTGTGTTAACGCATTATTCTAACACAAAAATATAGAGATCAACTGCCTACATTGCATTGGACGCATGCGACCACAATATTGTAGAATTTATGCTTAATGACGCGATTTAACATATTCTATCAACAAATCCAACAATTGTTTAGACTTAGCACTCTATGAATAAACTAGATTATCCCTCAATAAACAAATTTACACACATATGATTATCTGCTCAAGCATAAGCTAAAGATTCCTTTAGCAAGTTAACCGCAAAGTTTTCTTTCCTAGATTTCTCAAGGATACTTCGCTCAAATCCTATATGCTAGAATTTCCTTATGTCTTATTCAAATTTCTTCCTAAAATATTTTTAAGACTTAGGGATTGCGACCTTAACTTTCAAAGGGACTTTACTGGATTTCGGAACATCGCATGATTATTTCAAAAAAAAATTTTCCACTGGGGTGTCAATCATTATGCCTTCCAAAAATTTTCTTCATTTCTATATTTTTTTTCTGACCTTGCGCTGATCTGAGTGCCTTGCCTTCGTTTTGGCTTGCCCCCATGGGTGTCATGCGGACATCCAACTACAAGCGATGCACTCTTCCTCAGACTATACTCATACCAATTTGGCAGTGGAGTTACTGTCATTTATTTATGCGTTGATCCTGGTAACTTACTTTCATTTTGGCTTGGCCCCACGTATGTCATGCGGACATCCAACTACGGGTAAGTGCCTTTCACAACTTAACTCTTATCAACATGGGTTTTCCCTTTGCGTTGACAGTGGAGTTGTTATTCTCAAAATTTTTTCTTTTTTTTTTTTTTTAGAAATAGAACCGAAAATAGCAAGTTCGAAAATAAATATCTCACCACCAAATTTAAAATGTTGCACTGTCCCCATTGCCAAAAGATTAAAATAAGTTATGAGATGTTCTAGAATGCGTTGTAAAGAGAGTTTAAAAGAAAGCTAGCAAACCCCTAACTTCTAGAAATATTTTATGAGGTGACTATCTTAAGATTAAGTTGACTCTAATATATACGAAAGAAATAGAAGCATATTTTTCATCATTGAAATCTTACTTGGCAAAGAAACAGAATGCGGTAAACTACTAAATTTATCTACTTGTTAAATGATTGCAGTAATCAAGAATGATGCAGTGATAAAACTTTGAAAAGCGAAATGCAATGTGGTAGCGCAAAATTTGAAATAAAGATAAGGAAGAGTACACCCCCAAATTTTGCATCGCCTGCACTGTGTTGACGCATCCATCCTTGCGGCGATCTTTCTTCTTTGGGTTGCGGTGATGGAATAAGATGAATGCTTCTTCGCGTAACATCGCCGCAATCTAGCGCTTCGATCGTTGTAAGAAAAAAAAAGAGAGGATCAAATTATTTTAAACAAAAGAAAAATTGGTAACGCAAATTAATTTTTTTTTAATAGAGATAGCTGAAAGATAGTGAAGATTCTGAGTAGTGGAGAAAAGAGTTGAAGACTTGAAGTTTTCTAGAACTTGCGTCCCTGAGAAATTACGATCATGTGACAACGCAAGGACCACCTATTTCCTTCTTTATTCAAAGTTTCTTAGTTCCATGGAGTCGATTTGGCGATGCCAGTCTTCTCCATGGTATACCTTTACTCGCTGCCCATTGACTTTGAATATGTTGGTATCATCGTCATTTGATAATTCCACCGCGCCATGCGAAAGTACTTGTCGAATTATGAACGGTCCGGACCAACGAGACTTTAGCTTCCTCGGGAAGAGTCGCAGACGTGAATTAAAAAGCAAGACTTTCTGCCCGACTTTGAGGTTCTTGCCGCATATGCGTTGATCATGCCAGCGCTTGGTGCGCTCTTTATTAAAATTTTTGCATTTTCATATGCGTTATTCCTTCATTCTTCTAGCTCGACCAATTAAATTTTCCACGCTTCCCCTACTTCCTTTAAATCGAAATTCATTTTCTTGACCGCCCATAATGCTTTATATTCTAGCTCCAAGTGCAAGTGACATGCTTTGCCGAATACCAAAGCATAGGGGGACACGCCTATAGGTGTTTTAAATGCGATCCGGTATGCCCATAACGCATCATCAAGCTTCATTGCTCAATCTTTCCACGAAGGTTTGACTACCTTCTCAAGTATCGATTTAATTTCCCGATTGGACACTTCAGTTTGGCCATTTGTTTGCGGATGATATGCGGTGGCCACTTTATGGAGGATGTTGTACTTGCGCAGCAGCTCCTTTGTACTGTGGTTGACAAAGCGTGATCCTTCACCACTTATGATGGCACGGGAAGTGCCAAAATGTGTGAAAATATTTTTTTTCAGGAACTGGGAGACTATTACCGCATCACCTGCGGCGCATGCAATTGCCTCTACCCACTTGGAAGACCATAGTCAATGGCTAATAAAATATAGTGTTTACCATTTGGAAGAAGGAAATGGTCCATTGAAATAATATCCCCCATACTACGATATGTTTCCGAACTCCAAGATATGTATTCTATCAGCCATTGCGTTCTTTCCATGAAATGTCTGCCAGTGCCGCTGGTACCTCTTGATCACATTCATTGTGTAGTCAACAGCATCTCTTAAATAATCAAAGGCAAGATAGAATCCACTTTGTAAAACTCTTTGGGCTGCAGTAACGTTGTGTTCCGCTCCAAAGTTCACTCCATAGGTGAATTCATGTACTGTGACAATATGCGTTGCTTTGAGCAGCACTATCTAGTACGCAATAATCGAAGAATGATTTGGTTTGCATCTCTTTTATACAAATTCGGTTCATCCCAATAGTAGTGTCTGCATGCATTCTTGAGCTTCTTCCGTTGATGGTAGGTGTAATCTTCAGGAAATTGTTCATAGACCAAATAATTAATGATGTCCACATTCCATGGCAATTCTTCTATGTGAAACAGCTGCTCGTCAGGGAACACGACAGTCACTTTAGATTCATTGCGATCAACCTCAGGATTTTCTAGTCTGGACATGTGATCTACAACTTGTTCTCTGTCCCCTTTCCATCAATTATCTCAATATCAAATTCTTGAAGGAGGAGAACCCATCTGATCAATCTCGGCTTTGCGTCCTTCTTTTTCATCAAATATTTGATTTCCGAGTGATCAGTATGAATGAGTACCTTGGTTCCCAACAAGTATGCCCGGAATTTTTCCAACGCAAAAATTACAGCCAGGAGCTCTTTTTCGATGGTGGTATAATTAAGTTGAGCAGGGTTCAGGGTTTTACTTGCATATGCGATAGGGTGCAAAATTGTTTTCTTCTTTTGTGCTAGTGCAACTCCCATCGCATACCTACTTGCGTTGCACATGATTTCGAATGGCAGTGTCTAATCCAGTGCAATTAAGACGGATGCGGTAATCAGTGCATCCTTTAAAATTCGAAATGCGTCGAGGCAATTCTTGTCAAATTCAAACTTTATGTCTGCCTCTATTAACGCACTCAGTGGTCTTGCTATCTTAGAAAAGTCTTTAACGAATCGTCTGTAGAATCCAGCATGCCCCAGGAAGCTTCGTATTGCCTTCACGTTGGTTGGAGGTGGAAGCTTTTCAATTATGTCAATCTTTACTTTGTCCACCTCCAACCCTTCTCGAGAGACCTTGTGCCCCAACACTATACCCTCTGTCACCATGAAGTGACATTTTTCCTAGTTAAGCACTAGGTTCGTCTCTTCACATCTCAAAATTTTCTCCAATTAGCCAAGCAGACTTCATAAGTGTTCCCATAAACGGAGAAGTTATCCATAAATATTTCTACTGAGTCCTCGAGATAATCTGAAAAGATTGTCATCATGCACCTGTGAAACGTGTTTGGCACATTGCAGAGGCTGAATAGCATGCGGCGGAAAGTGAATGTCCCATATGGGCAGGTGAATATGGTCTTGTCTTGGTCTTTAGAAGCTATCTTGATCTGGTTGTACCCGGCATATCCATCCAAGAAACAGTAAAAATCATTCCCTGCCAATCTATCCAACATTTGATCGATGAATGGCAAAGGGAAGTGATCCTTCTTTGTGGCCGCATTCAATTTTCGGTAGTCCATACAGATGTGCCATCCGGAGATGGTCCTTTGTGGTATTAATTCATTGTTCTCATTGAGGATTATCGTCATTCCGCCCTTCTTCGGCACACATTGCATGGGGCTGACCCACATGCTATCTACAATGGGATAGATAATGCTCACATCCAACCACTTGATAATCACCATTTTGACGGCCTCTTTCATCGCAGGATTAAGTCTGCGTTGATTCTCAATGGTTACTTTGTGGTCGTCCTCAAGACGAATGTGGTGCATGCAGTACGCGAGGCTAATTCCTCTGATATCAGCGAGCGTCCAGCCGATTGCTCGCACATGCTTTTTGAGAATGTTCATCAACGCATTCTCTTGATCTACGTTAAGTGCGGAGGAAATTATCACTGGAAGTTTCTCATTCTGCCCCAGAAATTCGTACTTCAGATGTGTTGGTAGGGTTTTTATTTCAAGGGTTAGTGGCTCCACGAGAAAAGGTTGTGTTATTTTTCTTTCTTCCTTCGACTCTTCTTCTTGCATTGGGATCGATCCTTCTTCTTTGTTTGATTTTGCTACAATCGCATTGCAAGCAGCTACAGATGCGTCGGCATCCTCTTCTTCATACTCTTCATAAGACTTTTCTTGTTTAATCAAATTCAGTTATCTTTTGAATCTTACAGGTCTTCCTCATCAGGAAATTTCACGGCACAAATTATATTAAATTTGAGCTTCTGTCCGTTTATGCTCAAAGTGATCTCGCCCTTGTGCACATCAATTTGAGCATGACCTGTTGATAGGAAAGGTCTCCCCAAAATGATGGGCACATCTTTATCGACCTCATAATCCAGGATGATGAAGTCAGCTAGCAAAATAAATTTATCAATTGTGATCAGCACATCCTTCACCTTACCCTTTGGATGAACCAGAGACCTGTCGGCCAGTTGGAGAGTCACGGATGTGGGCACAAGTTGCCCCATATTTAGTTGTTAAAAGATTGACAGCGGCATCAAATTTATGCTGGCCCTCAAGTCACACAGGGCTTGCCCAATATAGAGTCCTCCTATGGAGCAAGGAATAGTGAAGCTCCCAGGATCGTTCATCTTCGATGGGATCCCTAATGAGCCTATTGCGATCGTTGCCCAACAGAATTGGATTTGCCATGACATTGTTGTTGTTTGGTGCTTCATTCCTAGGCTGCTCCGCCATCTCTTCTTTATCAGATTGTGGTTGCTGTTGACGGTCCCTTAGTCTTCTTCGAAATGTTCTCTCAATCTTCGGGTCGTAGTTCACCAAAGATTGAGAGTTCTGCAAATAATTCACAAAAATTATTGTTAACAACTATTTTGCCGAAGTCCCCGACAACGGCACCAAAAACTTGATGCATTATTTTATAAAGTGTGGAAAATGGATGATATGTGTTGATGGAATTACATTGTGCACTCAAGTTTCCCCAGCGGAATTCAAGTGTAAATTCCTCTAAGTTACCTGGTAAGTCCAGGGTTGAACACAAGGACCTGTGAAAATAGTTGCGTTAGAGATTTTTATGAAAACTTGCGGTAACCGATTGAATAAATAAGTGTTGAGTTGTTGTTGTGTTAATGAAAATAATAATAAATGCGGCAGAGTTCGAAAAGAGTTGGCAATAGGAAATACGATGAATATGCGGTGAACGGGTTGAGAAGGGTTTCAGCTTACACTCCCTAGGTTGCGTTCATGCCTTGCAATCATGCAACATGCATACAATAGTAAACCACCTCTCGACGTGAATTCCACGGCTTCTAAGGATTGAACGCATGTGATAAATATGCGATAAGTCTACATGGTTTACACATAAGCCTCTATTACGCGATATGCAATGACAACATAACATTCACACAAATATGCGACCGTATAATATATTCTTATTCCTAGGATGCATGCGATGCAAGTTGACAAACAGAGCTTATCTCTAAGTCCCTATTTCTTGTTTATGCATGTCTAATCTTGCTCTTTCAAGTCAGATTCTAACCTAGCTCTCTCTAGACATTAGGTTCTTTCTTTAGATTCTCTCTCGAGCAACTCTAAAGGGATGTTTCGCACAGCATAAAACAAGACACTCGTAAGCAATGAACTTCCTAGATCATGTTAGCTTAGTTCTTCTAAACCCATTCAACAAGTTTAGCTACTCGTGCATATTAAGAGAGTGAGCGGATGTAGAAATAGAACTTCCATTGAATAGATAAAAGATGAAGTACAGAATAACAATGCAAGTATAGTAAAGAGCCTGGAGCAATTTCTTGCCACCAGGTGTTACACTGTTCTACTCGTGCTCTAAAGATATTCTCACTTTTGCGAGAGTCAACCCGCTCTCTACTCTTACGCCCCAAGGTTCTCTCTCGAGCCACCTTGGATGATCTCCGGCGTCACCACTCTTCTCTAGCTTCGCCGTGAAATGGAAAAGAAAACTATGAACGGAGGTGTGAACTTGTAAAGTGATGAAGTAATCGACTGCTTAACCCCTTCTCTAAAGAATGCACTTGGTATTTATAGGGCATCAAAGGTGAAAGGCGGCTTCTCTCTCTTGGTTGTACAGATGGGACAACTTTAATTCTTGACTGATTTGATGTGCTGGGATAATTTGTCACCCATGTAAAAGATGGATGTTACTTTTGGACGACGCGTCGTAATTCGCTGTCAACTTAATTTGGATTTTTGACGTTGCCGTCAGAACTTTCTGTCCATCGATCTTCTTAAATTGTCCTTTCATCCGATTGCGCCCACCACTGTTGCCGGTGATTCTTCTTTGGTGAATTTTTTGCCGAGCAACGATATAACAGCAAGTTCTTGTGGTGAAGTTGCAACCGATGTATTCCTATGATCGCATTCTTTGCATTGTGTTAACGCATTATTCTACACAAAAATATAGAGATCAACTGCCCTAATGCATTGGACGCATGCGACCACAATATTGTAGAATTTATGCTTAATGGACGCGATTTAACATATTCTATCAACACAATCCAACGTTATTTAAGAACTTAGCACTATGATAACGTGCATTTCTACCCGTTATCACCTATAATGATAGTCCTTTGATTTGTATGGGTGAACGTGGCCAGATCACCGACTCAATAGGCCTACCATTTTGTGAATTTGTCTGATTGGAGAGTTGCGAACATAACTACACAAGAAGGAATTCACTCCTTTCCCGATGTCTAGAAGTAGATAAATTACTCCCTTAAGGGCTGATTCCTAGGCTTGAACAATGTGGTGCCACACCCTTTCCTGACCTAAGAGGGGTTTAGTCATAGTTGGACTATGATTTATTATTCATTAAAGGGATCCATGGTACTTAAGAAGTTAGATGTAACTACAGAGGAAAATAGTAATTTTGGCCAAACTGTACTTACGAGCAGTTTGTGAAAGGTCATCGTACTGTTGATTGATTATATCCATTGGACACATAAATATATTTGTAGTGCGAAGAGTGCAACTGTCGGTCTTTAGTAGAGTGCCCCACAGTTAATGGATGATGAGTAATTTAATTAAAGGAGTTTAATTAATTATTCACGTACCATTGGAGCTTCAAGCTAGGTTCATGAGGTCCCCTCTGTAGCTCAACGAGAATTAATGAGAATAAATTTTTGGATTAATTTGAATTGTTCAAATTAATTGAGGGAATTAATTATATATGATATAATTAATTTAATCTAATTGTATATGATATAATTACTATAATATATGTGATATATTATAATATAAAGTTTATTTGAGAGAAAATAAATATTTGAATATGATTCTATTAATTATATGAATTTGATTCATATAATTAAATTTAATTAAATGAGATTTATATTAAATGTCATTGTTGAGAGAATAGAAACTATAGGTTATATTGTATTTGATACAATATAGAATCTATATGTTATGTGTTATATTTGATATAACATATAGCTTGATATATGATTTAAATTTTCAAACAGAAAATTTCCACTGCGACGCTGTCAAATGATTATTTATCCTTGCACAAAAATTATTTCTATCATTTCTATATTTTTTTCTGACCTTGCGCCTGATCTGAGTGCCTGCCTTCGTTTGGCTTGCCCATGGGTGTCATGCGGATCATCAAACTACAAAGCGATGCACTCTTCTCAGACTATTACACTCATACCAATTTTGGCAGTTGGAGTTTACTGTCATTATTATGCGTTGATCTGGTTCCTCTACTTTCATTATTGGCTTGCCCCACGTATGTCATGCGGACATCCAACTACGGGTAAGTGCTTTCACAACTTAAACTCTTTTATCAACATGGGTTTTTCCCCTTTGCGTTGACAGTGGAGTTTTGTTAATTAATCAAATCTTTTTCTTTTTTTTTTTTTTTAGAAATAGAACGCGAAAATAGCAAGTTCGAAAAATAAAATTCTCAGCCACACAATGTGTAAAAATGTTGCACTGTCCCCAATTGCCCACAAAGATTAAAAATAATCGTTATGAGATGTTCTAGAATGCGTTGTAAAGAGAAGTTTAAGAAAGCTAGCAAACTTCCTAACTTCTTAGAAAATATTTTATGAGGTGAATAATCTTAAGAATTAAAGTTGAACTCTAATATATACGAAAGAACATAGAAGCATATTTTTTACATCATTGAAATCTTACTTGGCAAAGAAACAAGAATGCGGTATAAACTACTAAAAATGTTTATCTATTGTTAAATGATTTGGCAGTAATCAAGAATGATGCAGTGATAGAAGACTATTGAAAGCGAATGCAATGTGGGTAGCCGCAAAATTTTTGTAAATAAAGATAAGTTAAGAGTACACCGCCCAAATTTTTGCATCGCTGGCACTGTTGTTGGACGCATGCCATCCTTGCGGCGATCTTTTCTTTCTTTGGGTTTTGCGGTGATGGAATAAGATGAATGCTTCTTCGGCGTACATCGCCGCAATCTAGCGCTTCGATTCGTTGTAAGGAAAAAAAAAAGAGAGATCATTATTTTAAAACAAAAAGAAAAATTGGTAAACGCAAATTAAATTTTTTTTTTAATAGAGATAGCTGAAAGATAGTGATGATCTCTGAGTAGTGGAGAAAAGAGTTGAAGACTTGAAGTTTTTCTAGACTTGCGTCCTGAAGAAATTACGATCATGTGACAAACGCGGGACCACCTATTAATCCTTTTTATTCAAAGTTTTTATCTATTAGTTACCATGGGAGGTCGATTTTGGCGATGCCAGTCTTCTCCATGGTATACACTTTACTTCCGCTGCCCATTGACTTTGAATATGTTTGGTAATCTATCGTCATTTGGAATAATTCACCGCGCCAATGCGAAAGTACTTGTCGAATTATGAACACGGTCCGGACCAACGAGACTTTAGCTTCCTCGGGAAGAGTCGGCAGACGTGAATTAAAAAAGCATGACCTTTCTGGCCGCGACTTTGAGGTTCTTGCCGCATATGCGTTGATCAATGCCAGCGCTTGGTGCGCTCTTTATTAAAATTTTTCCGGCATTTTCAAATATGCGTTATCCTTCATTCTTCTAGCTCGACCAATTTAAAATTTTTCCACGCTTCCCCTATTCCTTAAATTCGAAATTCATTTTCTTGGCCGCCATAAAGATGCTTTATATTTCTAGCTCCAAGTGCAAGTGAAACATGCTTTGCCGAATACCGAAAGCATGGGGGACACGCCTATAGGTGTCTTTATGCGAATCCGGTATGCCCATAACGCATCATCCAAGGCTTCATTGCTCAATCTTTTCCACGAAGGTTTTGACTACCTTCTCAAGTATCATTCTTAAATTTCCGTTGGACACTTCAGTTTGGCCATTCTGTTTGCGGATGAATATGCGGTGGATATTATGGAGGATGTTGTAACTTGCGCAGCAGCTCCTTTGTACTGTGGTTGACAGCGTGATTCCTTCACCACTTGCATGATGGCACGGGAAAGTGCCGAAATGGGTGTTGAAAAGGATATGTTTTTTTCTCAGGAATGGGAGACTATTTACCGGCATCACCTGCGGCGCATGCAATTGCCTCTACCACTTGGAAGACCATAGTCAATGGCTATATAAAATATAGTGTTTACCATTTGGAAGAAGGGAAATGGTCCATATGAAATAAATTCCCCCATACTACGAATATTGTTTCCAACTCCAAGATATGTTATTCATCAGCATTGACGTTCTTTTTCCATGAAATGTTGGCCAGTGCCGCTGGTTACCTGCTTTGAGTCACATTTTCCATTGTGTAGTCAACAGCATTCTCTTAAAAATAATCAAGGCAAGATAGAATCACCTTGTGGGTAAAACTCTTTTGGGGCTGCAGTAACGTTGTGTTGCCGCTCCAAAGATGTCACTCCATAGGTGAATTTCATGTTCGACTGTGACAAATATGCCTTGTTGAGCAGCATCTTCTAGTACGCAATAATCGAAGAATGAATTTTGGTTATGCATCTCTTTTATCCAATAATTCGAAGTTCATCCCTAATAGTTAGTGGTCTGGCATTGAGCATTCTCTGAGCTTAGTTTCCGCTTGATGGGTAGGATGTAATCTTTCAGTAAATTAGTTCATAGACCAAAATAATTAATGATGTCCACATTCCATGGCTTCTCTATGTGAAAAACAGCTTGCTCGTCAGGAACACGAACCAATCACTTTAGATTCATTGCGATCAACCTTCAGGATTTCTAGTTCTGGACATGTGAATTCTCAACAACTTGTTCTCTGTCCCCTTTCATCAATTATCTCAATAATCTAAACTTATGAAGGAGGAGAACCCATTCTGATCATCTCGGCTTATGCTGTCCTTCTTATTTCAATCAAATATGCCGGATTTGTCCTTTAGCGATCAATACTATAAATGTAGTACCTTGGTGTCCCAACAAGTATGCCGCAGCAGACACGATTTTTCCAAAACGCAAAATTCAGCCAGTGAGCTCTTTTTTCGCGATGGTGGTATAATTATTAGTTGAGCAGGGTTTCAGGGTTTTACTTGCATATCGGGATAGGGTGCAAAAAATTTTTGTGGACTGGTCTTACATTTTTTTGGTCTAGTGCAACTCCTGCTCGCAAATAACTACACTCAATGCGTTTGACATGATTATCGAATGGCGGTTTGTTCTATCCAGTGCAATTAAGACGCGGATGCGGGTAATCTGCATACCTTAAAATAATATTAATATTTCGATATATATAGCCGTCCGAGGCAATATCTGTCAAATTCAAACTGTTATGTCTGCTCTCTATTAACGTGGCGATTCTGCGGTACTTTGGCATGATCTTACGAAAAAGAGCTCTTAACCAGAAGTTCGTTCTTGTAGAAATATGGCCAGCGAATCAAGCCCCAGTGAAGGGACTTCGTTGTGGATTGTCCTTCACGCGTCTGCGTTGAGAGGTTGGAAGGCTTTTCCAATTAATGTCATCTTACTTTTGTCCACCTCCAACTCCTTCTCGAGCAGACCTCCTGTGACACCCAACACTATACCCTCCTGTCACGCTATGAGTGACATTTTTTCCTCTAGTTAAGCACTAGGTTCGTCTCTTCACATCTCAAAATTTTCTCCAATTAGCCAAGCAGACTTCAAATAAGTGTTCCATAAACGGAGAAGTTATCCATAAATATTTCTAACTAGAGTCCTCGATTGATAAATCTGAACAAAATTGTACATTCATGCGAGCCTGTGTAGAACGTTGTTATGGCAAATTGCAGCAGGCCTTGAATAGCATTGCGGCGGAAAGTGAATGTCCCATATGGGCAGGTGAATATGGTCTTGTCTTGGATCCTTTAAGAAGCTATCTTTAGATCTTGGTTTGTACCCGCAATATCCTTATCCAAGAAACAGTAAAATGCATTCCTGCCAATCTTATCCCAACATTTTGATCGATGAATGGCAAGGGAAGTGATCCCTCTTATTGTGGCCGGCATTCAATTTTCGGTAGTCTCATTACATTGATTGTGCCCATCCGGAGATTGAATGATCCTTTTGTGTAATTAATTCTATTGTTTCTCATTGAGGATTATCGTCATTAGTCCCGCCCTTCTTCTGGGCACTACATTGCATGGGGCTATGACCGCACATTGCTATCTACAAATGGGATAAGATAATGCTCACAATCTCAACCAACCTTGAAATATCGACCAATATATTTGAGGCCTCTTTCATCGGGCAGGATTAAGTCTTCGTGCGTTGAATTCTCAATGGTTACTTTGTGTGTCGTCCTCAAGACAGAATGTGTAGCATGCAGTAACGCGAGGCTATATTCCTCTGATATCAGCGAGCGTACAAGTCCGATTGCTCGCACATGCCTTTTGAGATGTTACGATCCAACGTGCATTCTCTGAATCTAACGTTAAGTGGGCGAGAGGAAATTCATCACTGGAAGTTTCTCATTCTCTGCCCCAGAAATTCGTACTTCAGAATGGTGTTTTGGTAACGGTGTTTATTATTTTCAAGGTGTTAGTGCAGGCTTCCACGGAAAAAGAGTTGTGTTATTTTTCTTCTCTCTCCGACGTACTGCTTCTTTTTGCAATTGGGATCTGATCCCTTCATTCTTTGATTTGACTTTTGCTACAATCGCATTGCACAGCCAAGCTAAAAGATGCGTCGGCATCCTCTTCTTCATACTGCTTCATAAGAACTTTCTTGTTAATCAAACTTCATTGTTAGTCTTTTGAATCTACTAGGTCTTCCTCATCAGGAAAATTTCACGGCACAAAATTATATTAAATTTTGAGCCTTCTGTCCGTTTTTATGCTCAAAGTGATCTCCGCCCTTGTGCACATCAATTTGAGCAACGACCTGTATGATAGAAAGGTCTCCCATCAAAATGATGGGCCAACATCTTTATCGACCTCATTATCCAGGATGATGAAGTCAGTCTAGCAAAATAAATTAATCAAATTGTGATCAGAACATCCTTCACCTTACCCTTTGGATGAACCAGAAGACCTGTTCGGCCAGTTGGAGAGGTCACGATGTGGGCTACAAAGTTGGCCCCATATTTAGTTGTTAAAAGATTGACAGCGGCATCAAAAATTTTATGCTGGCCCTCAAGTACGAACAGGGCTCTTGCCCAATATAAGAGTCTCCTTATGGAGCAAGGAATAGTGAGCTCCCAGGAATCGTTCATCTTCGATTGGGACCCTAAATGAGCCTATTGCGATCGTTTGCCCAACAGAATTGGATTTGCCATGAACATTTGTTGTTGTTTCGGTGGCATTCATTCCATAGGCTGCTCCGCCATCTCTTCATTTTATCAGATTGTGGGTTGCTGTTTGACGGCCCTTAGTCTTCTCGAACATGTGTGTCTCTCAATTCTTCGGTGTCCGTAGTTCACCATTAAGTAATTGGAGAGTTCTGCAAAATTCACAAAATTATTGTTAACAACCTATTTTGCCGAAAGTCCCGCGACAACGCACCAAAAAACTTGATGGCATTATTTATAAAGTGTGGAAAAAATGGATGATATGTGTGATGGAATTACATTGTGCACTCAAGTTTCCCCAGCGGAATTCAAGTGTTATTTCCTCTAAGTTACCTGGTAAAGTTCCAGGGTTGATACAACAAGGACCTGTGAAAATAGTTGCGTTAGAGATTTTTTAATGAAAACTTGCGTACCGATTGAATAAATAAGTGTTGAGTTGTTTGATTGATGTTAATGAAATAACTAATAAATGCGGCAAGAGTTCCGAAAAGAGTGGCATAAAGGAAATCGATGAATATAGCCGGTGAACGGGTTGACGAAGGGTTTCAGCTTACACTACCCCTAGTTTTGCGTTCTGCCTTTGCAATCCTGCAACATGCATACAATAGTAAAGCCATTCCTCTCGACGTGAAATTCCACGGCTTTAGGATTGAAACGCATGTGATATTAATATGCGATAAGTCTACATGGTTTACACCATAAACCTCTTTAACGGGATATGCAATGACAACATAACATTCACACAGAATATGCGACCACGTAGTAATAATATTCTTATTCCTAGGATGTGCGATGCAAGTTGGACAATACACGAGTTATCTCTAATCCTATTTTCTTGTTTATGCAAATGTCGTAATCTTGTCCTTTCAAAGTCAGATTCTAAACCTAGCTCTCTCTAGGATTAAGGTTCTTTCTTTTAGATTCCTCTCTCGAGCAGACTCTAAAGGGAATGTTTTCGCACAAGCAATAAAAACAAGACACTTCGAGTAAGCAATGACATTCCTTAGATCCATGTTAGCTTAGTTCTTCTAACCCATTCACAAAGTTGTTAGCAGTAATCTCGTGCATTTTAAGAGAGTGTTAGCGGATGTAGAATATAAGAACTTCCAATTGAATAGTAAAAGATGAAGTACAGAATAACAATGCAGTATTTGAAAGAGCCTGGAGCATTTCTTGACCACCAGGTGTTACACTTGTTCCTACTCGTGCTCTAAGAATATTCTCACTTTTGCGAGAGTCAACCCGCTCCTCTACTCTTACGCCCAAGGTTCTCTCTCGAGCCGCCTTTGGAGATGAATCTCCGGCGTCACCACTCTTCTCTAGCTTGTCGCGTGAAATGGAAAAGAAAAACTATGAACGGAGGTGTTGCAAACTTGTAAAGTGATGAAGTAATCGACTGCTTAACCCTTCTCTAAAGAATGCGACTTGGTAATTTATACGGGACATCTAAAGGTGAAAGGCGGCTTTCTCTCTCTTGGTTGTAGCAGATGGGACACACTTTTAATCCTTGACTGATGCGGCCGGATTAGTTGTCACGATAAAAGATGGATGTACTTTGTGATCCGTTATTGGCTGTCAACTTCATTTGGATTTCACGCTGCCGTCAAACTTTCTTGTCCATCGACTTCTTAAATTGTCCTTATCGTCCGGATGCGCCCAACCATGTTGCGGTGATCTTCCTTGGGTGGATGTTGCGGAGCAACGATACAACGCAAAGTTCTTGTGGTGAAGTTGCAATCGACGATGTATTCCTATGATCGCATCTCTTTGCATTGTGTTAAACTGCATTTTATTCTATACACAAAAAATGGTAGGAGATCAACTGCCCTATGCATTGGTACGCATCGCGATCCACAATATTATGTACGAATTGTATGCTTATGGACGCACGAATTTCACATATTCTATCAACACAATCCACGTTATTTAAGAAGACTTAGCCACTATGATAACTGTGATTTCTACCCGTTATTACCTATAAATGATAGTCCCTTTGATTTGTATGGGTGCAACGTCGTGGCCAGTATCACCGACTCAATAGCCTACCATTTTGGTGGAATTTATGTCTGTTGGAGAGTTGCGAACATAAACTACTACAAAGAAGGAATCACTCCTTTGTTACCGATGTCAGAAGTAGATAAATTACTCCCTTAAGGGCTGATTCCTAGGCTTGAACAATGTGGTGCCACACCCTTTCCTAGACCTAAGAGGGGTGTTTAGTCATAGTTTGACTACGTGATTTATTATTCATTAAAGTTGGATCCAACTGGTACTTATAAGAAGTTAAGATGTACTACAGAGGAAAAATACGTAATTTGGGCCAAAACTGTGACTTACGCGAGTTTGTGAAACGTCATCGGTACTGTTGATTGATTATTATCCATTGGAACACATAAATAGTATTTGTAAGTGCGAAGAGTGCAACTTGTCGGTCTTTAGTAGAGTGGCCCACAGTTAATGGACTTGATGAGTAATTTAATTGAAAAGGAGTTTAAATTATATTATTCACGTACCATTGGAGCTTTCAAGCTAGTATCATTGAGGTCCCTCTGTGCTCAGACGAAGACATTAAATGAGAAATAAAGTTTTTGGATTAATTTGAATTGTTCAAATACTAATTGAGGGAATTAATTATATATATGATAATTAATTTAATCTAATTGTATATGAATATATTACTATAAATATATGTGATATATTATAATATAAAGTTTATTTGAGAGAAAATTAAATATTTGAATATGATGTCTAATTTAATTTATATGAATTTGATTCATTATATTGTTATTCAATTATCTTAATTTAATGATGAGATTTATATTAAATGTCATTGTTGAGAGAATATGAAAACTATAGGTTATAATTGTATTTGATACATATAGAATCTATATGTTATGTGTTTATATTTGATATAACAAATATAGCTTGATATATATATATATTATATATATATATATGATATTTTATATTATTAATAACA